>NC_044981.1:154557432-154857432 GCF_008728515.1 Papio anubis
TAATAATAGGATATGGGAAATGAGCGAGACTCAAGGATTAGTCCACAGCTTCTTTTGCTGAAGCAACTGGAAGGATAGAGTTAATATTTAGTGAGAAGAGAAAGGTTATGGGTGAAGTAGGGTGAAAGACATCAGGATTATGGTTTTGGGTATGGTTTGGGTAGCTATTAGACACCAAGTGGAGATGTCTAGTAGGTTGTGGATCAAGCAAGTCTTGGGTTCAGGCTAGAGATGTAAGCTTGGAAATAATCAGTGTAGAGAAGGTATTCAAAGCCAAGAATGAGGTTGATATTAACAAAGGAGTGAGTACTGAGAGAGAAGAGATCCAAGGACTAAGTCCTGGGGCAATCTTACACAAAGAGGACTTAGCAAAGCACACTAAAGTGAATTAAAGAATTTTTTCTTAAAAAAACAGCCTAGAGAATATATAAAGAAAATTTTTCAAAAAGTAACCATTGATTGACTTTGCCAAATGCTGCTATTTGGTCACAAGTGATAATAACTAAGAATTGACTATTGGATTTAGAAATTTGGAAGTCCCTGGTGACTTTATTGGGGCAGTCTTCTTTCTCCAATGAATAACCCTGGAATCAATAACTTAGTACAATAAAAAGCTTATATTTCACTCATCTCACAGTCCAATCAAGTATTTGGCAGGTGGCCTTCTTGGTGATTTGGGTGCCAGGCTCTTTCCATCTTCAGTGCACACCTGCCATGGTTCCCTTGGAAAGGCAAGGAGTGGTCCATATAGAAGCACACCTGAGCTCTGGTGCTTCAGCCTGAAGCTGGCACGTTGACCCTACTGGAGTTCCCATGGCAAGAACTAGTCACACGGCCTCATTTAAAGGCAAAGTAACTGGGAAACATCATTTGGTTATGTGCCCTGGAAGAGGAAGTGGTTTGGTGACCATCTAGCCAGTTTCTCTCACAATGACCTTGGCGAGAGCACTTTTGGAGGAGGGTGAAAACCAAAGACTGATTGAAGGAAGTTCAAGAGAAAACAGGGAAGTAGAGAAATGGGGTGGTAGCTAAAGCAGGCTTGGGGTCTAGAGAGGTGTTTTGTTTCTGGTTTGTTTGTATGATATTGGAAACGATCCTGTAGAGAAGAGACAACTGCTAGAGGGATGTCCTTGAGTAGGTGACAGAGAAAGGGACCTAGCTCAGTGCCATGCATAAGAACGCCTTGGAGAGCCCATTGAAACAGATTCTGGGGCCCCACCTCAGACTTTTTTTTTTTTTTTTTTAACAGAGTCTTGCTCTGTTGCCCAAGCTGGAATGCAGTGGCACAATCTTGGCTCACTGCAACTTCCGCCTCCCAGATTCAAGTGATTCTCATGCCTCAGCCTCCTAAGCAGATGGGATTACAGGTGCATACCAGCACGCCTGGTTAATCTCTGCATTTGTAGTAGAGATGGGGTTTCACATGTTTATCTCAAACTCCTGGCCTCAAATGATCCACCTGCCTTGGCCTCCCAAAGTGCTGCGATTACAGGCATGAGCCACTGAGCCTGGCCCTGCCCCAGACATTCTGATTCAGCAGGTCTGGACTAGGGGTGGACAAGCTGCATTTTCTGACCATCCCCCAGGTGATACTGATACAGTCAAGATTCAGGCCCACACTTTGAGAATTGCTGACAGGCGCTTGGGAAATTCAGTCTTTGTCTAAGGCGGGAAGGCAGAGCAGGTAGGCACAGATGGAGGTGGGAGTGCGGGCAAGGGTGGGAAGATGGGAACTTGGCAGCCAGTTATTTTATTAGCTCAGTGAATTTGGAAGAAAGGTCACCAGGTGAGGGTGAGGATAGGGGAGGAAGTGTTGCAAGTTTGAGTGGGGAAAAAATATGAAATCACTGTCTTGGAGAGTGTGAGAATAAGTAGTGCAGGGAAATGAAATAGGAGTGCCAGCGAGACGCCAGGACCCACCTGCAGCTAGTGAGGCTGAACTTAGAGTGAGACCAGGCAGCTGCACACAGCCGGGCAGGTGCACACAGTGGGCAGACAGTAGGATTCAGCCAGGACTGTGGTCTTGCCAGGCAGGTACAACAAAGGAGAGGGAGTCAAGGGAGTTGACTGTGTATTGATGGGAGGGACGAAGACCCCAGATCACAGCATCTAAGTGGGTACAGAGGGCAGGGAGGACTTGCAAGTAGGAGCAAGGAACGGTGAAAAGATCGCAGATCCGTCCATTGTGGGTCGCAGTAAAACTGAAGAATCACTGGAGAGGGAAGACTGAGTGGGACAGGTACTGTGTTAGGAGAGTGGGACCTTTGAAGTCAAGATGGTACAGACAGCGCAACTGGGAGTAACGACAGAGTCAAGGGAATGGCCATGGGGGTGAGTGGCCGCGATACCATAAAGGACAAGATTGGTGGAAAAGAGCAAGGAGAGGAACCGGGAGGCTGAGTATCGGAAGGATCATGTCTGTGGATAATGAAATTGCCAAGGATCATTATCAAGAGTATTATTAGAAAGAACGCTGAGAGCTGTTGTTTTCAAACCCTCCTTCCAGAACCTAGTGCTCTAAGGAGGGGAAGAAATTCTGAAATATCAGCTCTCAGCCCCCAAGCAAAAATGTCCCCAGAGTCTCCTTCAAGTGCTAATTGCAAAATAAACAGAAAGCCAGCAGGGGCTGCCTGGGGAGAAGTGGAAACAGCAGAGGAGCATCCCCTAGTTGGCCGGTGTTTGCCTCCGAAGAGCCCAGCTTCCCCAGTTGCTCTCCTTGCTTAATGTGAAGAATTAAGAGGTGGCGAGCGGCTGGGGGCCCTGAGGTGACTCATCGCAGCCAGCCAGCCCTCGGTACGTTTCTGCATGCATTTTATGTGGAATCCTAGGCTGCTGGTTGATGACATCTTAGATTTCATATTTAACTGCCGTGCGTGTTCTAGTGCAGAAAAGACTAAATATAGACTTGGAATTGGGAAATCTAAAAGGAATAGCAGAGCAGCCTCAGTGGCCAGTGCTGGAGGGGGTGTGAGGAGCTAAGGACGTGGAAGTGTGGCCAAGAGGGCATTGTCTCTGTCCACTCCTGCCAAGGACCCTGCCCCGGGATGAGGGTGCCAGGAGAGAAAATACCAGCCCCAACGCACTATTGAAGATAAACAGCTTCCCTCTCTTCACTTACCAGAGTGGGGCTGCGGTTCCCCCGGTCCTCCCTGCATGGAAGCGGCAGTGGATTCTGCCCAGAGCTGTGGAGCCAGTTCCTCTCTGCCAGGTCAGACCTGGCCTTGAGACAGAGAGAGCGCCGGGCTCCCTGTTAGCCCCTCCCTTTACCCTCCAGGCCCAAGAAGCCCAACAGAAAAACTGGCCCCTTCCCCTAAGTCAGTCATGGCTGCAGATCAGCGTCTGAGGGGTGGGGCAGCGCGATGCTTGGACCACACATGAATCCCATCAGCAGCATATGTAGTGAGATTTAGAGACTGGAAGGATGGACAGGAGGGACTTGCATCCAAAGTCGGCTGTGGTTATCTCTGGGTGATAGGATTATGATGACTTTTCCATTTTCTTATCCGTATTTTCTAAATTTTCTATAATTAGTATGTATTACTAACATACATACAAAAACTCCTAATAAGCTTGTTTTGTTTTTCGTTTTTGTTTTTGAGACAGCATCCTGTTCTGTCACCCAGGCTGAAGTGCAGTGGCGCGATCTTGGCTCACTGCAACCTCCCCCCTCCCGAGTTTAAGCAATTCTGCCTCAGCCTCCTGAGTAGCTGGCGCTACAGGCGCCCGCCACCATATCTGGCTAATTTTTGTATTTTTAGTAGAGATGGGGTTTCACCATGTTGTCCAGGCTGGTTTCGAACTCCTGACCTCAGATGATCCACCTGCCTTGGCTTCCCAAAATGCTGGGATTGCAGGTGTGAGCCACCGTGCCCAGACTGTGTTGTTGTTTAGAAAACACTTAGCTGGATGGGTTAGCCTTGACAAGGGGCACACCAGCCTTAAAAGATCATTCAGTCAAACACCCAAAGACTCACCTAGCACACAGCTGGAACCGAAATTCAGCATAGGGTGCATAATACAGGCACCAAGGATTCGGGGTTAGCATCACCTGGCGGTCACATCCTCTTCACTTCCCAATTACAGATAGCTGGACCCCCAATCCTGTGAAGACAGAACAAAGAAGCATGGGAGACGGTGGGGTTCTCAAGGGAGAGGACCCTTCGCATCCCCTCCAGTCTATAATTCTCTCTCTCGCCTCGATGGTGTTGACTGCAGCATCTTGTGTGGTTTACGTGCCTTGTGAGCCAAGGCCAGTGTTACCTTGCCGCTGGCCAGTGTAACAAGGGGGACCTTGGGCCACCCAGCCTGAACTAGATTTCATTTTCCCCACCTGGTCTGGGTTGTCACATTCGGGTGCAGTACTGCAGATGCTGCATTAGCCTTGACTTGAGGTTTGAAATCAGGTTCAAAGACCTGCAGTCTAATATAAACACAAAATGACCTCGGATAAGGGCAGGCCCTAGATAAAACTGTTAAAGAGGCCAGGTGCAGTGCCTCATCCCTTAATCCCAGCACTTTGGGAGGCAGAGGCTGGTGGATTGCTTGAGGTCAGGAGTTTAAGACCAGACTGACCAACATGGTGAAACCCCATTTCTACTTTAATACAAAAAAAATTAGCCGGGCGTGGTGGTGCATGCCTGTAGTCCCAGCTACTTGGGAGGCTGAAGCAGGAGAATCACTTGAACCCGGGAGGCAGAGATTACAGTGATCGGAGATCGTGCCACTGCACTCCGGCCTGGGTGACAGAGCAAGACTCTGTCTCAAAAAAAAAAAAAAAAAAAAGCAAACCTGTTAAAGAAATAAAACGTATCTTTGGACATCTCCCTAAAAAGGAAAGAGTGACTTCTTAGCAGGGCACCTCACTTTCTAGGGCTGCATGCAAGTACCCATCGTAGTACTTTCCCATCCCAGGTCCCTGTCCTTAGGGGTCTCTTCCTGGATGAGTGCCCTAATCTGAGAGACACATTCTCATGTGGCAGTAGCCACCTGTGTTCACACCTAGCTGCAAAATGAAACTGTATCTTAACCCAAGGCCTCTTTCTTGAAAGACATGGCCTTAACCCAATAAACAAAATGCCAATGGCAGAAATTTTAGGTTGACCTGTAGGATGATAGTAGGGAATTTTTAGGATAGAGTGAAGGGTTAGGAATCCACCTAAAATAATGACCCTTTACTTAAATATGTCTCCGTCAACAGGAACATTGACTCACTGGAAGATTAAGCTACCTTAAATCTTTATGGAGCAACAAGAGATTTTTAAATGAAAAAAAAAAAAAAAAAAAAGGAGGAAAGAGAATATAAAAGGAAAAAAGAAAAGAGAACTAGTAGGATAGGGAACTGATTTTTTTAAATTATTTTTTTATTTATATGGACATAGAATGTGAAATGAAAGGGGACTGTTTTTAAAACACACATCCACATTCTTTCATTCGCTTTTCTCCTTCATCCTATGCATGGGGCAGTATGATATGGTATTTAGCCTCCCTTGAAGATGAGCTTCAAGTCTTATATTTTAAATAGTATTTTCTAGAATAGCCGTTGTCAAGCTGTGGACCAGGGAACCCTGGGGGTTTTGAACTCATCTTTTTTTTTTTTTTTCATTTTTTAAAAAAGCCTTTTAAAAAATATAGAGATGGGGGGTCTTCCTAAGTTGGCCAGGTTGGTCTTGAACTCCTGAGCTTAAGGGATCCTTCTGCCTCAGCCTCCCAAAGTGTTGGGATTAACCCATCTTAGGACATTCTTGACGTCAAAACTCTTTTTGTAATAATACACAATTTGCCTTTTTTACTCAATTGAGTTTTCCACAGGGCACATGATATGTCATGACGTCAATGCATCAAAAAAGCTTCTATGGTCCCAAAAGTTTGGGAAATATTTTAGACTCTCTCAGAGAATGTATAATGTCTATTAGCATATTAAAGGCTCTGAGAAGTTCTGTAATATAAAACCTGTTTAACTTGGTTTAATGTAACTGCAAATTTATTTGGCTATAGCATTTATTTTTGTTTTTGTTAGTTTTTTCAACACCTGTTGCTATCATATTTTGGGAAATGCTCCTCCAGGGGTAAGATGTTAAGCCAGTATTCCTCTGACCGAGGAGTTTTATTAGAGAGCTCTCATCTGGACCTGATGTAAACAAGTCAAAGAATGGGTATTAGTGTATCGGTATAGTGGAGTGGTCAAGAACAGAGCCGGACTGCCTAGGATCAAATCCCAACTCTGCCACTTACTATCTGAGACTTTGGGCAAGTTATTCAACCTTTCTTTGCCTTACATTCTTCATGCATAACATGGGACGATTTTATGTATACATTAGAATGGTGTCCTGCACATAGTAAATGCTATTTAAGAATCAGATCGGTCAGGTGTGGTGGCTCACGCCTGCAATCCCAGCACTTTGGGAGGCTGAGGCAGGTGGATCACCTGAGGTCAGGAGATCAGGACCATCCTGGCTAATACGGTGAAACTCCATCCCTACTAAAAATACAAAAAATTAGCCAGGCGTGGTGGTAGGCACCTGTAGTCCCAGCTACTTGGGAAGCTGAGGCAGGAGAATGGCATGAACCCAGGAGGTGGAGCTTGCAGTGAGCCGAGATCGTGCCAGTGCACTCCAGCCTGGGCGACAGAGCGAGACTCCATCTAAAAGAAAAAAAAAAAAATCAGCTTTAATCTATTACTAATCTACCATTGTGACAGGCATGCTTGTTTAGGATCAGGACTAAAAGCTGGGCCACTAACTAGCGATATAACCTAAGGCAGGTCTCCGACCTGCCATCGACGTCAGTTTGCCCATACTTTGAATTAGAAGGTAAGACAGGGCCGGGCATGGTGGCTCACATCTGTAATTCCAGCACTTTGGAAGGCTGAGGCAGGCAGATTACTTGAGGTTAGGAGTTTGAGAGCAGCCTGGCCAACATGGTGAAACCCTGTCTCTACTAAAAATACAAAAATTAGCTGGGCATGATGGTGGGCACCTATAGTCCCAGTTACTCAGGAGGCTGAGGCAGGAGAATCACTTAAACTTGGGAGGTGTAGGTTGCAGTGAGTCGAGATCATGCCACTGCTCTCCAGCCTCTGTCTCAAAAAAAAAAAAAAAAAAAAAAAAAAAAAAAAGTGAGATGAGATAAGCTTGAAGCCCCTTAGTGCCAATATTCCCTGACTGCACAGGCTCCCTACAGAAGGCAGAACTAAACTGGGGCATGACAGGAGAAAACAGAGAGGGAGGGAGCAGGCAGCCTAGGAGCCTTCAGGTCCTGCACAGCATCAGCAAGAGATGATGGGGCTCACAAAATGGGATGCTTAGCCTTTGGGAATGCAGTTTATTGGCTCCCGAGTTCAGCCTCCCACCAACCAGCTTCTCAAACTGCCCAGATGTGAAGGAGAAAAAAGGCGGGGTTAGATTTCCCCACCAACGCCATACCACCCCCCTCCACGGCTGCTTGCAGTGAGGGCCTGGCTACAGAGAGGATCGGGTTTTTCAAAAGGGCCACCTTTTGAGGACACTCTCACCTCCACCTCAGCCCCAGAGAAACCTTTTGGACACCTAATCTTGGTAAGACACGAGTGGCTGCCTTTAGAAAAATTCCTCCAGTGTGACTTCATCACAGTTGGGGATGAAGGGAATGCACGCAGGGAAAAAAACTGAACATATCTGTATAAGAGAGAGTGTTGAATTACTGGCAGCTGTGGGCCAAGGTAGAGGAGCCCAACATAAAGCTTATGAGGCTAAATCGGGAACATTTGAATGCTTGGTTTTGTGCTTAAAAAAGCAAGTAGCAGCTCAGCTGCCAGATGTTGGAGAACTTGGACATGTAGCTCGTGGGCTTTGGTATCAGCAACACTTTGGCAGGTGACCACACGTCAAAGAGAGATGATGACTTGCTTTCCTAAAACTGCTTCTAGGGAGGGAGCCTGGTGGCTTTCGTGTTTCACTTACACTGAAGCAGTTATATTTGGGAACACCAAAAAGAATCTCTTAACTCAGAGAAGATTGACTCTAGGGCTTGTCAGCAAAGGAAGAACTCCTGAGAACTGGCTTCACAAGAGCTCAGCTCCCTGTCACTCAAGCCTGTGAATAATCACTGAACTACTCTCTCTCTAACACAGTATATCAGTTAGGAATTGCTTTCAGTTGCTAGCAATAGAGAACTGACCGTAGTGGCGTAAATGCATGAAGGTGTTTATTTTTGTCATGTCATGAGAAATGCAGACATGAGTAATTACTGGCATTGGTTTGGTGGCTTGAGAAAATCAGGGACAGGTATTTGTAATTTTTTTATTTTTATTTTTTGAGATGGAGTCTCACTCTGTCGCCAGGCTGGAGTGCAGTGGCACAATCTCAGCTCACTACAACCTCCACCTCCCAAGTTCAAGCGATTCTCTTGCCTCAGCCTCCCAAGTAGCTGGGACTACAGGGGCACACCACCATGCCCAGCTAATTTTTGTATTTTTAGTAGAGACGGGGTTTCGCCATGTTGGCCAGGATGGTCTCAATCTCTTGACCTCATGATCCACCTGCTTCGGCCTCCCAAAGTGTTGGGATTACAGGCGTGAGCCACTGCATCTGGTCCATGATTCTTTTAGTCTTTTCTTCACAGCCTCAATATGTCTGTTGCAGCTCCAGCCATCACATCCACATCTCAAACAAGAGGAATCAGGAAGGATGGAATGGCAAACAAGGCTTTCCTAGAAGTCCCACCCAACAACTTCTGCTTTTATCTTCTGCAAGAGAACTCATCTTTTCACTGGATACGTGCTAACCAGGATAACACCGGGGATCTCTAAGAGAGAAGGTGGGGGTGGATATCGGGTAGGAAGCTAGCACTCTCTGCATGGGGCTTTCCAGAGACATGTGTTTAGAAAAGAAGTTGCTGTATGAACTGGTCCTTCTGGGACAGCTTGTTATGTGAAAGAGCAGGTATCTGAGGGAGCCTCAGTTTACCCATGAAACTGACCTCTAGGTCTCTCTCACTCTGAGAGGGGTGAACTGGCTTCGGTTCTATGAGTGCCCCTAGTTCCCAAGTCAACTTGATTAGGAAAGGAGAGGATCAGGAAATGGAAATCTCTGTAAAGCAGTGGATTCATTCCTTGATCAAAGGCATGGTGGTTTGCAGCAAGTATACAAATACGAATGTGTATGTTGACAGAGGAAGCACCCGGCTACTACTTGTCAATGTAGGGAGGCAGGGGATGGATCAAGAAAACATGCTTCTGAAATTTCAGAATCTTACAAATTAGAAGAGAGCAACACAAAACATGAAAACTAGAAAGTGAGCTGGGCGCGGCGGCTCACGCCTATAATCCCAGCACTTTGGGAGGCCAAGGTGGGTGGATAACGAGGTCAGGAGTTCGAGACCAGCCTGGCCAACATGGTGAAACCCTGTCTCTACTAAAAAAAAAAATACAAAAATTAGCTGGGCATGGTGGCAGGTGCCTGTAATCCCAGCTGCTCGGGAGGCTGAGGCAGGAGAATCACTTGAAACCAGAAGGTGGAGGTTGTGGTGAGCCGAGATCACGCCAGTGCACTCCAGCCTGGGCAACAAGAGCGAAACTCTGTCTCAAAAAAAAGGAAAACTAGAAAGTTAGACAGGCTAAGTGGAAGTCAGCCCCTGGCACAGAGAAGGGGGCAGTCATTGCCACTAGGATGCTCTCAAAGGCTTTCAAGAGGAAGGGGAAGATGTGAGGCTTGCTGGATGACCAGGGGGATAACTGGGAGGCCGGGGACTGGTGGTATCTCCTAGCCACACAGTGGGGCTCCCTCAACTGGCAACAGAAGCAGCCGTTGACCTGAATTTCCAAGGACCACCATGGATTCCCAAACAAAATGTCATCCCAATGTTTCCAGCTCTCTATCCAGCCTTGTAAAACAAAGATGTGGAATTTAGCAAGATCCAACAAAAACTGTGGAAGGGCACAACACATAAAAATACCATAGCCAAGAACCAAAACACTAACTTCTGTTACCAGAGGGGGAAAAGCTCTCACGGATGCATGGGCGGATGGGCTGAAGAGAAGGGGACATTTGTTCCTGGGCTTTCTTCAGATTTGGGAGCGAAAAAGGCTAGCAAGACAACAGCATTCTACAGAGAAGCTAAGTGGGGAGGTATAAGGGTGGCTGGTTTTTCCTTAAGTCTACACGTTTCCAACTGCTATTTCGTGCTTCCAGCCGTTACCATATGTTCACAGATTTTAAAGTCACAATAAACGTCAGGGTGAGCAGCTGTGGAATAATTCACACTTTTGTTCATTTTCCAGCACCCCCCATCAGATCGCATTGCTTAAATAATGCCCCACCCTCCCACCACCTGCACATCAAGGTCACGGTCCTCCTCTATTAACAGCAACGAGAGCACCCAGTTTTACTCTTGCGGGAAGTTGGCAACATTGCAAACTTGACCGCTGAGCTTCGGATGGGTCATGAAATGTTCAGTCTCTAAACCTTGCTTTTCCAGGGGTTAGTTATTTAAAACATTTCTTTTTCCTAATGGTATCTTTCAATCATGCAAATTACCACAAGTACACAAGAGCAAAGACGATCACATTCTGTGTCAGTGTTTTGTTTGCATTGTGAGAGGCTGATAATGTGGGAGGAAGTTTGTGTAGTGACTGTCTGGGTTCAAATCCTGGCTCTGTCACTTATTTGCTGTGTGAACTGACAAATGTAAACTGATTAGAATGGTGCCAGGAACAGATGCTATTATTATTCAGCAACCAGCCTGAATGTAATCATGTACTTGTTTACCTTTGTAGCTTCTTAAGGGCTAATCCTTAAGGGTTAAATCCTGCAGGGATCTGCTGTGTATTTGCCTAGTTAAGTTCTGGGCAAAGAAAAGGCCTGGGTCTTCTGCGTGGCTCCCTTCACTCTTCCACCTGTACATCCCATAACCAGCATCTTCTATAGTGCAGGGGACAGGCCTACTGGTCCATGGTTAGTTGCTGGCCCACCTGTGAGAACGCAGGAAAGTCTGAAAGATGGCAGAATTGAGAGGCCTCAGTTTGGAGCTTTTCTTTTTACTTTTCTGCAAGGCTGGTAGGATTGCAACCTTACAGAACTGCAGTCTATCAGACGCATCCAATTGTTCATACATCTGCTTAAAAAGCAGCTTGCTCTTGGGGAAAGAGATGAGCAGGCCTGGCCCGACCCTTTGTGACACCAAAGAGGCGAGCACTGCTCTTGGGAATCCTGCCCAGTGGTCTGGCCTTGGGAGCTGCCAGCTACACGGAGAGAGTTGGATCCTCTCCATGTAATGAAATTGACTCAAAAAGAACAAAGTTGCTTTCAACACCTGCTCACCCTCGCCCAGCTCTGAAGGCCAAGAGGGGAATGGGTAATTGCAGACCACAGGCAATGACAGAAAAAGAAGGGGGAAAAATCAGCAGTTCAGCATCTTCCCCTTCATTTCATGGTGGGGGGGATCAATGCAGACCTCACCATGCCTGTCTCCAGAGAGCTGGAAACAGTGGAATGGCTCACAGGGCAGCAGGAGAGAAAGGACAGAGGGATCTGGAAAAGCAGCCCCAGAATGGTCTCCTTTTTGTGTAAGCTAGCTTGGAATGGGTTTCTATGACTTGTACCCACTCTTATTTGCAATTCATTTTTTGAGAAAGGCAACATGGACACCTTGGTACAAGAAGAATAGCAGCCCGTTCACCATTTCAGAAAAGCTGCAAGGTGGCTGCAGGGCTCCTGGGGCACCACAGCCAGCCTAGTCCCATTCACCCACGGAGCCCTCCAGCCTACTTTTGCTCACTTTGGCCGCATTGCCCAGCGATGGCCAACCACCATGGAGTTCACATGATCAAACTCATGGAAGGCAGCAAAGATGGGGACACTAGGAAAAGAGGTTCTCAAAATTGAATCTTCCTCTTTCACTGACTGTTGTAATCACACCACTAGATGTTGCCAAATGTTTGTAGAAGTCTCTTCTCCTGGTACCTGCCCAGCTCACACCCACAGGGATGGACAAAGAATGGTCAAATTTATTCTATGTGACCCCCGTCCATATTCATGACTCACTGGACAACACGTGTCCACACCCAGCCCAGCTGAACCAACCGAATTAGGACCTGGCATAGACGTCTGGGCTCATGGCTTAAATTAAGGCTATGTAGTCACAGGAGCCATGGGGTATCCCTGCTTGGCCCTGCAAGCCAGAACAATGGAAGCCACTCTGGAGAGAGAGACAGAGATGAAAACAGATGGAAAAGCAGTGAGAAGCCACAGGAGCGAGCTGCCTGCATTCCCCGCTCTCCAGACCCTGGCTCTGGATCCAGCCTCACCTCCTGCCATAGTTTCTGAGAGGTATCCCAGTCTGCTTTCAACTCAGTGTCTTCCTTTTTGCTTACTTGATTGTGCTTCTATTATGTGCATCCAGAAGAGTTTCCACTAAGGCAGTGATTCACAGTTTACTGAATTCTTTCACATGTTGTCCTGTTTGGATTTTGCTTTGCACGCTAGTCCAGGGAGAAGGCAAGGGAGGCATCATCATCATCTGCGTTTTATGGTCAAAGACGTCCAGGCAATGACTGCTCAAGGTCTCCTAGGCAGGGAGGCAGGTCTTTGACCCAGACGCAGCATCATCTCCACTGCACCACACCCTCTTGACATTGGAGGTGCACTTACAGGAAAACGGACTCTGGCGCCAAGGTATAATTGACAGAGATTTGCTGCATTCCTAAGCACAAGTGCATATTTCAAGGGGAAAATAGGAGCTTCAGCGTGATCATTCATGCCACAGCCTTCATGAGGGTAACTCTGTAAACAAAGTGCATTGAGAAAGGGAAACCAGGCGTGGAAGTTGTGGTAGAGAATACTCCCCCTTAAAAAATATGTGAAGCTTATAATATCATATTATTTTAGCATTTGCCATACTTCTTTCTCTCTTCCTCGAGGGCACCAGTGAACAAGGGACAGGCAGGTTACATTTCTGTTCTCCACTTTTGCCTAGTCCTCACTGACAGTTTCCACCCAAAGTAGATTAGCTAGGAAACTGACACTCCTGCCACACACATATGTGCATGCGAATGTACTCCAACACACATGCACACACACATGCTTGCTTGTGGATACCACCTTCTAAAAACAGCTCTATTGAGATATAAATTCAGATACCATATATTTCATTCATTTAAAATGTACACTGTGATTTTTGACATATTACATCATTTAAAATTGTTACATAACATACAACTTGCCATTTTAATTATTTTTAGTGGTATTAATTGCATTCACAATGTTGTGCATGACATTGCAATACAATCATTTAGACCATCTATTTCAAATGGATACTATTTTTTTGGTCCCTCTCTTTTTCCCTTTCTCTCTTCCTCCTTCCTGTTTCTTATGTTTATTTTTCAGTTTTTTAGGAGAGAGGGAAAGTCCATCTCGCCTCCAGCCCTGGCCTTCCCCATGCATGCAAATCCCCACTGCTCTTCTTGACACTCCTCTACTTACCTAACCTAGGCTCAAACTGGAAGGCAAGACCTGATCATATGTGAGTTTCTGCCTGCACCCAAGTCTCTAGGACACAGTGGGAACATCTTGCTTCTGGGACATTCCCCGGGTGCTGAGCTCCCCTGCCTGAAGGGAGCTGTTTGAGGACTGAGCTGTGTATCCTTGTTCTGGACCCTGGTCTTTTCCACAGGGGCTCAGTGATCTCTGTAGAGTGGCCTTGGGGGCCACTACATTGTCTGGCCCAGATGCAAGCACCTGCAGATGTTCCACAAGGAATCTCTCCCCAGCCAAATGTTAGGTTTGGATGTTTTCTTCTTTCTTGTCATCTCCTTTGCTACCTGTTACCTTTTACCCATCCTAACAAGTGTGAGAAAAGAACCTTCTGAAAATTCCATCTGAGGCCGGGTGCAGTGGCTCACGCCTATAATCCCAGCACTTTGGGAGGCCGAGGTGGGCGGATCATGAGGTCGGGAGATTGAGACCATCCTGGCTAACAGAGTGAAACCCCGTCTCTACTAAAAAAAATACAAAAATTTAGCTGGACGTGGTGGCAGGCACCTGTAGTCCCAGCTACTCGGGAGGCGGAGGTAGGAGAATAGAGTGAACCCGGGAGGCGGAGCTTGCAGTGAGCCGAGATCGCGCCACTGCACTCCAGCCTGGGTGACAGAGTAAGACTCCGTCTCAAAAAAAAAAAAAAAAGAAAAGAAAAGAAAGAAAGAATAAAAAAGAGAAAATTCCATCTGATTGGGTCTAACAAGAGCTCAGCATCTGATGCTTTCCCCCATGGCTGGTGGGGGAAAGTTTGCTTCTGAACAGTGTTAAGTGCTGGACCCTTATTTCTGGGTCCTGGGAGGGCAACCCCCTGCCCCATCCACCCTGTAATCCACTCAGAGGGAAAAGGAGGAAGGATGAATGGCTTTCCAGAAGAGAAAGCACAGTTTTCAAGTGGAGCCTTGGGTCTCTCTGCACAGGACTGACCGACGAGCCTGTCTGGAGAGCTCCCACTAAGCCCAGTCTCCTGTCTCCTCCACCACCAAAAGGCATCCTTTAGGTGATGTCATTACTGTCATTCACCATGAATACGGACAATCAACAGCCAAGGATCTTTTGTGTAATTAAATGTACTAACTTGACAGCTCCCAAATGAGGGGGTAACAGTTCCCGGATGTAAAGTGGTTTTTCTCTAATCCTGAGTGATGGCATGCTGTTGCTAGGTGCCTGCTTTTCTGCCTTTCAAATATAAAGTGACTAATGGGGTATATTTCATAACACATCTGCAAGTATGTAGTTATTCTTATACTTCGATGCCCTTTAAAATATTATCTGCCAACACTTGGACTATGTACTTGTATGCAAATTAGACATAATAAAGGAAGAAGGGAGAAGTTCTTTGCTCTTGAAAAATCATACTTATAAGGTTAACAAGATTTATATATTCCATCAGGGAACTGGGGTTAGAATGCAAAACTTTATCAATGTCACTTGGCAACAATAAAGATCCTCTGGTGTTTTCCACTGTATGAGATCAAAACTTTTTATCAACACTGAGGTTTAACTTGATTCTTTAAATTCTCACGAAATCAAAATACATAGAATCCAACTTCAGGAACAAATCAGATATTCTAAGTTGAATGTTTTTGATTGGCAGTGCCAAGAACAGGAACAGTGTTTTTAAAACATATCACTTTGCTTTTTAAAAATCAAGTTAAATCTTTCCATGAATTACCCATTTAAGCCAGGAAAGTGGGTACTCCTATTTTCTGTATAAAAAGGAAAATACCAGGAGAATTCAATCTAATAAAAGAAAATTCACCAGGAAGGGAAGAATTTACAAACACACACACACACAAATGTACACATGAACTACTTTATAAACAAACAAGAAAATGTTCTGGATCCAGTTTGCTCAAATAATGGGATATGATCTAGCAAATATTCTGTTTATAGGGAACTCTGTCTTGATCTTAGAGCATGTATCTAGTATTAAAATAGAAGCTTAATTAAGTTTGTACTTGCTAAACAATCAGATATCAGCAAAATCTACTCAACGCAAAAGCAATTCTGATGAGTAAGTTATTGGTGATGACTCAAAGGCACTTTAGGATCTTGCAGCACTGGGGATCATTATTCAAACATGAAGTCATAACTATCTTTGTAGTCATCCACCAGTGACAGAGTAACAGAGTTCCAGTTGATAGGATCTCGGGTTCATCAAATTTAGATGTTCTTGAAAGGCTTCAAGCAGCCAGCAGTTGGTGGATTCACCCAGCATATCTAGGAAAGGGCAGAGTCCATGTCAGTTTTGCTTCTTGCTGGGTGAACTTTGGCACAGCCCTGGGCATATAGTTCACATTGGATAAATGTTTGCTGAATAATATGAATGAATGAATGAGTGAATAGCAGAAAGTTAAGTTGAAATTTTTCTGTTTGAGAATTTCTGCTGATGACCAAAGCTGAGATGGGGAATAAGTGGCCCCATATTCTAAAGAGAGATGCAGCTTACCAACCATGCAGGACTGGTTAAGAGTTGGCCGAAACAACAGATAGATACAGATAGAAATATAGAGATGTGGTTTTGGATTGATTGTAAGGGATGTCTAGTAAAAAGCATTGTGCGGCCGGGCGCGATGGCTCAAGCCTGTAATCCCAGCACTTTGGGAGGCCGAGACAGGTGGATCAGGGTCGGGAAGTCCGAGACCATCCCGCAAACGCTGCAGTGAAACCCGTCTGCAAAATACAAAAAAAGCCCAGCCGGGCAGGGTGGTGGGCGCCTGTAGTCCCAGCTACTCAGGAGAGCTGAGAGCAGGAGAATAGGCGTAAACCCAGGAGGCGAGGAGCTGCACAGTGAAGGCTGAGATCCAGCCACTGCGCACTCCAACCCGAGGCTGACAGAAGCCGAACTCGTCCTCAAGATTTAAAAAGCATTGTGCATTTATTTTCCTTTTCCTCTCATTGAGTGAGGTGGTAAAGGTGGGCTGCTTCCCTGCCCCTTAAGCCAAGTAAAGATAGCTTCAGGAGAGTGTGGGAGTCAGAGAAGAGTTTAAAATCTCCCCCTTTGTGGTGGATGCTTGCTGAGCTACAGGGTCATGGCCTGCCCTGGTTGCCACCATCTTGGGAAGCAAAAAGCTCTCGGCAAGGCTTGCTTTTCAGAGCTTAATATGGGGAACATATTTTCATGGGCCACGTGGACTCTGAAGATGGGACTTGAGCTTGACTCCTCTTAATAGGTCCCCAGCCATGGGCCCTGACTGCCAGGGCCAGGTAAACCCGACATGAGATGGTCACGTGGGGTGTCCCATTGAAGGGGAATCCTAAGAATCCGCCAGGGAGGGTACTCTTCCAAGTCCAGGCACTGCAAGGCACAGGACCTGCGGCAGGGGGATGGGGTCACTCCAAAGTACCTGACTAAAGTACCTTATAAGAACCAGTATTTCAGCATCTGTATTCAAAGAATGCCAATGGCTAGACAACAGCAGCTGGAGCAAAGGAAAAAGACATTTTTGCTTCTTTCCCTCTCCCCCGACTCTCTGCCCTACCCTGGGAGCAAAACTCAGCTAGTGAGTGACAAGAGACAGAGCAATCATAAAAGACAGACTATGCAATCTTTACGAGCTTGGGTCAGGACTGAGCTGGGGGGAAGGGAAAGAGCATGGAACTTGATGGGAAACAGTTTCAAACTGTTTTAACACTAGGCTTTTTAAAACACTCTAACATGAAAACAGCTCGACATGAAACGGACTGAATTGTGTGGGATCTGCCCGAGATGTTTACTAGTGGAAGAAGATCTGACAGAGAAGGTTGGAAGGGCAGTGATGGGAGTTGAGGGAGGAGAAGAAGCTGCTATTTCCTGGTTATGCCATATCGAGTTCAGCCCATGTGATATATTCGATTCCATTCAATAAGTGAATGAAAGAATGAATAAATGAATGAATTTCTGTATAATTTGGTGCTATGGCCACCTGTCCAGTGGCCCCTGCCTACCCTACATACAACAAGAGTCCAGATGATGTCTTCACCTCAGCACAGGCAGACGGCAGGATAAGGCCTGTCCATCAGCTTTGGAGGTGAAGCTGGGAAGTCATCAATTCAGTGAGTCAGGGAAGGCTGACCTCAGGGCACTCCTGACTTCTCCCAGGTGTGCCCCACAGCGGTGATTCACTCTCAGCTTATCAAATCTCGCAACTGCTGAGTGTTACTTTGTCCCCAATAAGAAATGACTTTCGGGGACAAATTAGCAAAGTATCCAGGTGTGATGTCACCCTCTGTTTGGTACTGAGGTAACGACATCTCCACTTTGGACATTTCTCTGGACAATAAGCCTGAGATTACTGTAAGAAGTATAGACACTTCTCCTCCTGTGGCTCTCTGTGTTATGGGGGGTCAACCCTGTGCGAGATGGGTGAATGTTCCCAATTTAACCATTTCTCCCTAGATGAGCACAGCACAGGTTCTTTCCTGGAGACATCAGTGAAATTAAGGTGGCAAGAAGGTCTCTTCTAATCCTGCTGTTTTGGCACAAGGCTTCTGGTGGGCCCCATGGCATCATCCTTGTTTTTCTTTTGTAACCTGATTGTATTGCCTTGGAACTGACTGATCACTTGTCTGTCTCTTCTTCTAGGGCAGAAGCTTTATTTGATTCAAGATTCTACCCTAAAGGTGCCAGGCACAGAGTAAACCCTTGATAAATGCTGGTTAAGTGAATGAACTTGATTTGCTTTGATGGGTCTCCCTGAGACAAATGGAGTTATGTACCAGGCCCATTTTCCAGAAGGAGTCACTGAGGCACAGACAGGTGGGGTGGTTTGGCCAACATCCCATGGTGAAGTAGTTGGACAGATGAGACTAGAGTAGGCTGATAGACTGCAAAAAAATAACTATGAAGCCAAATGTCTCAGTCAATGCAAGCCAAAGCTAGTTGCCTAGAAGCCAGAATACACTCTCCAAGCTTAGACTCTTAGCACAGAGCCGAGACAGTCATAATGCCACCATCACTGGCATTTTACAGGTTACTGAATGGTTTCACAGCCATCAACTTGCTTACTCTTCACAGGGACCTGGACAGCACCATGACAGACAATATTGTCCACATTGTACAGGTCCAGAGAGGTTAGAGGATGTGCCTGAGGATGCACAGCTATTAAAGGAGGAAGGCATCATGACCTCCAATCATGTGATCTCAAATCTGTGAGCTTCCCACCAAACCTGGTTAAACCCAACCAAACAAGAGCACACGGAGCATCTTCAAGATCCACCCAGATGCCCCCTGTTAGTTTTGGATCAATGTCAGGAGTGACATCTTTCGATTTTCATGTATCTTTTTGAGGTCCTTCGACTTTGCCCCATATGAGTTCACCTTGGCTAGGCAGCACTCTTGTTCCCAGGAAGAGTGATGACACAGTCCCTCCTCCTGGGTCCCTAGTTGTATCCTGGGAACCTGTCTGCAGAATCCAGTTCTGAGCTGGGCCGCCACAGCAGTGCTGTGCCTGGGCAGGGCAGATTGCGGGGATGCAGAAGTGGCTCTGGAGCGAACACACTTGCCTCTGGGAGAGGCTACTGTGCCAGCTGTCATTTTCCACTCAATATGTCAGGCAAGAAGTGAGACCGACAGCATTCTTCCCTTTGTGTCTCAAATACACATGCTTTTGTTTCTACTGGCAACATTCTATATAGTTAGTTCTCTTTGGAGGAGTATCCCAGCATTAAGATAAAGGAGCTCCTGAAATTTGGCAGATTCAAGGGTCTAATTTACAAAGTTGGGACCAGAAGATGAAATGGCTTTCGAGGTTTTGTTCGAATTGTTAAAAGAGATGCCAAAAGATGTCTTTTTATGTACAGCTGGCTTCATTTTTTAATGTCAATACCAGCTTACTGTTGAAGGTAACAAATGACACATTGTAATATCTTCCCCAGTTAATTTTTAAAAGGAAATTCAGGAGGAGAGCATAAAACTACTTTTTTTGTTGTTTTTTAATGACAAAGCATATTTAGACAGACTAAATTTGGCAAAATAAATAAGCAAATATAAGCTCAGCGACTTCAATTTACTAAAACTTATTTTAAAAGCAAGAGGAGACATGAAAGGCAAAAACTCTACTCAAATCCAAACAGCTTCCAAGGAAAATTCCTGTAACCCTGAAGAATAATAAAGACTCATGGATATATTTGGAATTTCTGAATGGGAGAACTGTTTCCCGAGAGCATTTTTAACATCCCAAGTGAAAAATGAGAACAAGGCTTAAATTGTTTGGTAAAGAGCAAAGAACCCTTTGGTTTCAGAAAAAAGAGAGGGAGACAGCAAGAGTCAAAATGCTGTGAGTGACTGAAGTTCTCTATGAAACAGGAACACTGGTAGCTATTGCCAGAAAGCTTTCTCAATGCGCCATGCAGAGTGTACATTACAATCATCTTTCCTTTCTTCCTTTCTTTCTTCCTTCCTTCCCTTGCTTCCCTCTCTTCCTGCCCTCCCTCCCTCCCGCTCTCCCTCTCTCTCTCTTTTTGACAGAGTATTTATTGCTTTGTTGCTCAGACTGGAGTTTAGTGCCCCAATCTCGACTCACTGCAACCTCCATCTCCCGGGTTCAAGCGATTCTCCTGCCTCGGCCTCCCGAGTAGCTGGGATTTCAGGCATGCACCACCATGCCCAGCTAATTTTGTATTTTTAGTAGAGATGGGGTTTTGCCATGTTGGCCAGGCTGGTCTTGAACTCCTGACCTCAGGTGATCCGCTAACCTCGGTCTCCCAAAGTGCTGGGATTATAGGCGTGGGCCATGGTGCCCAGCCTACACCACACTTTAATGTCAAATAAATCAAGGGAGAAGTGCCAAATGATTTCTTTTTTTTTTTTTGAGACGGAGTCTCGCTCTGTCGCCCAAGCTGGAATGCAGTGGCCGGATCTCAGCTCACTGCAAGCTCCGTCTCCCGGGTTTATGCCATTCTCCTGCCTCAGCCTCCCGAGTAGCTGGGACTACAGGCGCCCGCCACCTTGCCCGGCTAGTTTTTTGTATTTTTTAGTAGAGACGGGGTTTCACCGGGTTAGACAGGATGGTCTCGATCTGCTGACCTCGTGATCCGCCCGTCTCGGCCTCCCAAAGTGCTGGGATTACAGGCTTGAGCCACCGCGCCCGGCCAAATAATTTCTACAATAGGTTCAGATTTTGAACTTTTCCCCTTTGGCAACGTCATCTCAGTTGTTTGAAACAAAGCAGTGACCTCTACCAGCGATTTCTGGCTCCTCCTGTGACTTCAAAACAGACCCTAGCCTTGTATCCATCTTCTCTCTCCCTTGCCACCACTGCCAGCAAGCAGCAATCAATAGAACTTGGCTGGGCCTTTTCAGCTTTTATTTAGTGAGAGTAAGTGTGGCCTCCTCCCTTCGCCCTGCCCCACTGGAGTTTTTCCTCAGTGGCCAGGCTGCAAATCTTGCCCCCAAGCCCTTTGTTCCACCCGCCTGAGGTTGCCTGAGCAAAGCCAATGCTTCACCAGAGGTTAATTTGAGGTGTTTTACTACAACCACTAACCAGCATCACAAATGGGATCAGTTTGCTAATTAGAAGCCCTTGGCCTCTAGAGCCCTGGGCTGCAATCATCCCCCATGGCCTCAGGAAATGCCAAAGAGGTGCCGCAGACCCTGGATGAGGGTGAGGGCGTCATTTGTTGAATCCCACTCAAGGCTGCTTCAAAGACTGGAGAGAGAAGGGCTGCACCAAAGTGCAGCTTCAAGAGCGGGTTGGAGGCTGGAAACCTGAAACACTACTCAGAAATAGTATGTCTTGGATTTAAAATATTTAAACTTAGTATTTCTTGGATTTAGAACATTTCAACATAACCAACAAGCATGTATAACTATGTGCTAAGCACCAGGTTGGATTTAGAGACTCGATAATGTGTGTATGTGTGCACCTCTGTGTGCACCTCCTAGGGGGCACTAAGCGCTGTTTCTGCCTGGCTCCACAGTAGAAGTTAGGATGTCCTCTCCCTTCCCTGAAGTTAGGATCTTGCAAACTGCAGGTGCCTGAGCCACCTTTGGAATCCCACAACCCCCACGCACACAGACACATACTCAAGTGCTGGAATATGGGTCTCACACATTGATGTCATTCAGATGTTTGTAGAACTCTTAATTACATACCAGCCCCGAAGAGAGACTCAGATAAATGAGGTCTAGCCCCTGCACTCCAGAAGGCTATATAATAACGGCGGACATGAAGAGAAGAGCTAACATTTATGTAATAGGACCTATGACCTAAGCAAAGGAGGAAGTAAACAAATGCACAGGCATACAATGGGTTTGGTAAAACTTTGCTTTGATGGGCAGGGCAAAACTGCTCATAGGACCGTAGACTGAGGGCGAGGACTTCTTTTACATACTTCCTCCCCTTCTGGCAAAGTGGAAGAGAAAGGAGAACCCACCTCTTAACCTGCAGCAGAAGTAGATGCACTTGGACACTAGCTCTTTCCTCTCTCCCGCCCCATCTCTGTGGCTCTGGCAACAGGGACATCCACCCTCACAGTTTTGCTTAGAAACATGGAAAGGTCAGGACACTGGAGTGTCCTGGGGACAGGTACACTGGGAAGAATATGATAGGAGGAGGCTGATTTTCAGGGACAGTTCAGAGGTAGAACTTCAAATTTTCAGAACTTGCCCAACATTACTTACACACACACACACACAATCTATCCATCCATCTATTGCCCTTTCCACTTTGATTTTAAAAGTAGAAATTTAAAAAACAGAGGCCAGAGTCTTGTGGGATGGAAAAGGGCTTCCTGTTTGAATACAAACCGTCAACCCAGGATCACAGTTCTCTTGTCACACTCCCTGGAACACGTCCCCCTCTCCCCAACGTTCAAAAGACGCTGGTTTCATGGAAAATCAAACACACATTCCATACGATAATGCCATCTAGTTTGAGCTTTTGAATAAGTACAGTCAGTCCCACACTCCTCACCCCTACTCGACTCCCCCCACCCAAGACTTTCTAATTTTAGAGCTGAGAGCAGAGAACTTGATGCTGGGTATGTTCCCATTTACCATGAAAGGCATGTTTCTCCACAAACAACTGGAGGGCAGGCTTGGAAAACAGGTTTAAAGACCAGACTTGTAGAACTTTGGCACGGCAATTCTCTGGAAATCTCTACTATCCCATCGAGAGGCAGGAAGTATTGAGAATGAATGTGTGTCCTGGCTTCTTTCAAACCAAATGATTTAATTTTAAGAGTCTCAATTCATAAAATAGCCCAGCTAATCTTCCAAGGAAAATGGGCATATTTTGTTTTTCTTCATTCTTCAAAGAGTATTTGGGCCATGAAGAGAATTTGTACTGAATTTCCTTAAAAGACTTAATTGGGCAATGTGCCTTATGAGGGAATATAGAATGGTTACAAAAAATATAAAGAGTTTAATGGGCATATAAATTTTTTATGGTTTAGAAATTAGAACCAGTTTAACTTCCATGAGAGCCACAAACAAAACACACACACACACACACACACACACACACACACACCAGTTTCTTCCAGTTCCTTCAGCAAGCTATAGTCCTTTTCTATAAGTTTGTAGATTTATAGATTTAGGAGCTACTTCTGCAGAAGGAAAAGCAAAAGTCTTCATTTGTGAAACAGACATTTTTGGGGTTTTGTTTGGTTGGTTGGTTTTTGTTTTGTTTTTGAGATGGAGTCTCACACTGTCACCCAGGCTGGAGTGCAGTGGTGTGATCTCTGCTCGCTGCAACTTCTGCCTCCCAGGTTCAAGTGATTCTCCTGCCTCAGCCTCCCAAGTAGCTGGGATTACAGGTGTCTGCCATCATGCCCAGCTAATTTTTAGTAGAGACGGGGTTTCATTATGTTCAACGGGCTGGTCGTGAACTCCTGACCTCATGATCCGCCTGCCTCGGCCTCCCAAAGTGCTGGAATTACAGGCGTGACCACTGCACCTGGCCTAAAGCTGACATTTTCAAACCTACAGGTAGGTCCTCTTTGCCCAAACTATAGGTCAGGTCCTTTTACTGCCACATATATAACCAAGTTATCAATATTTCCCTTGAATCATCTTATAAGAGGAAAAGCCAAAAATCATTCCCAATGTTTTAAAAAAATCACACAGGACTGCCACCTGTTCATTCTCCCTATGGCCTCCCTCTCACCTGCCCACCTGTCTCTCACCTGTCCTCTAGGTGCACCTCATGTCTCCCGGTACACAGACCCCGGGCACTTGACCTGCTTTTCTTTCCATTCTAATGCTGCTACCCCCAACAAAGAGCATTTTTTTTCCTCATGTCCTGTTCCTGGGCAAGGCACAGTCTCCCCAACTCCACATTCCTCAAAACAAGCAAATAAGCAATTGGTTTCCCTGTAATTCAAAAGACTTACTGCCAATTCCTTTGTGAAAATCAATGGTGGGTGCCCAAAATAACAAGTACAAGAAAGCTATGAAAGTTCGAGGAATCTCCCCAAGGTCTCCAAGGTATACCCCAGATTGGACCCTGACATTTTCTTTCTTATGTGACCTCAAGTAGCTTCTCCCAGTTGGTGCTGGATGTTGGGCCAACCTGTAGAGACCAGAGGCCATGTTACATCTGATGTGGGTTCCCTGCTGGAAGAACTGATCTCTGAATTATTGGCTACTGTCTAAGGTACACCGACCCACGATGCCAGGCACTGCTGCTCCCGCATCCTGTGCCTGCTGCAGACTTGGCTGAACAATCACAGACCTGTCTCCTAGAGCCTGGATGCTGCCCCAGCATCCTTCTCAGCAAGGTGCTATCAGTAGCCATGAACAGCTCTTTGGATTCAGCACGTGAGGTGGACTTGTCATTCCTGTTCTCCCTGTCCTGTATCCTGCAGTCTGAGTGAGACACATGCATCAGCCAGTGGCAAAGGCTGTATCCAGCTTCCAGCAAATACTGGCAGCTTTGCCTCTTGCTTCAGGAAGGATCAGCCAACAGGCATTTGGCCAACCTGCCCCAACGCCCTACCAGGTGCGTCAGAACTGAGGCTTTTTGTTTGTTTTTAGCAAAATTTAACCTTTACCCAATTAGTGCATACAAATTAGGCAGGGGCTAACTACTTCCCTATGAGGAATTTGAGACATTTGGTCTCAGCATGGAAAAGTGAGTTTACCTGATGCAGATGGAAGTTTATTCAAGTTAATAGGGAAGGTAGATGTACCCACTTTCTATGGGATCCTCTTCAGAAGACTTGGTGGACTTGGTGAGTCGGGCTCCTGGCAGGTAATGAAGTGGTGGAGGAAGTGACTGAGGTGGTGAGCTTCCTTCATGCTCAAGCCCTGTGCTGTGGCCAGTTTATGGGGCACTTGGAAGAAGTTAAAGCAGAGTGTGCACATCCAGTTTATTTTCATAAAGGCAAGGGGCTGGGCTGTCAAAACCTGGAGAGATACACTAAACAGCGTCCTCAGACCCAGGGCTTGTCAGAATTTATTCTGACGTGGCTCACAAAGCTGTGATACAGGAATAAAGAGGCAATTACTTAGGCGGATAGTGAGGGTATGGAAGTCCTTGGTAAGGTTTTCCTTTTAATGAAAAGCAACCCCAAA
Organism: Papio anubis; assembly: GCF_008728515.1. NCBI lineage: Eukaryota > Metazoa > Chordata > Mammalia > Primates > Cercopithecidae > Papio > Papio anubis. The sequence continues at coordinate 154,582,438 of NC_044981.1, forward strand.
TCATTTTCCTTTCCCGCAAAGAGTAACCTATAAAATCGAGCTGCAGACATGTTCAAAATGGCGGCTCCCTCTTCCCTTCTCTGCCAGTCACGTGTACAGTGAGGAGCAGACAAGATGGCACCGGCTAAGGGGAAAGTTGATTTGCTTACAAGATTAGGGTGGGGTGGCCAGCGCGCTATGTAAACATCATACCTGATCGAACCAATTTGTGAGCCCTATGTAAATTAGACACCACCTCCTCAAGCCTGACTATAAAATCCGGCACATCCACGGCCAACTCGCTCGTCTCTGGTTCTTTTTCCTCTCGGAAGTCTCCTGTCTCTCACTAGAGAGAGCTGTTTTCCTTTCTCTTTCTCTTTCTTTTGCCGAGTAAACCTCCGCTCCTAAACTCCTCATGTGTGTCCGTGTGTCTGTGTCCTAAATTTTCCTGGTGCAAGACTGTGAACCTCAGGTGTTTACCCCAGACAAATTAGAGGTTTCAGTTGTACCTTCTTGCTGTGATACAAATTATCTGAATGTATCGAATCGAGGCTGCTGGGAAGAGGGGAGCATTTCTAATGTGAACACAGACGTGCAGGTGTCCAGATTCACGTGGGCATGGGGTTTGAAAATGAACCTGAGGCAGCCTTTCTGTCCCATTCCTGAACTGCCCTGGGTGCCACAGAGTCACAGATTTGAAACACTGCAGAGCCATTTGGAGAAAATGAAGTCACAATTTAAGAAGGATTCACAGATGAAGCAATATGAATCATGCATAAGTTTCTTTAGCTGCCTCTGGAGTTTGAGTGTGGGGGCGTGGCTGTGTTATCAAGCATCTGTCCCATGAGGGTGACTCAGTTTCAGTGGATTGACCACCTAGAAGACACGGTACGTCCGGAATTGGAGATACGTTTCAGAATCAGTACTGAATTGTCTGCTATGAGCCAGACTCCATGCCTCACTCATCACAAATCGGCTGGAATGAAGTTAAGTCATCTCCAGCAAACCTACATGGGGCATGTTTTTGATTTACTTAAATCCAGTAGTTACTGAGAATAGTTCTGACTTCTAAATATCAATAATTTTCTCCTTCCTTCCTTCCTTCCTTTCTTTTCTTTTGTTTTCTCTTTTCTTTTCTTTTCTTTCTTTCCTTCCTTCGACAGAGTTTTTTGCTCTTGTTGCCCAGGCTGGAGTGCAATGGCATGATCTTGGCTCACCGCAACCTCTGCCTCCCGGGTACAAGCAATTCTCTTGCCTCAGCCTCCTGAGTAGCTGGAATTACAGGCATGTGCCACAACGGCAGCTAATTTTTGTATTTTTAGTAGAGACAGGGCTTCTCCACGTTGCTCAGGCTGGTCTTGAACTCTCAACCTCAGGTGATTCACCTACTGCGGCCTCCCAAAGTGCTGGGATTACAGGCATGAGCCACCGCACCCGGCCCAATATCAATAATTTTCTTGACCTGACCACAACTGATTATAAACTAATTCTAGGCCAGTAAACTGTATACTGTGATCCGAAAAAAATTCTTTGGACTGCTTTTGTGTTACGGATACACATCTACATGTCTGAATAGCGAAAAACTTTAGCATAGAAAATGCCATGCATGTCTTGCCAATGAGCTTAAAACAATTAATAAATAAAAAATAAAAATGTCATGCAGCAGCATGCACAGATAAGGATTTCTGATAGAATGGCTCACAGATGAGAAAGAAACACTCCTCTCTTAGGCCCTTGCCTGGCCCTAACCTCTCTGGAGTCTACATATTCCTGAGGTTAATTAACGCTTTTCTTTCTAACTTACCTTTCTTTTAATTTCCAGCCAAATAATTGTTACTTAAATTCAATACGTCCTCAGGCTCAGGGTCCTGATTCCAGTGGGAAAAGTCCCTCTGGATTCCCTGCCATTTGCCAAGCTGGAATGATTGACACATCCTATGAGTAACAGAGGGCCCAGCCTTTCCTGTTTCAGATCCTGAACCCCTTCTCTGCCCCGCTCAAGTTTTCTGCAATGACTCACTCCACTTCTGCCAGCCCTCCCGGCCCCCACCCCCCCTCCCTGCAAGTGATCTTTTGGAATTACCATCATAATGGGTAAAACGAGAAGGAAAAAAAAACATACAACTTCTCTACTACCAAGGAGAGTCTTCTGAGAATATTCTTAACAGAAATACCTCAGCTTTCCTTCCGAATCTTCCCAGGGACTCGGAACCCTCCAGTAGCTCGTTCCTTTTGTCCCCTGCCACCATGCCCTCCGTTCCCGGGCATTTGAGTCCTGACCTGCATCTCCCGCCCAGGCGGGGTTCTCTGGCTTTTCTCCGTGTGTCACTCTCTCTGCCCAATGGGCCTCAAGCCTCCAGAAAATTGGGCCCCTTTTCCATCCTTGTATATAAGAGGAAGAATGGGGAAAAGAGAGAACTTATTGAAAAAGAATCCCAGAGAGTACATTCCTCGATCTTTGTCCCGGTGATGCATTAAGAAGGTCACATCCACCATGTCTGGTTTCACTTCCTTATCTCTCCCAAGAGGGGTGGGGCCAGAAGACTTCCAGGGCCCACCCAGGTTTAGCGAGATTAGAATCGACCCTCCCTCGGCATGCCCTTGAAATTGGTCGCCTCCGTGGAGCCGACCCCTCCTGGCAATGGGGACTGAGGCTGGTACTACCTTGCAAATGGGGTAGGAGGAGCAGTGAGATGGAGAGCAGAGTTATAGAACTGGTGGGGAAGGCCACCAGCACTTGGAAAAAGGACAGATGAAACAATAAGGACAGATGAAACAATAAGGACAAACGTGTCTGGAGCTTCCCAGTGTAGACAGACTCCCGCTGACATGATCTCTTTTAAAAGCAGGAAGCACTCTGAGCACAGTCCCTGTTTTACAGACAGTAAAAATGAGGCTAAGAAGCTCAATAAGCTGTCTAAAGTCACATGACTTGGAAATGCTAGAGCAGAGCCTACAGTCTGCCTTTATTTTGTTTTGTAATTTATTTATTTATTTATTTTTATTTTTTATTTTAGAGACAGAATCTTGCTCTGTTGCCCAAGCTGGAGTGCAGTGGAGTGATCATAGCTTACTGCATCCTCCCACTCCTGGGCTCAAGCGATCCTCCTATTTCAGCCTCCAGAGTAGCTGGGACTACAAGCTTGTACAACATCACCCATACAGACTGCCTTTAAATCCAGTGCCCTTCCCACTGCACCAGGATGACTAAGTTCCTCCTGACAACTTGGCTGTAAAACTCCTGACACTGGTGGCCCCGGGGCAATGGTGTGACCAGGTCCCAGTGACCCTTACCCTGCCACACTGCCATTCAGGCCACAGAATGCTTTGTGGGGACATCTCTCTGTCTCCCGCTCTCTTTTTTTTTGTTTTGTTTTGATACCTTTTTACTTTAATTTACTGTTATGTTCTTTAGTTCCATTTATCAAAACTTTTTGTCATATTCTTATAACTAAATTTCACTTTTTGGGGGTTGGGGAAGGAGAGGCATCACATACAGTGGGATTTGCCTTCTGCATCCCTGGGGATCCCAAGGTGAAGTATGTATTTATTAGGATCTTAAGTGGGGGCAACATAGATACAGCAGCATTTCTCAAACTTAAGAAGTATGACTCTCTGTTTAAAAAAACAAACAACAAAACCCCTCAAATCTCTTAGTATGGATTTAAATTATTTTCACCGTGTTTGTTTCTTGAATATGTCCAAATTAAATATAAATAAGATATGAAATTTAATAAAAATTCTTTAATCCTATGGCTCTTAGGTAAGTGTCTGGTTTTGCTGAAACTAAATTGCCAACACTGAATTAAGTGGTCAATTTAGCATGAGTCTGCATCTGTTTCTGCACTGGACTTTAATAATGCCATTAGCAGAGGATGCCTATGCACCCAGGTACATTGTGGAAGTTAGTAACTTCAGGGCTGTTTTTCCCACTTCAGGGATGTCGTACTCATACTTCACCAAAGCTCTGCTAGGAGCAATCCTTGAGAGCCAGCTCTGGCTGCAGCCTTTGGAGACTGCTCTTTTCCACTTGAAGACACAGTTTGGGTCCTGTTGGCCAATTCTCACTGCAAACTGTTAGATGAAAGTAAAGTAAAATGGGTCTGTGTGTGACATGTCTGCATACACATGAATGAGGCCTTTGAGTCTGGCAGGCTTCCCTACCAGGCTTCCCTGCCACATGCTCCCACTTCACTGGGGTAATGCCTTTGCATACACAAATGCAGCCGTGTGCCCTGAAGAGCAGGCAGCACTCAGGTCTCCATAGCCACCTGGGTGATTTAGCAGAGGCTCATATAATTTTTTTGAATCATCTTTGCAGTAATCTCAGTACTGCACAGACCTGTTGAGAAATAATTGTATAGAAGAGTCCCATCTTGGGTCAAAGTCCTTCGCCTGCTTTTTGGTAACTCCATCACTCAACCACAAGTCATCTAATGTCCCTGCACTTCAATTTCTTTGTCTAAAAAATGGAAACAATAATGCTTGCTATTCTAATCTTACTGGATTGCTACAGTGCAATAATTCCCAAAATGCAGTTCCCAGGCCAGCATTACCAGCATCACCTGGAACTTGTTGAAAAGGCAAATTCTCAGGCCCTTCTAAACCTGCAGAATCAGAAACTCTGGGTAAGGCCCAGTAATCTGTGATTTCACAAGCACTCCAGGTGATTCCAATGCCCTCTAAAGTTTGAGAAACACTACTGTAAAACAGTGCTTCTCAAACTGTCTACAAACTGCAATGCCTACATCATCACTTTGAGAGCCACTGCTCTACAGAAGTGTTGGTTACTATCTTGTCACCCAGGCTCCCATTAATACGCAAATACCCCCAGGATGGGTGACACCTTAAGCTTTAACAGCTGTTGGTTATTCTCAACAAGCATAGCAGGTGGTTAGCTAAAAAGAAACCCTTTCTAGAATAGAACATTAACAAGGTTAAGAGTATCTGTAGGGTGAACAAGAGACCAAGAGAGAAAAAGGAAAGGAGTATGGAGTCACACAGACTTGCATTCATGTTCTAGTTCTGTGTTTACCAGCTACTTGACCTTAAGCAATTTACTTAGAGTTCATCGTAACCCTATGAGGATGACCTCCATAGAGTTATTGGGAGGATTAAATGGCACAACACATGCAAAACACATAGTGCAACCCATGGTTCATACAGGTATTCAATAAGTGATGCCTATCATTAGCAGCAGGGTGTCCGGACTACTTAAGACTACCACCTGGGATTCGTCCCCACTCCCACGCCACTCACCATCCCTCCAGCCACCCTATTATTGTTATTATTGTCATTATCACCATCAACATCATTGCCTCTTCTGCCAGAGCTTCCTGACTTTAGGCTTAAAACTGCCACCCTAAGATTAACCACTGAGGAAGGAAAGGGGAAAATTCCCAGAATGGCACAGCTGCCTCAATGTGCAGGTCGGGTCATGCTCTGGTCCCCAGAGGTGTTACTGGAGTGTGCCACATTTTGACACCTGAAAGATGGCAGGCAACCAGAAGGACAGGTTCTTCCTTTCCATCCATCCTTGGACTGACAACCCCCAGAGGGTGGGCCTGAGGGAAGTGCTGGAGCAGAGAAGCCCCTGGAAGGCAGAGAGAGGAGGCACGTAGGGCCAGAACCAAGCACTCGCAGAGGCACAACAGGACAACCCCTGCAGGGGCAAGCAGGGTAGCCTTTCCCCTAGGGACAGGTGACATGGGCAGAACGGACACCTGGGCCCCAGTGGGAAGCTCATTTCGTTAGAATCGCATGCTCTAGAAGAGGGGGTGAGGCCAGAAGCCTTTCTTGAGAGAAGCAGGTTCCACAGTGTAGACCTGTGGGGGCTGATCTGGGGGCCTCCCAGCCTATGTCCATTGTCAACCACTGGTGGATACAGCCCCAGGCCCGCCCAGATGTTATCTCTCGGGTGGCTCCAGGTCCCTTTCTGTCCAGGGCAAGGCCTCTGAGATGGGTCACGCAGGCTTGGCCTTTCTTCCCTTGATGACTCAGGGCCGGCTGGCCGAGAGTCACCCTCAGCTCCCCACCCACTAATGAGAGGAGGCCGGATTCCTTTGGATTTAGTAAGGTCACTCCTTGAGGGTTGCCTTTTGTTACCCATCCACAGTGGGAATGCTTCCTTAATGAGCAGAGAGCCACACCCTTTCTCAGAGTGGAGGGGGATGGGTAGGGTAGCCTTTCCAGGTGGCACGTGAACAGGGCTGATTTCACAACGGCCAGCCCACAGGTGAGGCACCAAGGGCAGGCCTGCTTGGTCAGCCCTCTCCAGCTCTCCTACCCAGGCGGGGCTACTCCTCCAGACCCCACCTGTCCAAACAGCTGGAGAGCAAAGCTGCTGCAGGTGTGGGAGGCAGAGTGGAGGAGCTGGGGTTCTGGGCGCAGAGTAGTGCTTGACTGGAAACCAGACGAAGCTGCAGATGGGAGAGGCACTGCCTGAACACTCCTGCCGCATCTGTCACTCCACGCACCTCCGGCGGCGCCTCACGTTTACACACGTTCACACACGGTCTCACTTTGACTTTAATCCCACCAATAGCAGGAAAGTGGTATTAGCCTCATTTGCAACTCAGGATGATTAGGGGACAAGTCTGGGGTCATGTGCTGGTAAGGAAAGGAATGTGGACTCAATCTCACGTGGCCTGACTCCAAAACCCGTCCATTTGCTAATTTACTTTAAACCATCGGTTTAAACAACTGGTTTTTAAGCTTAAATTTTTTTTTTTCCTGAACATTGAAAATGAATATAAAATTCGATGTGCTTCCGTGTACTCTCTTAGCAACTTCCTGTGAATCTATAATTATTTCAAAATAAAAAGTTTAAAACAGTCCTGTGTGGAGCCTGAATGTATAAAGTGTGTCGCTGAGATGCTGTGAGAGCCAGGGCAGTGGTTTCTTTCTGGAGTGGTGTTGAAAGGCAGCAGTGAGGGGCGCCCCTGTTTCTGGGTCTGGGTTGGTTCTGCAGGTGTGCTCTGTTTGTAAAAGTTCCTCCAGCTGTGCATTTGTGATTGGTGCACTTTTCTGTATAAATGTGAAACTTTAAAAGTTGAAAATATATCAGAATGGAGATGCTGTAGTTGAACAGGAAGAGGGGTTCGATGTGCTCAGCTTCTTCCCCCATGCCCCTCCACTTAACCCTCTCAGGACCCCGGGGTTCTGGGGGCAGGCTCCGGAGTCTGGGTTCTGATTTATCTTATATAATACAGGTGGCTGGGTCAGAGGACCTCAGCTCTCCAGTCCCCGCCCCAACTGTTCTATTTGCCATTTCCCATTATTCAGTTACAAACCAAAGCCCATTGATGGTGAAAACCACCATTCAAATGCCCAAAAAGAAGAACATTAATCCTGGGTGTGGAGGACCCCACACACGGTGCCGTGCGTAAAAGAGACCGCAGGCTTTCGGTCTCCCACTTGGGCAGGGCAGCCTTATGCTGAAAGAATAAACTTCAAGTGAAGAATTTCCAAAGACAACTCGGCAAGAAAAGGCTTTTATGCCTTGAAAGGAATTGAATCAGACTTATAATCACAGAGAGCTGGAAATCACATCCATTCAGCATGTTCTGCAAATGAAAGGCAAGTGACAATGTAAAATAAACAAACAAAACTCACTCGCATTCTCAGTTGACATGTCCTGTTTTCACCTCATTTGGCTTCTCGGAAGATTTCTGGGTTGAATGTACACTTTGGAGCAGCATGCCTGAGCCAGGTCTTTTTCCCCTCCTGCTTGGAGGATGTGGCGAACATATTTTCCCTTCATACACCGAGTTTGTTTCTGCTGTTACCTGCTCACTACTTTACCTGGAGTCAGCAGTAGCTGCCAACCCATAGCTAAGGGCAGAAGTTAGCCCAGTGTGAGGTTAATTGGACCAAATTAAAGCCATTACGGTATAACAGGCTGTCTATTGGAGGAACGCTTAAGTGGGCTCCCCCAGGACTTGGGAAAGTTTGGAAATGAAGTGGTTTTTGCTATTTGCAGTAGCTGCATCTCCCATTTTGTTTGTCAGACTGCCACTCTGCAGACTGCTGTGGGGTGATGTTGTTAGACAAAGGAGGGTTTTTTGTTGTTGTTGTTGTTGTTGTTGTTTGAGATGGAGTCCGGCTCTGTTGCTCAGGCTGGAGTGCAATGGCACGATCTCAGCTCACTGCAACCTCTGCCTCCTGGGTACAAGTGAGTCTCCTGCCTCAGCCTCCCGAGTACCTGGGATTACAGGTGTGCACCATCATGCCTTGCTAATTTTTGTATTTGTTTTTTAGTAGAGACAGCGTTTTGCCATATTGACCAGGCTGGTCTCGAACTTCTGACCTCAGGTCTCCCAAAATGCTGGGATTACAGGCGCGAGCCACTGCGCTTGGCCAGGACAATCTTTTATATGATCCTGTTTCTAGAAGAAGCTATTCTCTGAGGAGTTTAGGAAATGATAGAGTGAATCAGACTAATAACCCCACTGAGGAGATGAGGCAAGAGAGGAATAAGGCATGCAGGGGTCAGGGTCTCCTGCTTGGTCACATAGCTTTTCTGGGAGGATCTTTTCAGTTCAATGCACCCCACCTAATCCCAAGGAAAGCAGAGTTTTAGTTCACTGAATTTTCAGGCTGAGTAGAAAATTCCTTTTTGATACAGCACTTGTCACTGGAAAGCCACATACTCTGCGATGCCCTCTCAGGACACTTTCCACCCTGGGACTCCTCTGCTGAAGCAGGGCTGGGAGTTTCCAGTTGATGAAAGTGTAAGTAGCCAACGGCAGCACACACTCTCACGACAAATGCCAACCCCATCTTAGATAACATTCATCAGAGGGTTGCACCGGTTTAGGAAGGTGATAGCATGGTGGTCCCTCTGTGCTTTCAGGACTCTGGGCTTGTGGGGTACAATCTAGGGTGGCTTTTTTGTTTTCTCCTGAGATGGAGTCTCGCTCTGTCACCAGGCTGGAGTGCAGTGGCGCAATATCAGCTCACTGCAACCTTCACCTCCCGGGTTCAAGCGATTCTCCTGCCTGAGCCTCCCGAGTAGCTGGGTCTACAGACGCCCACCACCACACCCAGATAATTTTTGTATTTTCAGTAGAGACGGGGTTTCACCATGTTGGCCAGGATGGTCTCGATCTCTTGACCTCGTGATTAGGGCGGCTTTTTAAAAAAGTAACTCTGACATACCAGATTCCTTCCAGAAAACAGAACAGCATGGTAAAGCCTCTGGGCGCTGTGTCAGCTGAAAAGAATGGGGATGTGCATCCCAGGGAAGAGAGGAATTCTCTGGGAGGGGGGCAAGGATGTGGCCCCTGGGGGAAGAGCTATGACCCCGGTGGCATCTCCAATGGGAGATGGTTCAATTCCCAGCTCCTACATAGGGTTTTCCTATGTCCTAGTCAGTAATTTAAACACAGTCCCTACTATAAACTCACTGAATGCTCACAACCACCTTATGAGGCTACTGTGGTTATCATCTTCATTTTATAGATGTAGAAACCAGCACAGAGAAGTTAAATACCTTCCCAAAGTCACACTGCTATTAATGAGAGAGTTGGAATTTGGACCCAGCTTTCTTACTAGCCCGGAATTTCTCAGCCTCAGTACTATTGACATTGGAGGCTGGAGAATTCTTTGTTAGGGGGACCCTGTCCTCCCTCTCCTTGCATTATAGGATGTTCAGCAGCATCCCTGGCCTCCACCCACCAGATGCCCGTAGCACTCCCCTGTTGTAACAATCAGATGTCTCCAGACGTTGCCAATGCTCCCTGGAGGGCAGAATCGCCTTTAGTTGAGAAGCACTAAGTGTTCGAGAGCCTCCTGAGATGGGCCAGCCTGTCTCTTGTAGTAGCAGGAACATCTGCTGCTGCCTTCCTAGTGCCGGGGCCACCGAGGCCCTCCCCCGCCACGCTCTCAACGCTTTCTGACATGTCTCCTAACTTAATGGGGGAGGGAGGATTTTACTGGACCCTAGAGATTGTTTGATTTTTAACATTTCCGACATTTCCTAATGTTATTATCATTTGCCTCTGTGCCCCCGAATTAAAGGCCAAAGAATCATTCTGATTTTGTGGGGCAAAACCTGAGGGGAAAGCCTAAAGTTTCCCTAGCACTTTACATATTTATTCAGTTTAATCCTCACAGTCATCTTACTGAGGGAGATATCCCCATTGTAAAGATGAGAAAACTGAGGCTCAGAAAGTGCAGTAACTTGCCAAGGTCATAGCTATAAGTAATGGAGCCAAGGTTTGCAGCCAGATCTGTCCACACCGAAATCGATATGCTTTTATGAGGGGTGAGGTTTGGGGCAGACACTCAGAGATGAGCTCAGAAACAATGCTCACAGTGACACACCAAGACAAGAAGAGCCTGAGCTGGAGGAGCAGGGATAGGGGACAAGAGGTGCGAGACAGCTTAGGGTCGCAGCGCGTGACAAGGGAGGCCAGGGTTGAGGAGTGCATTTGGGAGTCGTGTACGCAGGCCACTCCCTTGTGCCCCTCAGGCCCTGCCTTCCCTCCCCTGGGCTGCCATCCCCCTCTGCCTCCAAGTCCCCCCCCAGCTCCCAGAGCAACCCAATAAAACCACAAATCCGACCACAACCCCCGCTGCTCTAAATTCTCCATCGCTGCCCTTCTCAGACCAAACGCCCAAATCGCACAAGGCCAGACTCACCCAGCCCTCTGGGCTCCCTGTCCCTGGACACACTCCTCCTCCTTTCAGTCCTTGGAACCCTACCCTCCTTCTCTAAGCACAGCTCTGTGTGTCAAATCAAGACTTTGAACGGGATATTTGTGAGTACGTAAGTCTTACAGCCTTTCTTTATTGTTTAAGCTCCAGGTGGCCAAGTCATCTCCTCCCATCATCTATCCCCTGTGGGGCCGACATAGTGCCTGTCACATTGTAGGACTCAATCGATATTTGCTGGATGTGTATTTAACAAGCATGTAATTTATGTTGTCATCTAAGTCACAGTTGAAAATGCCAACCAGAAGTAGGCCAAAGTGGAAGGGTGGTTGCCAGCAGATAACATCTTCTGGGTGATGTCAGGCCCCTCATCTGTACCACCCGGGTCATTTAACCCCCAGCACCATCCTCCTGTATCTTCACGTGGCCCATGCACCTTGGCACCTCCAAGTCTTGTTCACCAGGGCACCATGCGAGTGCTCCAAATGCCTGCTAACCTCCCTTCAGCATATGTCTACACACCCCTTGGTTCTCCCAAGCCAAGAAGCTTTAGGAGAGAATGCACCTAGTCCTGATGGCCCCTCTTGGCTTTTAGTAGTTCCTCCGCCTTAGGTTCTCAAAAGCCTCTCATGATTTTACTGCTTGATGATTTGGCTCTTAGGAAACCAGGAGCAGGCTCTGAACAAATGGGCCCAGGACAGGTGGAGTTTTTTTCAATGTTATTAAGGCATGATTGACATTCAACAAGCTGCAAAAACTAAAATTGTACAATTTGATGAATTTTAGCAAATCACCATGATCAATATAGTGAACACTTCCATCACCTCCAAAAGTTTCCTTGTGCCCTGTGTAATCTGTCCCTGTCTGCACCCCATCCTCATCTGCTTTCTATCACTACAGATTAGTGTACATTTTAAAAAATTGTAAATAAATGGAAACATACTGTGTATGTACTTGGGGGGAGTGTCTGACATCTTTGACTCAACGTGATGCTTTTAGGATTGATCCACGCTGCAACATGCAGCAATAGTTTGGTCCTTTTTATCACTAGTCGCATTCAGTTATAGGTTATATTGATACACAGCTGTCCCCTCTTATCCACGGTCTCACCTTCCCTGGTTTCAGTTACCAGCAGTACGATACTATAAGCTACTTTGAGAGAGAGAGAGAAAGAGGCCACATTCATATAATTTTATTTATTTATTTATTTATTAAAGACAGAGTTTCGCTCCTGTTGCCCAGGCTGGACTGCAATGGTGGGATCTTGGCTCACTGCAACCTCTGCCTCCCTGGTTCAAGCGATTCTCCTGCCTCAGCCTCCCAAGTAGCTGGGATTACAGGTACCCATCACCATGCCTAGCTATTTTTTTTTTCTTCTTTGTATTTTTAGTAGAGATGGGGTTTCCCCACGCTGGCCAGGCTGGTCTCGCATTCCTGACCTCAGGCGATCTGCCTACCTTGGCCTCCCAAAGTGCTGGGATTACAGGCGTGAGCCACTGTGCCCAGTCCATATAACTTTTATTATGGTATATTGTTATCATTGTTCTATTTTATTAGTAGTTATTGTTGTTCATCTCTTACTGTGCCTAATTGATAAATTAAACTTTATCACAGGTGTGCGTGTATAGGAAAAAACACAGTAATACACAGGGTTCAGTACTATCTGTGGTTTCAGGCATCCACTGGGGGTCTTGGAATGTAGTTCCCAAGAGAGCGACTGTGGCACAGTTTGCATCCATTCACCTACTGATGGGCATTTGGGTTGTTTCCCATTTGGGACGATTTCAAATAAGGCTGCTATGAGCATTTATGAACAGTTCTTCCATGGACATGTTTTCACTTTTCTTGGGTAAATATCCATCTACCAAGTGACCCAGTAGAATGGCCGGTCACTTGGTAGATGGATATTTAACTTTTTAAGAAACTACCAAACTGTTTTTCAAAGTAGTTGCACCATTTGATTTTCCCAACAAGGTACAATAACTCCATTTGCCTCATATTCTTACCAATACTTAGCAAGACATGCTTTAATTTTAGCCATTCCAGTAGGAGAATAGTGGTATCTCACTGTGGTTTTTATTTGCATTTCTGTGATGACTAATGATGTTCAACATCTTTTCATGTGTTTATTGGCTATTTTTATGTCTTCATGAAGAGTCTGTTCAAATATTTCGACAAGTTTTCATTGTTTTTTTATTTCGTTGTAAGCATTCTTTATATAGTAGAGAAATTCTTTATCTGACGTATGTGTAATAAATAGTTTTCTTTCCAGTTTGTGGTTTGCTTTTGCATTTTCTTATCAGTGTCTTTTGAAGATAAAAGTTTTAAATGTTAACCTGGGCAACATAGAGAGACCCCATCTCTACAAAAAATACAAAACTTAACTGAGTGTGGTGGCATGCACCTGTGGTCCCAGCTACTCAGGAGACTGGAGAAGAAGAATCACTTGAGTCTAGGAGGTCAAGGCTGCAGTGAGCTGTGAACACACCACTGCACTCCAGCCTGGGTGACAGAGCAAGACCCTGTCTCAAAAAAAAATTTTTTTAATTTTGATGAAGCCACTTTATTTTGTCATTTATGTGACATATATAAAAAATCTTTGGCTACTCCAAGGTTACAAATATTTTCTTCCACATATATTATTCAGCTTTAGGTGTTACTAAAACTAGGAAGGTCTATAGTCCATTTGAAGTTAATTTTTGTATGTGGTGGGAAGTAAGAATTGATGTTCGTTATTCTTCTGTATAGTATTCAGTTATTTTATACCTCCCAAGTTTTGCTGAAAACTTTCTTTCTCTGATGAATTGCTTTGGCACCTTTATCAAACACCTCCTATCACTATATGTGTGGGTAGATCTCCAGACTTCATTTTGTTCCATTGATCTGTATGTTAAACTTTTTGCCGATACTAAAACTGTCTTGATTACTCTAACTTTTCAATAAAAGTATTGAAGTCAGGTAGGAAAAGTTCTCCTACTTCGTTCTCTTTAAAGTTAACTTTGGTTAGCCTGTGTCTTTTCCATGGCCATACATTTTAGAATCAGCTTCTCACTTTCTACAAAAGATCTTCTTGAGATTTTGATTGAGAATATGTTGAACTTACAGGCCAATTTGGGAAGAACTGTCATTTTAACAATATTGAGTCAATGAACACCGTATAGCTTTCTGGTTACGTATGTCTTTTACTTTTTTATCCACAATAATGTATAGTTCTCAGTGTAGAAGCTTTGGACATCTTTTATTAGATCCATTTTTAACTATTTTGTGTTTTGTGGTACTATTATAAATGGAATTGCTTTTTTAAAACTTCATTTTTGACCAGGCACAGTGGCTCACACTTGCAGTCCCAGCAATTTGGGAGACTGAGGCAAGCAGATCACTTGAGGTCAGGAGTTCAAGACCAGCCTGGCCAACATGGTGAAGCCCCGACTCTACTAAAAAAAAAAAAAAAAAAAAAAAAAGGTACAAAGATAAGCCAGGTATGGTGACTGGTGCCTGTAGTCCCAGCTACTCAAGAGGCTGAAGCAGGAGAACTGCTTGAACCTGGGAGGTGGAGATTGCAGTGAGCTGAGATCGTGCCACTGCACTCCACCCTGGGTGATAGAGCGAGACTCTGTCTCAAAACAAAGCAAAACAAAACACCAAAAGACAACTTTATTTTCTAATCATTGCTGCTAGCATATAAGAATACAATTGATTTTCTTAAAATAACCTTGTATCCTGTAGCAACCTTACTAAATTCATTTATTACATTTATTATTTATTTTGTAGATTCTCTGGGATTTTATATATAAACAATTATAATATCTGCAGACAGGAACAGTTTTATTTGCTCCTTCTTGATCTTTATGCCTTTCATTTCTTTTTCTTGCCTATGGCAATGGCCAGGCCCTCCAGTACAATGTTGAATAGAAGTGAAAGCAGGCATCTTTGCTTTGTTCCTGATTTTAGGGAGAAGGCTTTCTTTCACCATTAAGTATGATGTTAGATGTTGGTTTTTTAAAGATGTCTTTAAAGATGTCCTTTATCAACTAAGGAAGTTTTTAGTTGCTGAGAGTTTTCATCATGTGGGTACTGAATTTTGTCAATGCTTTTTCTGCATTGATTGAAATGATCAGATGGTCTTCCTCCTTTACTAAAACAGGTGTAATTTTACAAAGATAAGAGAAGGTGTGGAATATGAGATCCTGCCGGGATTGGAAGCCCCAACATCTTGGGGAATAGGAGTGAAGGTGATGTGAAAATTAGAAAGAGCACCAGCTTTGCAGTCAGTCGACCTTGCCTTGGAGTCCTAGTTCTACATTTTATTGTGAGCAAGTTAACTTAACCACTGTGAGCCTCTATCTTCTCTGTAAGATGAAGGAAAAAATAGCTAACATAAAAAGTTGTGGCAAGGATTAAACTAGGAAAATACATACACAGTGCATAGCACATACATACATAGCACATGTAAATAACAGATACCATTGCATCTGGCGCTGAATGTGAAACTCTGGAGGCACTGGTCCTTGAGGATGAAGATAAAGTGTTAGGTACAACTGTGATGGCAAAGACAAACATCCCAACCCACTGTCAGCAGAAAGTGGTGAAAGCTACTTACGGGAATATGTGGATAAAACCTTTTTTCCACTTCTTTCCTTATGTCTTGATGATCCTAAGTACCAGACAGATACTAGGTAAAAAGCCTTATACATCCAAAAATAATTTTTTTTTTGTAAAACAAAATGCTCAAATGATGAATCCAGAAGATCTAAAACTCATCTTTTGCAAGAAGAGTTTAGGCCATGAATCTAAAAACTATTCAATCATAGGTTAAAAAAGACTTCCCGATGACTAAATGCAGTCATGGAACACCCCCATTTTGGATTTCTAATTCAATTTTAAAACAATCTTTAAAATTATCACAGCAAGTGGGTCATCCAATCCTTGGAATAGCCTACACTGAGAGTAGGGTAGTTTAGCATAACTCAAAGTGTGTTACATCAAATCAGGGATATTAACAGCGTGACATGAATAAAAGTTTTCCAAGGTCAAACAAATGTGCAAACACTGGTTTAGTTATACTTAAACTTTTTTTAAAGTCACAGGACTTGAAGATACTAATGTGCAATGTGAATCTACAAGGAGAATATATATATAATTATATATATATAATCATCTTAAAACTCAGGAGGGCTAGGGCTAGTGAAGAATATTCATGTGAACAGCTGATGAAGGATTTCTGCCTATTCCTTCCTAAATATGCTAGTCATATGTGAGCAGTAAGGTGAACAAGGGCTGGGTAAAAAGCTTCACAAATATGAAAGCTGTCAGGTTTGTGATCCAAGAATTTCAGTTCTGAGGACTGGGTAAAAAAAAAAAGATATATATAGACACATACATATATATTATATATATGTGTGTGTATATATAATATATACAGAGAGAGAGCAGAATTTCCCAAACATCTCTGATTTCAGAATTATTTCATAATTCACTGTCTCTTGGTTCCAAAAGGACACATTCTAGGAAAGCCTGATGTAGTTCTTACTCCTGTTTCGGAGACATCATCTTTCAGAAGTTTTAACCTCCAAATCAGACATTTTTAGAAGAATTCAAGTATATTCAATCCTTGTAGCCTTCCACAGAGCCCTTAGTAGGCTATGGATAAGTAGGATTATATTATTGTCAGGTATTATTATCCCCATTCTACAGATGAGGAAGAAACCTAACATGGAACACTAACCACTTTATGTATTTCATCTAAATTTAATCTGCCTTTTTTTTTTTTTTTTTTTTTTTTTGAGATGGAGTCTTGCTCTCTCGCCCAGGCTGGAGTGCAGTGGCAGGATCCCGGTTCACTGCAAGCTCCACCTCCCGGGTTCACGCCATTCTTCTGCCTCAGCCTCCTGAGTAGCTGGGTCTACAGGCGCCCACCACCACACCCAGCTAATTTTTTGTATTTTTAGTAGAGACGGGGTTTCACCGTGTTAGCCAGGATGGTCTCGATCTCCTGACCTCATGATCCACCTGCCTTGGCCTCCCAAAGTGCTGGGACCACAGGCGTGAGCCACCACGCCCAGCCCTAAATTAATCTTCTTACCATGCCTGATATGTAGGCATCATTATCTCCATTTGACGGCAGTAGAAGGAAATTAAGTAACTTGTTCAGAGTCACACAGCTTGTGGAGGAATAAGAAGTGTCCCGTCATCGGGCACCAGGGCAGGAGTTCATCATAGTTGCCTCCATCCACCTGAGGTGAGCTGGTCACTGGGGCAAAAATGGACAGAGATGCAGGTGCAAGTTCCTCCGGGAGGACACCGGCGTGCAGGTGCAGATGGCTCACCCGCACCTAACCTTCCTCGCAGGTGGGGTTTCGGAAGAGGGAATGAATGTGTGGGTGTTTAGAAACTTTGAGCTCCCTGAACAAAAGGGCTTTGTTTTCTGGAGACACCAGATATTTTCCAGAGCTAATCATCACTCAGAACTGAAATTCTGGGCTCACAAACATGACGGCTTTCGTATTTGTGAGGCTTTTTACCCGGCCCTTGTTGACCTTATTGCTCATTTAGGAAGAAGTAGGCAGAAGTCCATCGGATATTCATGTGCATATATTCTTCACTAGCCCTAGCCTTGCAGAGTTTTAAGATGATTGAGAGGGAGGAGGGAGGGAAAGCTCAAGCCTTGAAAATTCAGGAAATCGTGGGTAGAGGAGAGTGAGGAAAAATGTTAACCTGACATTCAAAGTTAAAAGCTGTTCAAAGTGGTTACTTGATTGTATTAATTGGCAAGTAATTGGCAGGGTGTGGAGAGGAAAAGACCTCATCGGAGGAAGCTAGGTGTAATTCCAATCCTACTGAGACATGAAACAGACACTGTCCTTAGATGTTTGGAAATCTGACTTTGAAGGGAGAACTCGGGTTTGCCTTTGTTTTGAAGTCACTGAACCTTGCCACGCTATTCCCAGGTTTAGACTGGAATGTTTTAACATTGGGCAGGGGAGGGGGATGGGGAGGAATGAGCAGTGAGGTGTTAGATTTCCAAATAAATGATGCTGTCTCTTTCTTACTGCAAAAACAGTTTGATAAATCATCCGGCAGTTTTCTTGGGTCCAGTGGTCCATATATTAATACAAAGACTACCTACAGTAGGAAGGGGATAAAAAGAGAAATCAGCCAGGCTCAGTGCCTCACACCTGTAATCCCAGCACTTTGGGAGGCCAAGATGTGTGGATCACCTGAGGTCAGGAGTTTGAGACCAGCCTGGTCAACATGGTGAAAACCCATCTCTACTAAAAATACAAAAATTAGCCTGGTGGCCTGGCGTGGTGGTGCACACCTGTAATCCCCGTTACTTGGGAGGCTGAGGCACGAAAATCACTTGAACCCAGGAGGCAGAGGTTGCAGTGAGAGATTGCCCCACTGCACTCCAGCCTGGGCAACAGAGTGAAACTCTGTCTCAGAAAAAAAAAAAAAAGAGAGAGAAATCAAACTGAAAATTAACCAGATTGTAGAAATAAACCAGTAAAATAAATGGCACCAATAATCCAAGTCAGTAGTTTTTCTTCTGTAGAGTCGTAGGTTCACCTGGGAATCTTATGAAAATGGATAAAAACGCACATAACTTTATACACACCTAAGGTGCTCACTGTCCCTCTGTCGCCACACCTTGGACTTTCTGCGTACGCAGAGCCTAAATTAAGAAGCTCTACTCTTGGCAGCAACCAGATTTAAACTGGCAAGTGGTATTGCAATTCTCCTCTTTAGTTCTGAGATAATTAGCTGAGACAACTTTTAGAGCCATCTCTGGGACTGCTCCAAGAAATCATTTCACTTAATCATCTGAGGTAGTCTATTAAATATTGGCTGTTCTGAAAAATTGGCCTGCAAGCTGCCAATTCTTGTGACTTATTAGAATTTCTAAAAGACCCTCCCCTCCAGGATGAATCTGGATCCCATTAACTCCCCGCTGGCTGTGGTGCAAATATTGAACAAAATGACCTGGTTTAACGAGATGGGGTTTGGGATGAGATCTTCAAACACCACCAACTATTGATTCCTGGAAAATTGTTTTAGTCCTTGGCAAAACACACAGAGACAGGCTGGGTCTTTGCTATGCTCTGTTTGACAAGCCTTCTTCTCCAGCAAACAGTTGGGGATTGGGGAGGGGAGGGAGGAAGCGAGGTCCTGGGGGCTGGAGGACTGAGGACCTCGGGCTCCAGGGGAAATGTTTAGGAAGTGTCCACCCTGAACTGGAGCTGCTGTTCTCCCTGCACTCCCAGGCTGGGAAGGTCAAACTGATGGCTTTAACAATCCACCTGTAGGTCTTGGCTGCCTTTGTTCAAGTTCAAGGAGTGATGGTCACCGAGTCTCTTTCTCCCCCAACCAGAGCAGAGAAGACACCTTCTAAACCTTCTAGATGCTGCCGGGTCACTCCAGAACACCACCATCTGAGCTGTGTGTAGCTCATCCTAACTACAGGGAGTTCCTCTGACTGAAACAACAGTAACCATGTAACCATGTAACATGTAACCATGTTTTCTCAACCAAAATGAGGCTGGGGCACTTGTGGTCTGGAGTGCCGTTGTATATGCGGAGGGTAAGAAGAGCTGGGGCTGGGTGAATTCAGGAAGCTGAGGGCTAGCATCACCACTCCTAGAATGGATTCTGGGATGGGATCCACACAGCATGCCCAGGAGGGTGTCCCGTCATACAGAGGCGGCAGTTCCCAAGTTTGTTTTCAGGGCAGAGCCACTGGAGTCCTGCCACTCTGTGCCACACCTTCAGTTATTCATAAGAAAACTTACGATAAGTCAGATGCATCTCATACTATAGATGCTAGTCCATGCAAGTGTTTCAGGTGATATTTAAGAAAAACAAAACACAAAAATTTTAAATTAAGGAAAATTATGCCATTAACCTAATTTCCTTCCCTCTTCTTCCTCTCTTACTTCCCCCTCAACACCCCTTCCTAGCCCCTACCATGAACTGGGACAAGACCAAGTTCTTTGCCTTGGGAACAACTCACTCCAAACTAGGATGTGATGCAGGGGTATTCACTAGGAGCCACTGGTTTAAGGTTTTATTTATTTATTTATTTATTTTGAGACGGAGTCTGGCTCTGTAGCCCAGGCTGGAGTGCAGTGGCCGGATCTCAGCTCACTGCAAGCTCCGCCTCCCGGGTTCACGCCATTCTCCAGCCTCAGCCTCCCGAGTAGCTGGGACTACAGGCGCCCTCCACCTCGCCCGGCTAGTTTTTTGTATTTCTTAGTAGAGACGGGGTTTCACCGTGTTAGCCAGGATGGATTTAAGGTTTTAAAAGAGAAATGAAAGAAATATGTGCGCGCACACACACACACGCACACACATACACGAGAGAGAGAGAGAGAGAGAGAGAGAAAAGGGAAGAATTGTTTGCATTGGTATTTACTGGATTAAATCTTAATTTTCTCTAATTATAGCAGGCATTTCCTTTCAGCCTGACTTCTCGTTTCTCAAAAAAATCATAGTATCTTACCCAGCTTTCCATTAAGCCTAACAATTTTAATCTATTTCCAGCAGTCTAAATAACAGTCTACTGTGGACACAGTGAGATTTCTTTCTATTCAGATTTTCTGAAAAGACTTAAAATGAGAGTTTAAAAATGATATTTATCCCTGGCTTCCTAGCAATGAGCGTGCTGGGGTGATTTTAGAAGGCCATAGCCATCCTCAGCCCATCAGCTCTCCTTCCTCTGGCTTCTCACACTGCGTCACATATTTCCCAATACAGTTGATCAAGATGTATTCCCAGAGGCAGTAAGGCCTATTGGAAAGAGAATAGGCTAGGAAGTGAAGCAAACTAGATTCAAATCCTGTTTGCTCTATCATTTATTAGCTGGTAACCTTAGAAAATTATTTAGCGTCTCTAAAACCCAATTTCTTCACTATGTAAATGAGTGTAACACTATGCATTGGTTTTGATCTAAATCCTAAAATTGCCCATAAGTGTAATAGAGGATATAAAACTGGAGGAATTTAATGTGGGGAATTGATTACACAGGTGATAAAAAAAACAAAAAACAAAAAAGGTCAGGAAGTCAACCAGAGGTCAGTAAGGCAACCCCGGGACCAGCAACAGCAGGAAGCCACCACTGCCTGAGGCTGAGGGACAAGGGAGGAGGCCGCTGACCAAGGCCACGCACCAAGGTCACGGCAAGGAAACTGCAGCCACAGTGGGAGCGGGGTCATGAGAGAAACGCAGCTGCTGCTAGAGAAGGCACCCAAGGCGGAGAAGGAGCGGGAAGAAGTGCCTCCTCCTACCCCACCCGGCCTCCAATGTCTGATCAAAGCCTCTGTCCATGGTCCACACCCAGCCGGCAGCCCGCTGGCCCGGCATCCTGGGAGGCCTGCTCCCTGCCATACAGAGCAGAGGGGCGGCTAGGAACGGATCTGAGGCAGGTCCTGCGTCCGCACCGAAGACCCGAAGTCCTGCAGCTGCCCCGGCCTCCGCACACCGAAGCCTCGGGAACCCTCTTCGGGTCAGGGCAGCCTTCTCCCTGCTGCCTGCAGGCCTCAGACACCGCCCCTGTTCTGCTTCTCTTGACCCTGTCACCACCGTCGGTCTCTCTATCAACCGGCCCTGGGGTAAATAGACCTGCCACTCTCTTCCTATGCAGTCTTCCTCGAGGGTGAACACACGGCCCCCACTCCAGGAACATGCGTCAGGCCGGGTGGCCCGGGCCACAGGCAGAGCAGAGGCCTGGAGGCTTTTCGAGGGTTACCAGGAATAGAATTGCCCGTGGGCCCGGGCGGAGGAGCCCCCGCTCTGAGCTCCACCTTTAAGCGGCCAGGATTCCAAAAACCAAGGAGGACTGGCCGCTACCCCTTGCTCTGAGTGTCCCTGCCCAGACTGCCCTGAGCCTGTTCACAGCTCCGGTTGGCCTTTTCCCCGCTTGCCGGTCCTTCCGAGAGCTCGCATCACTCATTCCCACAGAGCGCGCTCCACTCCACACTGAGGACTGGCCTCTGCCGGGAGTGCGGAGGGAAGAGAAGGTTATGGTTGCAAATTTAGCTCACTCAGCACACAGGCTGGGGTGTGCGCGTACCTGCATGTGAACCCCCTCATGGCAAGGGATGTCTCTAGGGGTGTAAAAAAAGAAGAGGGCAGTTCTCCCCGTGCTAGGACATTACGGAGTAACTGTCGACATGTTCTATTTACCGGTTGTTAACTTGATTTGTTTTCCAGCCCCGGCCCCCACAACTCTGCCTGGGTCACAGTGGGCTGGTTCGTTTAAAAGCTGAGGTTGGAAAATATATATTTCAAAATTGCTAAAAGAATAGATTTTAAACATTCTCGCCACACACAGAAAACTAAGTTGGTAAAGCGATGGATACCTTAATTAGCTTGATTTAATCTTTCTACGATGTATACATATATCAAAACATCGCATTGTACCTGTAAATATATACAATTATTATTTGTAAAATTAAAAATAAATAAAAGTTTTATAAAGTAGAGTTGGGCCCTAAGAGGATGAGGCTCAGGCAGAGAGGGAAGACAGATGGCTGAGAACCACAGATGCTCAGGGATCAGGGATGTGTGGGAATCTGGAAAAGCACCGAGAAGCTGAGTCCTGGGTGTCTGCAGCCTCTGAAGGGAACTCCTCTAGGCTTTGAGGTATGACACAGTCTCTGATTTTTGTAAGCTAATATTTATTGAATATGGCCAACTTTGTTCTAAACATATTTCATGTATTATCACATTTGATCTTTTTATGAAGTGGGTAGTGCGTGTATCTCAATTTCACAGATAAAGGAACAGTCAAGGAGGTTACAAAACGTGCCCAAGGCCACTCAGCTAGTACGCAGCTCAGCCGGAGTCAGATGCATGCCCGAATCTCAAGCCAGGCTCTTACTCACCACTTAATCCTGCCTCCCACTCTGTGACAATCGTGTGTGTGTGTAGTTGTGTGTCCAGGGCTCCATCCTGTTCTCGAAGAAGTCCCTGAGCCTTAGACAGTGAGGGGACACAGGACATTCTCCCAGACGTTTGTAGACAGCTCTCGTATCCTCACCTAAGCCTTCTTTTTTCCTGTTCCTCTTGTGATAGAGCGCCTAAATCCTTTAGCACCCAGCTTGCCCTGGCGTGGGATCACTCTGCCCTGCATCATGTGAAGTATAAGACCCAGAACTAAAACCCACATTCAAGGTGTCTGACCTGCCCCATGCGAGCAGAATTAGGAAATCATTTCTGCCCATTGTTCCAATGTGAACACAGCAAAAGATAGAATCAGCGTTGGGGCAGCAAAACCCATTCCACAGACATGTGTTGAACTTCCATCGTGAATGAGACAGTTCCCGTTCTGAAGCAGCGCACAGCCCTGTGGACGAGGGGGATTGGTCATTTTAACAAAATGTGGTGAGTGCCACAAGGGAGCACAGACGAGTGTTCCCTGGCATCTCCAGAGGCTCGGGGTGCTGCAGAGCTGGATTGTAAAAAGTGAATAGGAATCCTGAGGCAGGCAGACCGCTTGAGCCCAGGAGTTCAAGACCACCCTGGACAACACGGCAAAATCCCGTCTCTTCAAAAAATAAAAAAATTAGCTGGGTGTGGCGGCACAAGCCTCTGGTTTCGACTACTCTGGAGGCTGAGGTGGTGAGAGGATCACTTGAGCCTGGAAGTTTGAGGCTACAGTGAACCATGATCACGGCATTGCACCCCAGCCTGGGGGACAGAGACTGACTCAGAAAGAAAGAAAGTGTGAATAGGAATCAGCTGGCGAGCTATAGGACAAAGAGGTGGGGCCATGTGCAGAGGTGTGAAGGTGTTCAAGGACATGGCAAGTCCGCAACCTGACACAGGGTTGGTAGTCAGCTTGCATCTGGAGACCCCCCCGCTGGATGCTAAGGAGGGATCTGGCATCCTGAAGGCAGAGGAGAACCATGAGCTGCTTAACGTGGCTTGATTCCTATGAACTCATATTGAGCATTTAGTCAGCTAAAATCCTTAAGCTGTGTCACGGGTTCATTAAACCAAAGTCCAGAACTTTCCATTTATTCCACTTAAATTTCTGGATGCTATTTCTGGCATCAAAGCTATTAATTATCCCCCTCCCCCACCCCCGCAATGCTGTGTCATCTGCGCTTTAAGTTATTGATTAAAAATGTCCAAAACACAGGGCTCAGAACTGAGCTTTGTTACCACTAGAGACTTCCTCTGAGTTACTCCCTATCTGCATGTCTCAGGTTTATGCATTCAATGGGTTGTGAGTTCTACTTAAAAGCACCTCTAGCTCACAATTTTCCAATTTTGTCTACAAGGAAGTCACAAGAGACATTATCAACTGTCTTGCTGAAATCCAGATGTACCACATCCTCGATGTCTCCCTGATCTACCAGCCCTGCCATGCCATTAGAAGAAGAAATGAGGTGACACTGGCATGACTTGTTTCCAGCAGCCCCCTGAAGCTCTTCAAAGATCTGTGCTCCTATTTGTAAGAGGCATAAACCGTTTAATAGCATACACTACAGTTTTGTCGGGGCTCCCCTTCCCACTTACTGGCTTGTAGTTTGCAGTATCTAAAGTGTTCTCCCTTTTAAAAACTGGGACTTTTGCCCACCCCATCCTTGCGGACTGTCTCACATTTGCTATGGTTTGTGAAACATTAACAACAGCTGTTGAGCAATCTCTACATGCCCCAACTGAGGCTGGGCAGTCACTGGTCAGGGTGAGGAGACCTGGACTCCCTTCAAACCCTGTCATGCTTCTTGGGTGCTTTCTCACCAATCTTGGACCCCAATTCCAACTCAGTAGGGTTATTTTTCCCTTCCCAGACTGGACGTCATTCTTGAAAGAGAAAAGGGAAGCGTGAGTTTGGCATTTGGTCATCGTCTCTTTAGTGTTTTGTCTTGTATGCCAAAGAGTTTGAACTTGATCTGGTGAGTAGAGAATCAATGAAGAGTTTTTGAAAAAGGACGTGATGTGATCGTATTTTAGGTGGAGAGGATTAAGGTTTTGACTGGTTCACATCATTACTACATTGCTGTTTATCAACATCTAACACGCGCAATTACCTATAAGCAGGAGAAGCAGTGCAAGATAGCCTAGCTCAGGTTGATCATTTAATCAACCTGAAAGGGGAAGCAGCTATGTGTAGAATTTGGAGTCTGAGAGACCTAGTTTGAGATGCCAGTTCAATTGCTCAAAGGCAGGGGAGCTTAAACAAGCACCTTACCACCTCTGAGCCTCAGTTTCCACGTCAAAAAAATGGGAATAATAATTGTATAACATGGTGGTTGTTAGACTGGAAACAATGAATGTAAAGGGCCTAGTACCACAGACAAAGTGCTCAATAAATGCTCCTTTGTCCAAATCCTTCCTCTTTAGGTGTTACGATTACACAGCAATCACCGTGCAGGATTCCCCAGCACCCCTAGACTGGGGACTTATTCCTGAAGCAGCCCGAAGAGAGTGGGGCCCTGATTAGATAGATGTGGGCTCCCAGCTGTCTACAGCAGGCCCACCAAAGCCCCACCCCTGAGTGACTGCAGGGGAGGCTGGCACTGAATTCCTAGAGTCCCGATCTCTGATCCCACGCTAATTAGCTCCACCTGGG
The DNA here is from genome assembly GCF_008728515.1 of Papio anubis. Classification (NCBI taxonomy): domain Eukaryota; kingdom Metazoa; phylum Chordata; class Mammalia; order Primates; family Cercopithecidae; genus Papio; species Papio anubis. The sequence continues at coordinate 154,607,648 of NC_044981.1, forward strand.
TGTGTGTTCTCAGGAGATGCAGGGTTAATAGCTGGAAGAACCAGTTTTAAAATGCACCCTCAGGAGTTGGTCTGGAGCCTGGATGGGAGGCACCAGCCCCAGAAATGGAATGTGTCCCAGGGCCCCAGCCCAGGGCACCTGTAACTTCCTGCAGATGTGGCTGGTCACCTCCTACACACCTGAGCGCCTCCTCCCATCCAGCTGGGGGCGTGCAGAGAGGGAAAATGCAGCATGCTTAGGGGAGCGTGGTTAGGGAGACACTGGCCATCCCACCATCCTACTGTCATCCCACCTGCTCTTAGATTGGCCTTCCATGGCTGAGCAAAATGTCCTCTGGCCAGAGAAAGGCCAGTTCAGGCTGTCAGCTTCTCCTGGCCAGAAGAAGCCATGTTGTCACTGAACACATTGCCACCGAGATGGTCTTTTTTTTTTTTTTTTAAATTGAGACAGGGTCTCGCTCTGTTGTCCAGGCTAGAGTGCAGTGGTGCAACCATGGCTGACTGCAGCCCCCATCTCCTGAACTCAAGTGATCCTCTCACCTCAGCTCAAGTAGCTAGGACTACAGATGTGCACCACCACACCCAGCTAATATTTTGATTCTCATTTCTTCTCCTTCTCCTCCTCCTCCTCCTTCTTCTCCCCCTTCCCCTCCCCCTCCCCCTCCTTCTCTTTCTCCTCCTCCTCCTCCTCCTTCTTCTTCTTCCTCCTCCTCCTCCTTCTCTTCCTTCTCTTCCTCTTCTTCTTCTTCTTCTTCTTCTTCTTCTTCTTCTTCTTCTTCTTCTCCTCCTCCTCCTCTTTTTTTTTTTCAGATGGAGTCTCACTTTGTCGCCCAGGCTGGAGCACAGTGGTGTGATCTTGGCTCACTGCAACCTCCGCCTCCCAGGTTCAAGTGATTCTCCTGCTGCAGCCTCCTGAGTAACTGGGATTACAGGCACGCCCTACCACACCCAGCTACTTTTTGTATTTTTAGTAGAGACGGAGTTTCACCATATTGGCCAGGCTGGTCTCAAACTCCTGACCTCAGGTGATCTGCCTGCCTCGGCTTCCCAAAGTGCTGGGATTACAGGTGTGAGCCACCGTGCCTGGCCTGATTCCCACTTCTTAAACTGTGACATGAATTCTCCCACACATACATGCTTCAATCCTATCAAGAATCTCTGAACTCCCTAAACATAAACATAGCATGGGGCAAAATGCTAAGGGCTTTCATAGGATGGCTCTGTGCCTAGGATGTGAGTACTATTACTACCCCCATTTTACAGATGAGGAAGCTGAGGCACTTGAGAAATCAGGTACCTCGCCGGAGATCACATAGCTAAGTCAGTGGCACAGACGGGATTTGAACTCTTGGAAGCTTGCTCTGCACTAGGTTCTATTTCCTCTCTTGCAATAGAAAGTCAGGGGCTTGGAGACCTGGCAGAGACAACTACCAACCTCTGAGCCTCAACTGACTTTCTTTAGAGGCCCAGTGGCAGGACCTGTTATTCTCCAAGAAAAAATAACCGCAGACTCTCTAGTGACTGTTTAATCTGGGCTTCTAGGACCTCTGAAATGGAGGGGAGGCAGAGCAGAGCTTCCCCCACCCTCACCCTGCCCCATACACGCACAGACACCCAGACACACACACCTCCCATTCCTCCCTGTGGGTCTGGGCAGCAGCCACAGCCTTAACTATGCATCCTTAACTATGTTTTTTTGTTTTGTTTTGGTTTTTTTCCCCAGTTTTTTTTATTGTGGTAAAAAATGTGAGTAGCATAAAATTTATAATCTTAACCATTTTAAAGTGTACAGTTCCATAGGGTTTATTGTGCATCCAATATCTAGAACTTTCTCATCTTGCAAAACTGAAACTCAACACCCACTGAACAACTCCCCATTCTCCCTCCCCACTGCCCTTGGCAAACACTATTTTACTTTCTGTGGCTTAAATTTGATTTCAACCTGGGTTTAAGGGTTTCATTCAGAGAAACGCTTCCTGGGTGAGCCGTGTTTTCAGTGGGTGGTGAGTGGAGACGTTAGTGATGGCAGAATGTAAGCGTCCTGTGGGCAGAGACTTTTAAAGTCTTGGTCACCTTTTCCTCAACATTTGGCACACAGTAAATGCTCAATAAAAATGTGTTGCCTCATCAAATGAAGGATTGAACGGCTTGCTAAGCCCGTGGAAAGCAGCCCCTCATATAAGTGAAATGATGCTGTATTTGTCCTTTTGTGACTGACGTACTTTACCTAGCATAATGTCCTCAAGGTTCATTCATGTTGCAGCATGTGACAAGATTTCCTTCCTTTTTTAAGAGGGGATAATATTCCATTGTTCATCTATTCATCGATCCATAGACATTTGGGTTGCTTCTAGCTCTTGGTTATTTTAAACAATTCTGTTATGAGCATAAATGTGCAAATATCTCTTCAAGACACTGCTTTCAATTCTTTTAGATATATCCTCAGAAGTGCTGGGCCCTATGGTAGGTCTGCTTCTCATGTTTTGAGGAACCTCTCTACTGCTTTCCATAGCAGTCGCACCCTTTTACACTCCCACCAAGAGTACACAAGGGTTTTGGTTTGGCCACATCCTCACCAACACCTGTTATTTTCTGTTTTTCTTGATGGTGCCCATCCTAATGGACATGCATGGTGGAGCCTTAACCCTTGAGCATGGCACTGACTGACTGGAGCTTCAGGCCTCCCAGTGCCAGCACTGAAGCCTGCACGTGCCAACAAGAGGTCCTGGTAGGTTTCCCACGGCCAGAGAAGCCAAGTGATTCCTACTGATGTGCTGAAAACGCACGGGCATGTTAGAGCTGAGTCTTAGAGAATCCCCGAGGAACTTCGATGCATTCAGAGAAACCCTTCCTGGGTGAGCTGTTTTTAGTGGGTGGTGAGTGGAGACGTTAGTGATGGCAGAATGTAAGCGTCCCGTGGGCAGATACTTTTGTCTTGGTCACCTTTTCCCCAACACTTGGCACACAGGAAGTGCTCAATAAAAATGTGTTGCAATGACAAATAAAGAACTAAACAGCTTGCTAAGCCCGTGGAAAGCAGCCCCTCCAGGTAAACTGATCTGTAACTGTAGCCATTTGCAGACTTCAGGCTCCTAGATTTGGTGGTGAGCAGGCTTTTCCACAAGAGCCCCAGACATCCCTCCCTCCCTGCTAACGCTCTCAGCCGCCCCTCCATTCCTGTCACCCCTCTCTCTTGAGAATGACTCTGGATTTTGTCATTCTGACTGGGCTGACGGGGAGAGTGCTTTAAAAGTTTGAGAAGTGATGCCTTAGAGGAAGGTTTTGGCAGGTGGTGATAAATTGTCGACCTTGCTTCCAGAAAAAAGAAAAAAAAGAAAAAAGAAAAAAAAATATCACAAGGGAGATTTTTAAGAATATCAGCACTTTTTTTGGTGTGCAAACAGTGAGATCCAGCAGTCTGCAAACCACACCTCCAGGTAAAAAGCCCTTCGAGGTAGGAATGAGAATGAGGAGATCTCACACAAATACAGATACAACAAAGCTCATTTCTTCCAGTGTTGAATGAGCAGAAGGAAGCAATTTTGAGGAGAGAGCGTGTTAGCCCAATGCCTCACTTAGATGTCCCAGTCAATAAAGACTCAGGGAGGCAGCTTAGATGCCGCCCAAGTGCTGTGCTGTGTGCCCAAGCTCTGAGTGTTTTGTACATACTAACTCAGTTCATCCTCCCCTCGGTCTCGAGGGAGGTAGCGTCACACCCATTGTACGGAGGGGAAAACCAAGCTACTGAGAGGTTAAGTCACCTGCTTGTGGTCACACGTCTAACTGGGATTTGAATCCAAGTGTCTGGTTCCAGAGGCTGGGCTCTTAATAGCAAATGATGCTGACTGTCTTTACTCATTTACCAAATCGTTTATTAATTGGTAACAACCATACACAGAGAGGCCACTGCGTGGCAGGCCCCACTGCCAGCAGTAAACAAAACACAGTCCTCACCCGCACAGAACTTGCAGTCTCGGATGTTAATTCCACGAGGGGACGCATCTTGTCTGTGAGGGCAGCCCAGGGAAAGGGGGAGCCTAGACCCACAAATTGCCAAGCCTAATTCGACTTCACCTCTTGATGAAGACAGTCCTGACAAACCACTTCTCGGAGCCCAGATGTAATCTTCTTATTTGAGAAAAACAGCTCTAAGTGAAGGTGTGTTTTAATGGTGGCTGTGGCCTCGGGAGAAGGTTTGGAACACCAGCCTGCTGTGCGGCTGTTGACTCTGTATACAGTATACAGTGCGCTTCCTGGCACTGGCCCCACCTGCCAGCCCGGGAACCAAGTAAAGCCAAGATTTCCTCATGAAAATGTCAAATGAAACCATCGTAATATCGAATATTAATATCAGCTGGATTCCTGGATTGGAGGAGGATCAAAGGAGCTTTGGGTCTTGCCCCTGGCCTCTGAGGAGCCTAGCCAAGTAGCAGTTTCTCGTCAGCTTAAATACACCGTGGGCTCTGTGCGTGCAAGCTTAAAAATCCGAATGGTAGATGCCCTGCCTGCCACAGACATCCCACTTCCTCAGCTGGGGAAAGAGATGGGCCGCTTCTGTCTCCCCACTGGAGGTGCGGTGGGCAGCTGAGAGCACAGGCCTTCATTTCATCCTGGCTCTGCCCCTCACACGGGTGGATCACTTTCTATCCTTCAGTTTCTACATTTGTAAAACGGGACGATGGACTAATAGTCGTACCTTCTGCATAAGGTAGTTGTAAGGAGGAAAGGAGAGAACCATGTATGGTACTTCGTAGAGGTCATGGCCAGAGGGATGCACGGGGTATGTTAGCTATTGTCACGGGCAGTGGTGTTATACTATTATACAACACCCTATTTGCAAATAACTTCATTGGTTTTAAAATTCATCACATTTAAATAAATGTGCGAGAAGCACTTTGGGACAGTATTTCTCCTACATTGTCAGAGTTTAAAGCATTATCCTTATCAGACACCTGGGAAGGCAGAGGCCCATTTTTTTGGTTCTCAGTGAGGTAGAAATAGGAGCAGGACCCTGGGTTTCCAGTTCAAGGTCTAGTCAGTAGCTCTGACTTCCTCCCTTCAACCCTGGCCCCTGCCAATGTCTTATGTTCAAAGCTGGAGTGCTTGGCTCGCCCCATTCCTCATGGCTTCCAGCTCTGTCTTAGGTTGACTTCTCCAGAAAGCAGACTTTGGGTACAAGTAACTGATTAAGGAAAGGATCCCAGGGGCAACCAGTAAGGGAGTGGGGGAAGCAGCACAGGGAAGGGGACAAAACCAAGCAAGGGCAAAGTCACAGCAGAGGCTCTGAGTGTAGCTTTAGGCTGATCCTGCAAAGGACCCCGAGTGGACACATCTGAGTCGCCCCCACAAGAGAGGGAGGAAGCAATGGGATGAAGCCCTGCTCCCCACCATTCCCAGGGACCTACTTGGAGGAAGTTGTGCTTCCTGCTGCCACAACTTTAGGTTCTGTGGGTCTAGAAGTCCTAATTCCCAGAAGGGAAGGGAGACACTTCTACCAGGGACAGAGTCCCACGAAACCGAAATCGATGGCAGCCACCATGTCATTTGAGGATGGTCCCCTCATCCTGGCAGACCATCAGGCAAAGAAAGGAGTTACCATACTGGCAGGGACGACTAGCCCCAGTCAGTAAGAGGAGGTTCTGTCCCTGTTTCAGTGGAGCTGGGGGAAGGATGTGTGGAATGCAGGGCACCTCTAGGTCACTCCCCTGCCCAGTGTTAACTGTGACCAGGTCATTAGCGCAACCACAGCCATGGTGGCCAGGAGCTTAGACTCCTCAAGGATGAAGGGCTGAGTCACCCCATTAGGAAACAACCAGCAGAAGTGCCAACCAGCTGAGGATGGGGGGTCCAGGAAGGTTGTAATGAATATCCGTTTTGCCTCCAGACAAGCTATAAAAGGTGAGAATGGTGGATCATCCAACTAACTCTCCTTTTGTAAGTTTCCCCCATAAATTGTGGCCCATCACCAAGATGAAGGCCCCGTGATAGGAAGGTGTGAACTTGAATGTGAGATGTAAGTGGACAGTGTCCGTGCTCTGCCCAGGCGCTCTTGGACCCCTTCTTGTGGTTCTTGTTCGCCCTGGCTTCAGTGTGCTTTCGCTTCCCAGCCCCACTCCTGATGTCTAGTGTCTCAGGCTGGGATCCCGCTAAACAGGCCCCTAGCTGAGGCTTTGTGTGGACGTGATATAAGGACACTAGTAGAGGAGTGGAGGGGGCAGAGCAGAGCAGGACCTCAGGCCAGCATTCTCAGAGCCTAATCCAGGGAACTGGGGGTAAGTCAGGTTCCAGGCTCTTCATTCATGCACACAAAGTGGCTCCAGAGCCCCTGAGGGCTGCCTGCCAAAAAAGCCACAGTGCTGGCTTTGGAAGACAATGCACATCAAATCCCAGGACACACAGAAAATGGTAAACTGGGGGAAATATGGGGTGGGCCACTAACATTTTCTGCTGCAAGCTTTACTGCAAAAATGGCTTTGGCATTGCATTGCTCCAAGTGAGAATGAATTCAGGTAAAAGACATGGAACCAAGAAGGCACAGGGAGTCTGTTTCAGCAGGACCAAAAGACCGCATGTACCCGAGCTTGGGCATCAAAAGCCCAGCCTTCCCTCTGAGGACTGGCGGGGTAAGGGGAGAGGGTGCAGAAAAGGAGGGACACACAACCCTGCCCTCCCTTTCCATCCAGCCTAGCTGGAGAGAGGAGAAGCCACCTGCAGACTTTTTAAACCATAGCCCAGTGAGCCCCAGGCAGCCTATTATTACAGGGCAGAAGGAAATATGTGCCCCAGGAGACTAAGGCCTGGCAAAGTCACTCTGAACCCAAGGGGTGAAAAAACAAATCAAAATACACAGATAATTGGCATTGACAAGTTCAAGACACAAATTATTTCTTCAAATTACACTTCCTTAAGTTTTGCTTGGGCTTGGAGTTGTTTTCAAGCCAGGCAGATTTCCAAGGGTCAAATGGTGTTTCAAGAGCAAGCACATTCATTGGTCCATTCATTGCTTCTTCCTTGCAGTACACATTGACGGAGCGCCTGCTGAGTAAACAGGCGCTGTGCTGCACGCAGGATTGGTGAAAACACAGACACCAGCCCTACCCTTATATAGTTCATGGTTTAGCAGGGAGATAGTCATTAAGCAAATAAGTACACACATAAATACAGAAATACAAATTGCAGTGGATGTCTAGAAGGACAAGCATGGAATGAGAGACAACAGCAGGGTAACCTAAAGTTGATTTGTCAGGAGATTCCTTTGCAGAAGTGGCACCTAAGCTGAGGCCTGAAGGATGAGTAGGATTAAACCAAGGAGGGGAAGGAGGTGGGATGTGGAGTAGCCTTCCTGGGCAGAGAGAACAGCCTGTCCTAAGCCCTAGAATTGTGAAAGGTAGGGGCTGACTTGGAACCCAAATGAAACCAGAACAAGCAAAAGCAAACCAAGGCACCCATTTCGTCCCAGGGATCCAAGCAAAAGCATCAGCATGTTTCTGTATGTGGGCAGGGGGCTTGGGGTTTCAGCAGGGGAACAGAGATCTGGAATAGTGGTACGAATCAGCCTCCAAAACTGCTCTGGGTCAGATACTTCAATCAGACAGAAATTGCCCTTTTGATGAAAGATAAGGCAGAGTGGCCTCAGGCTGTAGCTTCGCACAGTGCAGGGGTGCCGTGCACACTGTGATGGATGTGGATGGAGCCCTGCAGCAGGCAGTGGGCAGCCTGGGTGGCAGCCGGAATGTGAACTTGAAACAGACGAGCAGGAAAGAGGATCTTTGGAGAAGTCAGTAAGATGGCTTAATCTTTGGAGAGAAAAGAGGAGCTTAGCCTAACAGTTGAGTTTTTGTTTTCTGAAAAAGCTGGAGACCAGAGAGGCAAGAGAGCAGAAGTGGAGAGGTGGAATGTGTGGTGAAGAAGAGGAGATTTTTTTTCTACAGCAAAAATTATTTGTGGGGCTTTCTGATAGCAAATATTGAATTAAATAGGCAAGGTCCTCCCCTGATGAGGTGCATTACAATCTAGTCTGGGAGAAAAGACATTAATTCGAATAATACAAAAGCAAATGTGGCCTGTTGCAGCGGCTCAGGCCTGTAATCCCAGCACTTTGGGAGGCCAAGGGAGGCAGATCACATGAGGTCAGGAGTTCGAGACCAGCCTGGCCAACATGGTGAAACCCCGTCCCTACTAAAAACATAAAACTTTATTAATGCCCAGCATGGTGGTGGGCACCTCAGGAGCTCGAGACCAGCCTGGCCACCATGGTAAAACCCTGTCACTACTAAAAACACAAAATTTTACTAATGCCTGGTGTGGTGGTGAACACCTGTAATCCCAGCTACTTGGGAGGCTGAGGCAGGAGAATTGCTTGAACCCGGGAGGCAGAAGTTGCAATGTGCAGAGATTGCACCACTGCACTCCAGCCTAAGTAACAGAGTGAGCATTCTGTCTCAAAAAAAAAAAAAAGCAAATGCGCAGTTGTAAGTTGAGAGGCAACTTACAGATGAAGCAGAGGCCCATGGTGGGGTGGGGGACGAGGGTCCTGACTAAGTCTGGGGAGCAGCTTCCCTGAGGAAGTTGTATTTGGGTTGACAGCTACAGGAGGGAGCAAGTTAATTAGGAAAGGGACTGGGCTGGGGCACTGAGAGTGTCCTAGCATCAGGAAGGGCATAAGCAAAGGCCCTGTCTTGGGGACATCTGAAGAAATAGAAAAACCCTGGTGATTGGGACGCAGAGAACCTAAGAGCAAGAAGAAACTGTTAGAAGGTTTAAGACGGATTAGACAGGGGTTTTGAAGCCTTAGCCTACTCCTCCATGGAAGATAGTTTAGGGGGATGAGACAGTAGGGAGACTAGTTGGAAAGCTCTGGTCCTGGTCCTGGGGACAGCTCTGGGTAGACTGGACCACGCTGGTGGCAATGGGTCTGGAGAGAACAGGATAGGTAGGAAACATGTGTAGAGCATAAGTTGGGAAGGAAATTGTGATAGAATATATGTGTGGGATGTGAGGGATGAGGGGAAGAGATGTGGCAAGGCTTTGGGCTTTGTGGAGTTGGAAGGGTGCTGGGGCCATTCATTACGCTGGGGAATCTTGGAAAAGATCCAGGTTTGGGATGGAGGGTACTGATTTTAATTTTAGACATTTTGGATAGATTGAATTTGAGTTGTCCTGAGACAGCCAAGTGGAAGCAATTGGGTGTACTGGCCTGAACTTCACAGCAGCAGTCCAGACTAGAAATATCAGCTGGGCAGATACACTCATACCGGTGTATGAGTGTGGGTATGGATGAAGCCACAGAGGGAGAGAATGAAAGTATGAATGTATATAGAGATGTAGTGAGATGTTATACAAAGAAGCTTCATTGGTCAAATTATGTTGGAAAACACCGGATAAAACATACTTCAACTGATTTCTTTGCTGCAGGACTTCTCAGGGCCTTTCAAAGGCTAATGAATGTTCGTATTTCTGGAGGAGAAAAAGGGGTTGTGAGCGCTGGGGATCTCCAAAGGCAGAAAGGCATTTGGGGATTCCTAGGCTTCTTTGACTATGAAATCCTTCTATCACAGGGCATCTTACTGCACTAAACAAATATTTCTGACCATAAAATATGGTAACCAGAGCACTATTTTTTTTTCCTTTGAGGGTAAAATAGCAATACCTCACATTCGAACAGTACATCATTATTTAACCAGGTGCTTTCATGCCACTTCTCATTCAACTCCCAAAACAACCTTGCAGAAGTAGACTTTGCATCCCTATTCACGAATGAGACCCAGATACACTGAGTGGCATGCCTAATGCCCAGTGTCTCCCGGCTGATTAGGCACAGACCTTGAGCTAAAGCCAGGGACAATCCGGTCACCAACTCCAAAATCATATTAATTTGTATAATCTTGACTGCTTCCATATGCAAACACACAGTTGTTAATGTTATTATTATTATTATTATTAGAGACAGGGTCTCTCTCTGTCACCCAGGCTAGAACACAGTGGCACAACGATGGCTCACTGCAGCCTTGACCTCCTGAGCTCCACTGATCCTCACACCTCAGCTTCCCAAGTAGCTGGGAATACAGGCATGTGCCACCAAACTTGGCTAATTTTTGTATTTTTTGTAGAGATGGGGTTTTGCCACGTTCCTAGGTTGGTCTCAAAATCCTGGGCTCAAGTGATTCTCCCACCTCAGTCTCCCAAAATGCTGGGATTATAGGTATGAGCCACATTCAATATTAAGAGTTTACTAGTAGTGAGGTCAATGCTTGGATCCTCAGAGTCTTCATCCTGGTAGCTAAAACGCTTATGTTTCTGAACCAAGCTGCTGGCCTGCTTATTCTTCTTTTCTTTTTTTTCTTTTGGAGACAGAGTCTCGCTGTGTCACCCAGGCTGGAGTGCAGTGGCGTGAACTCGGCTCACTGGAACCTCTGGCCCACCGGGTTCAAGCGATTCTCCTGCCTCAGGCTTCTGAGTAGCTGGGACTACAAGCATGCACCACCATGCCCAGCTAATTTTTTTATTTTAGTAGAGATGGGTTTTCACTGTGTTAGCCAGGATAGTCTTGATCTCCTGACCTTGTGATCCGCCCACCTTGGCCTCCCACAGTGCTGGGATTACAGGTGTGAGCCACTGCACCTGGCCCTGGCCTGCTTATTCTTAATAAGATGCCTGCACTGGGTCAAACCCAAAGTCCATCCACAGTAGAAGCACATGGTTTTCCTCAGGGAAGACAACTTTAAAGGTTGGAGCTATACCCAAGCAGCATCCAGTTTCTCTTTCAGAGTCAATTATGGATCTCACATCCAGGAATTTATCCAAAACTTAAAAAAAAAAGCTCTATTTATTATTTTAATCTTGTATCATTACTTGGGATAATGAGATTATGGGTTAATTCTTTCTGCTACAAAATCTTTCATTAATCTTTCTTTTAACGTTGACAATTAGGCTGTTGAAGGAAATAAATTTCTCAAAGAGGAAGGTAGACAAATCAAAACTACCTTCTAACATGAGCACAATACTTCTCTTTCTGTGGAATTAATTATATGCTTCTAGACTTAAAGATGACAATATGCATCCTTGACTTATTAAAGTTCAATATAAATTAGTATTTTTTTCAATTCCTGGACTATGTTAAGGACATTGGAATGTGTCAACTCCATTTTCCTTGTTCTTATTTTTTGTGCATGGTTATTTTAATTCTACATATATTCTAACTCTCTCAAGATATTATTTTATACAGTCAGTATTAATTTTTATTTTCCCATATGTTTACTCTTTACAATGCTCTCCATTCCTTTCTGCAACTCCTTGCTTCCATCTGAAATTCTTTTCCTTTTACCTGAAAAACTATTTAGTTTTTCCTTTAGTGTCTGTCAGCCACTTATAAACCATCTCAGTTTTTGTCTGTCTGGAAATCTCTTTATTTCACTTTCATTTTTGAGTGATACTTTTTCTAGGTATAGAATTTTAGGTTAGCTGTCTTTTTGTTTGGATTTTTGTTTCCTTTTTGCCCTTTAAAGACATAATGTCATTGTCCTTTGGCTTCCATTGTTTTTGTTGAAAAAACAGCTGCGTATTGTGTCTGCATATAATGTATTTTTTGTTTTATTTTCTTTTACACTAGCTACTTTTGCAAATTTTTTCTTTGTTTTTAGGCTGTTTTACTATGATGTGTATTGTAGTTTTGTTTGTTTCTTGGGTTATTTTCCTGCTTGGAGTTTATAGCACTTCTTGAATCTGTGGCTTTATGTTTTTGTCAGTTTTTAAATCCTCGATCATTTTCTTTTCAAATATTGTTTATGCTACATTGTTTCTGTCCTTCCAAATCTCTAATTACACAAATGTTTACATTGAATCCTGTATATCTCTTAGACTCTTTTCTGTATTTCATAAATTTTTTATCTTGTTATAGTCGTCTGAATAAATATTTTCTTCTGACTTATATTCAAGTTCATGAATATTCTCTTCACTTGTGTCTAATCTGCTTTTAAGCCCTTCTACCAAGTTCTTAATTTCAGTCCTACAGTTTTCCTAGAATGTGGTTCTTCTTAAGGCAGATTCTACATATCTTTTAAAATCATAACTTTTTTTTTCTCTTGATATTCAGTCATTTGGTCCTATCTCCTGGTATGCCTGGTAGTTTTTGAAAAGTTCATGCCAGAAACTATGCATGAAAAACTGTAGTGATAATTTAAGGTTTTAGCTGATATCTTCCTCTAGAGTAAATTTACTTTTGTTTCTAGCAGGCAGTTTGCTAGGAGAATATCTCTTTAATCTGAAATCAAAATGATTCAGATCTGGGTTTCAGTCTTTGTTAGTGCTAGTCTATCACCAGACTAGCTTTATTACCAGTGTATAGCCTTTCAAGGCTCCCATCTGAAAGACTGGGATGTTTATTAGGACCCCTTCCCCTCGACAATTCTTGAATTCTAACTTTTGTCCCCTCAGGCCTGTAAGGCTGGCAAGAGTTCTGCTCAGTTACTCAGCAACTCTTAGTGCTTCAAAATCAGAAAATGCCTCATGGGAAAGTAGTTGCAGTTGTCAAACCATTCACCTCCCTGTTTCCCTTTTCTCTAGCTCCTTAGACATTATCTGGGATCTCAGATTACAGGGAATGCAGAGGCAAAAAATCTCCAAGCCTCAAACTACTTCCCCACTAGTCTTTTTCCAGTGACACTACTAGCAAAATTAGTTAGTTACCAGCATAAAGCTAACAATAAACATGGTTTCCTTCCACTGTGTGCTTCCTAGTGGTGGTGACGAAATGTCTAAAGTAAATAACAGAGAAGTAACAGGAGGGTGAAGAGGAGGAGGATTTGAAATCAACACCAACAACAACAACAAAGAGCTTGTGTCAACTGTTCCTGGGTGTCAAGAATCAGCCTTATTTGCATTCAGTAGACATCAAATAATTGCAGGTTTAAGCCACTGAAGTGAGCTAAGTGACAGATTTGAGACAAGAATGGAATGGGGGTGATACGGCATGTTTGGCCTAAGACCCTATCCAAGAGAAGTAAAGAGGAGATTTAGGCTATTTGCCCAGAAAAGCAGAAATATATGCCAAACACCAGCCATGGAACATGGAAATCCCACCCCAACTTCAGCTCTCAGCCAAACACTCTCCAAGGCCTGACACTCTTCACACTGACTCCTCTAGCCCAGACAATAAACAGTGTGTTCCTGATTCTTGCTACTGGACAAAATTCTATTAGTTCCCTCTATACTCTCCAAAACTTCATTTCTGCCAGTGGAAGCAGTATGAAGTATGTGAAGCATAGTCTCTAGAATAAGTCTACTTTGGTTCAAATCTTGGCCCTGATACCTGGGTGACCTTAGGCAAATCATTTAACCTTTCTGAGCTTCAGTCTCCTCATTGTGAAATGGGGATGATGATGATAATAGTTTTCAAGATGACATGAGATAATGCTAGTAAAGTGCTTAAAAAATATAAAAGCAAAATAAACACAGGCTATGGCTACTATTTAACTTAATTCAGGGTTCAGGAGTATATGTGAAGATCTTACATGGTTCTCACCTATTGGTTCCCACATTTGAGAGGCAACCTCAGGAGTGTCATTGGAGGGAAAAGGAGGGATAAAAAACAGGAGAGGTTCCTTGGCTTATAGATGCATGGGTAGGCATAAGTTTAATCCAACAATAAGGAGGCTCCCCTAAGGCTGGTATCTAGACCTTTCTGGAGAAATGCTATAAATCGATGAATATGAGATGTCATTAGTCAGGTGTCCTGCTTTCACTGTTCCCTGGGAGGGAGCAGGTTCTGTTTCAGGTACATCACAGGTCTCAACCTCCCCCACTTGCCCCCTCCAGAAACCCCGAGGCCAGATGGCCTTAGGTCGATTATGAAGTCAATGATGCCTCACCACCCTTATGGTCAGAAGGGTTCCTCCACGGAGCACAGGGGCCTTCTGCTCATCAAGATCTCTACTCAGTAACAGTGCTAAATATCAGTTATTTAGCTCTTAGTGCGAATTGACTGTATGTCATTTTACTTGCATACATCTGCATTTTATATCTTACCTTCACTCTGGAACGAAAAGTTTGTGCCCCCAAGAAAGTCAAAAGACAGCAACAAGAAGGGGAGAGACCTAGTGCAGAGCCATCGTGTCCTAGGTCAAAAATCTCATCCCCACTTCCAGTTCTCATAAGGTATGTGGCTTTGGGTAATTTATTTTCCCTCTCTTGTCCTCAAAACCCTAATTACAGGGTCTCTGAAGTCCCTTCCAGCCCGAAAAACTGTTCCACTGATAGTGGTTTTAGTTGGAGGATCTGAAGGGGGCCCAGAAATAACACGAGGGCAGATACAGTCAGCCCATACCCCACCTGACCCAGACAACTTTGAACACCCACCCAATGTGCCTCACCCCCAGCCCCAGGTGAGGCCCCCTCACCCCACCTTCAGGGCAGGGCCTCACCTGAGCCAGGCTGCAAGGATGGTGGTGTCCCAGGCCCCAGTCCAGCCTCACTGTACAGCCCCCTCCTCTACCCTCCCAATCCCATTTCCTGTCTAGCAGATTTACGGTGCAGTTCAAAGAAGGAAGGGCAACATAACAGCTTTCCTGCTCCCTCCCTCTCCCAACTGATTTGGTGTAACTGGCTCAGTGCCAAGCATTTTGCTCTCCACAGCCTCCTATGTGTAAAAATACTCCAGGCCCCAGCCCTCCTGCCTGGAACATGGCGTCAGCTTCCAAACCCACTGGTCAGGCCTTCACTGGTGGGCGGAAAGGAGGCTGCCCTGTGAGGCGCTGGAGTCTAATTAAGTGCTGAGGAAGCAAACCATGGGCTTTAATTTTAGCTCTGAAAATAGCAAGGGCCTAGGATTCCTCTCTCTGGCCTGAGCTGTAACGAGAGTTGTCTCCCTCTGCCTGCTCAGTGGGGAGGAGAAGAAAGGATTCAGAGTGACGACAGCGGGAGGCCAAGGGGCCAGGAAGCAAGTGGGAGGAACACGCTTCAGGGAGAAGGGGACACAAGGCCAAGCCTGGGTCGATGGGACATGCCACACCCGCCACGTCTACTTTATCCCTACTTTGCATCCTAGCCCGACTCCAGAGTGCATGGACACTCAGGAGTTCCGAGTTTCGCCAAAAATACCTCCAGAGCCCCGTGTAGCTAAGAATGCTAAGCTCTGGCCAATGCTGAGGTAATTTCCTGGGAAGATAATAGAATACGCATCACAGTTCCATGCACCAGCAACCTCTGGGGCAAGGAGGATGAGGAAAAGCATTGACAAATGGACAGGGGATCATCAAAACTGCTGCGAACCCACCGAATGGCTCACTGGCCCAGCTGGATGTCACATGGGCTCCTGGGCATCCTCCTGCCCACCTCCCCGTGCAGAAGGAGAAAAGTCAGCCTGCCGAAGGTGACAGACAAGGACACAACAAATCAAGTGGCAAGACGGGGAGAGGGTGCGCATGCCCAGGGGGTGGAATGTGGAGGGGGCCATCGGCTTTGCCCGTTGGGTCACTTGTCAGTCACTAACCCTGTCCTAGCTCTTCTCATACTATTGTCATGACCGTCCCCCTCCCACATTAGACCAGGGGGCGTAAGCTGTATCCTTGGGACAGGGGCTCTATGTTTTCCCCGCCCTTCCCCACTCCCCAGCACATCCTGGGCATGCATTTGGCTGAAATGCTTTTGTTTCTTTGCAGCCTCCCCTTTGTAACAGCCGGCACCGAATTTGCTTTATACCTGCAGCATCGAATGGGAGGGCGTGAAGCCGCGATAAAGAACAAGCAAAGTGAGCTCCGTGAACGGGCTTCCCCAGGCTGCCTTCTGCACACATGAGCCTACTCCTCTGTGTCCAGAGGGGACACAGAACAGGGATGAGGCCGCTCGCATCTGTGGGGGCAATGAAGACAAATGTTATGTGTACCTAAAACTAAACCAGTACTCACTGCTTCTGGGAAGAGTTGGAATAAAAAGGAAGGAGAAACTCACTGGAAATGCAACTCAAAGGCCAGGAGTGAGGGCGGTTACCGGCCACACCCCTGGGAGAGCCTATCCTTCCTGGCAAAGCTGGAGAGTGGGCAGATCCTTTCCGAAAGCCCCTCCAAGTCGTCTTGGAGATACCACCAGACTTCCCTCTTTTCTTCAGATTTCTTCAACCACCCCATTGACATATTTAAAGCACCTGCCACAGCTGTCTGGTAGGCACGATGTGGGCACAGCCAACCACATTGAAGGGGAGACCACCCAGGGCTGAGGGGGACAGGGCTGCCTGAGGGTCACGGAAGGCTCTGCCTCTAGAGGGGGCAGAGGTTACTGGGGCCTGCTCCAGGTGGAGCTGCCTCTCCCTCTCCCTCTTCTCAGTCTGGCATCTCTACCCGCCATGGGTGCCGTCAGAGAACACCTCTCACTCTCCAGGGCGCCCTTGGCACCCTGGTCTCCCGGCTTTTTGGCTCTCAGGAGCCTGCTCAGGGCCCAGCTGGTCCTAACACAGCCTGTTTCTCTCAGCAGAGTCTGAAGCCAGCATACAGGCGACATGTAAGAATAATGCCAAGGACGGGAGAGGATGGGGCGGCTGAGGAGAAGCACCACGTTACCCTCAAGCCCTACCCTGTGGGCAGCTGTCCCCACCCCGGCTGTGCTTGTGAAGACATCTCCGTGTGGCCAAACCACAAGGCCCCCATTTGGAGGATCCCATTTTCTAACCACCTTGGCCCAACATCAATAACAACACTGCCCCACAAGAAGCCGCGAGGCATTTCCTCAAGGAACCACCAGCGCCAGGGCTCAAAGACCAAGTTCAGACACTAGGAACTCCCCTCAGGAGTGTAAAACTGAGTTCAGAAATAAGAAAAACAAAGTTTCCAGCCCAAGTCTCCTCCAGGGGAGACACCCTCAGCACCCCTCCTCACAGCTGCTAGGCCTCCTTCCCGGGCTGGCCCCTCATTAGGAACTAACAGTCCCAGCCATGCCAGCCTCCAGGCCTCCTTGTTAACTCCTTGGTTTCCCTTACTGCTGCCAAAAAAAAATTTGGCCTCAGAAATCCTGAGCAGTGCTGAGAGGCAGAGAGCACCTACCACAGATAGTTAATGGTGTGTATATGCTATGGTTTCTCTTAATAAACCAAATTAATAATAATTGCTGCCATTTATGGAGTGCCTCTTATGCTTTACCCACTTGCATTATGAACTCTTCTGCAGCCTCTCATGTTTGCAACAACACTAGAAGGTAGGAATTCCTTCGCTTATCCTATAAATGAGAGCATGGAGGCTGTGTCGCCGGCAAGCAGATGTGTGGTTTAAACTCAGCTCTGTTCTCTTTTTCGCCCACCTTATTACTTACTTTGAGCAAAACTGGATTCTAAAATGTGCAGGTTAAAGAGCTGACCACTACCCTTGCATCGTCCATCTGCAGCAGTTTTACATCTTTTTCTTTTTTGTTTTTTTGAGGCAGAGTCTTGCTCTGTCTTCCAAGCTAGAGTGCAGAGGCATGATCTCAGCTCACTGCAACCTCCACCTCCTCGGTTCAATGATTCTCCTGCTTCAGCCTCCCGAGTAGCTAGGATTACAGGTGCCTGCCACCATGTCCAGTTGATTTTTGTATTTTTAGTAGAGACGGGGTTTCACCATGTTGGCCAGGTTGGTCTCAAACTCTGGACCTCAGGTGATCCACCCACCTCGGCCTCGCAAAGTGTTGGGATTACAGGCATGAGCCACTGTGCCTGGCCAGAGGTTTTACATCTTTAAAACCAGAAAACACTGGGTTGAGAATGGGAAGAGTCAGGGGGTCTTCCCAGCCAAAGGGGCTTGTTGACTTTGAATAAGTACCAGCTGCCTTGAGCTTTTGAGCTTTGGCAACCTGATTTCAAAATGGTGCAAGTAAAAATAAAAATATCTGCCTTTCTTCCTTCTTGGGCTTGTTGGAAGATCAAATAGATTGAGTCGGGCAAAAACATTGTAAGCTGAAGAGAGCTGTGAAGAAGGATGATGCCACTGGATGACTCCCCTTTGGGGGACGTCACAATGGAAGGCATGGGGGACACCACAATGGAAGACTGAGATGCTCACTCAGATGGCTTCCCAGTGAGTTTGGGGCCTGATGTTCCAAGAGCCCTTTGTTTTATTTGTAAAAGACAGGTGCTGAAGCATTGTGAAGACCTGGTTGTTTTTATGATTTTTGGAAGACCAGCAAGTTTGTCATAATGACAAACATGGGTCCTCCATGGCTGACCATGGACTGTTAAACAGGTGGCCCATGGCAGGAACCATGTGTGGGCCATTTTCTTTGACACGCCACCTACTCCTTTGATCACAAGGCCAATATATGAGATTCTTCCTCTGCCATAGAAAGGAATCAGTTCATTACATTTGGATCATTGAGTTTATCACCGAAACCCAGAAACAACACAAATGTCCCTCGGTTGGGGAATGGATAAACAACCAAGGTACATTTATACAATAGAATATCAACAATAAAAAGGAATTAAATACTCCTACATGCAGTAACATGGATGAATCTCGAATGCCTCATGCTAAGTGAAAGGAGTCAGATTCAAAAGGCTATGAACTGTGTGATTCCATTTATACGACATTCTGGAAGCCTCGGAACTCCAGGGATGGAGAACAGATCAGTGGTTACCAGCGGTTAGGTGTGCAGGAAGGGAGTGACCAGAACAGGGGAGCACAAAGGAATCTGGAAGATGGGATGGAACTGTTCTGTATCTTGGCTGTGGTGGCAGTTACACAACTCTGTGCATTTGTTAAAACTCATGGAACTGGATACCAAAAGGAGTGAAGTTTACTGTATGTAAATTAAAACACTTTATAAAAAATTTTAAAATAAACTACTTTTAGAAAAATTTAAAAAATGAATCAATGAGAAAGTAGATCAGTTGAGCAGGAAGTCCAGTGGCATCGCGTGGTGTGGTAGAGGACTGCGTGACACGTGGAGCGGTGAGTCCAGTGGCATCGCGTGGTGGTGTAGTGAAAGGACCGCTGTGACCGCGTGGAGGCGGTGAGTCAGTGGCGGCGTGTGGTAAGGACTGCGTGACCGTGGGTGAGTCCAGTGGCAACCGCATTGGTGTAGTAGGACAAGCGTGACACCTGTGGGCCCGGTGAGCCCAGTGGCATCATGAATTGGTAGGGCAAACGCGACCTGCGATGGGCGGTGGAGATCAGTATCGTGGTGAGGACGTGACGCTGGTGAGTCAGTGGCATCGCGTGGGTGTGTGGTAAGGACCGGCGTGCGTGAAGCGTGAAGATGAGATCCAATGGCATGCTTGTCGTGTGGTAGGGACGGCGTATGCGTGGAAGCGGTGGAATCGGTGGCAGCGTGTGGTGGCGAAAGTAGAGGACCGCGCGTGACGATGGGCGGTGAAGTCGGTGTACTTGGCAGTAATTGTAGTAGAGACGAAAGCGTGACATGTAGGCGGTGAGTCGGTGGCAGCGATGGTGTAAAATAAAGACCCGCGCGAGCACCGTGGAGCAGCGAGTTGTGGTGTCATGTACGGTGTTATGTGCAGTGTAGTATATACAGTAATGCAGTGTGTAGTACAGTGCACAGTTGTGTCGTGTTGTGTCACGTGTATTAGTATAGGAATGTGGCTACTAGTCCTCTACCTAGAGTTGGCAAGCATTACCTGGGGAAGGTGTTAAGAGTTCAGGGCCGCATGCCCCAGTGATCTGGTTCACTGGACCTGGGGTAAATCCAGGAGTCTGCATTTTAAACAAGTTCTCCAGGTTATTTTGATGCAGGTGGTTAATGGCCCACATTTGAGGCCCACCATGAGGCCTTTCTTCATCATTTTGGGATTTATGCTTCATGAGCAGGCTTCTTGTATTCCTTGGTGTTTCTCCATGGGCCATAGACTCTCACGCTTCATAGTGATCCCAGGTGGGAGACATTCAGGTACATGCTGGGAGCTCTGAGGGGTTGCCTGCATTCTAGCAGCAATAGGCTTAGCAGCTTTAACCATCTGCTCCTCTGGGCCCGCACCCTGAACATCTTTCTCCACAAACCTGTAATCTTGGAATTTACCCAGCTTCTTGGGAAGTGGTAGCTTTGGCCTCAGGGGATATTGCTGAAAGGAAATTTTGTTTCTCTGAAATGCTTTCAGTTTTCTCAAACAACAACAACAACAACAACAAAATCCCAAGCTAGAAGCAATGCCACTCTGGGACACCCCGAATTCTGAGCTCTAGAACCCACTTTAGAGAAGGCAGGATACCAAGCTGGGTTCAAATCTCAGTTCCATCACTTACCACTTGTGTGATGCTGGGCGAGTAATGTCATTTCTTAGAATCTCAAATATTTACCCTCAAATTCTTACATTCACATTTTTAACGTGTAAAATTGGACTAATATCTAGACTTATTTTGCAGGGATCCCATGGGGCTTGAGAGATGCATGCTGAGGTCTTGGGAGGGGACTTGTTACAATGGCTGAACTTTCTAAAGATTCAGCAAAACAAAAACATATGTACATATACATATATACATCAATCTATAAAGTAAATATGGTAACATGTTAAGAGCTGTTGATTCTGGCCAGGTGCGGTGGCTCATGCCTGTAATCCCAGCACTTTGGGAGGCTGAGGCAGGTGGATCACAAGGTCAGGAGTTCAAGATCAGCCTGGCCAAGATGGTGAAACCCCGTCTCTACTAAAAATACAAAAATTAGCCAGGCGCGGTGGCAGGTGCCTGTAATCCCAGTTACTTGGGAGGCTGAGGCAGGAGAATCACTTGAGCCCGGGGGGCAGAGGTTGCAGTGAGCTAAGATCACAACACTGCACTCCAGCCTAAGCACACAGAGGAAGACTCTGTCTCAAAAAAAAAAAAAAAAAAAAAAAGAGTTGTTGAATCTAGGTGATGGGTGTATGACTAGTCATTCTTTCAACTTTCCTATATGTTTGAAATCTTTCATAATAAAATCAGAATAAAGAGATGATGAATATAAGGCCATCAGCCCAGTGCCTGTCACTTGACAGGTCTCAGTTGGCTGGGGACTGGGGGAGGTGAGGATGGCAGGGCAGGGAGTGGAAGGGGGCAGAGAGGAGAGGAGGAGGAGGAAGGGCTGCAGGCTGGCCCAGAGCTGGAGGAGCACTGAGGAGACAAGGAAGGAAGGGACCCAGGAGCCCCAGCAATGCCCACCCTTGGGAGAGTGTGGGTGTGAGAGCTGCCCTTCCTGTTCCCATCTCAAGGGAATCCAGGGGTGAGGGAGGGAGAGCCCCACTCCGGTTAGGAGGCTTTTGGTATGGTTCTTTCCTTTTCCTCAGGATTCTGGGAAGAGCAATCAGGCCATCTTCAGGTGTTCCAGGCCCTCTTGGTTGAGGTGAGACCATGATAGAGATGACAGAGATCCTTTGGGCCTGGGACTGTTTACAATTTACAGACACTCTGAGCCCCCTGACACATGAGTTTTGCTCAACAGCTGTCTAAGCACCAGAGTGTAAATGAACAAGGAACAAATGGCAGAGGGGGGTCAGCAAAGCTGTGAGGACTACCCATGAGCTGTGCACCTGCCCCAACCCTCCCCCAACTCTGAGAGTGCCCCTCAGCCAAGGCTCCCACCCAAGCCCAGGCCTGGATCTCATGGTGTCTTCCACATCCAGTGCATGAATCCAACCTGGTTTGAAAGGACAGAGTAGGCCGGGCACAGTGGCTCACACCTGTAATCCCAGCACTTTGGGAGGCTAAGGCGGGCAGATCACCTGAGGTCAGGAGTTTGAGACCAGCCTGGCCAACATGGTGAAACCCCGTCTCTCCTAAAAATACAAAAATTAGGCAGGCGTGGTGGCAGGCACCTATAGTCCCAGCTACTCGGGAGACTGAGGCAGGAGAATCGCTTGAAGCTGAGAGGTGGAGGTTGCAGTGAGCCAGACGTTTCATTGCACTCCCAGCCTGGGTGCAAGAGCCGACCTGGCCTCAAAAAAAAAAAAAAAAAAAAAAAAAAAAGAAAAGCTGTAACACATCACCACAAGCTTAGAGGCTTAAAACCAGCACACATTTATAATCTTAAAACTCTAGAGGTCAGAAGCCCAGAATGGGTCTTGCTGGGCTAAAATCAGGTATCTGATGTTGGTGGGCTGTGTTCCTTCTGGAGGCTCACCTAGAGGATCACACGGGAGCATGCCCTGGAAGTATCTACTAGTGTCTGTGCCACAGATACTCCCGAGGCATGCTCCGTGTGATCCTCTAGGTGAGCGGCCGTTTCCTTGCACTTTCCCTCTCCTAGAGGCTGCCCCCCTTCCGTGACTTGTGGCACTCCCTCCATCTTCAAGGCTGGCAGTGGCTGTTTGAGCTTCTGTGACCATGCCATCTCTCTGGTTCTGACTCTTCTGCCTCCCTCTTCCCCATTTAAGGACCTTTGTGATTACACTGGACTCACCTAGATAATCTCCTTATTTTTAACAAGCGTCTGTTGATTAGCAATTTTAACTCCTTGCTATGCAACCCAACACATTCACGGGCTCTGGGCTTAGGATATGGCCATCCTTGCAGGGTGAGGGCATTATTCTGCCTACACAGGGGATCTCAAATGGATGGGCATTTTTACCTTTGACCCTCAGGGATTCCAGAACTTGAGTGTACTTCAGAATCATGGGAGACAGTGTTTGAAAAGGCAGAATTTTAGGCCCCATCAGATTCTGATTCAGTACTTCTAGGATGGGCCCAAAGAATCTGAATTTTTTTTTTTTTTTTTTTTTTTTTTAAGAATCTGAATTTTTAACAAGCTCCCTCAGGCTTTCCTGATACACATGATCTAAAGACCACATTTAGAAAAATCTGCTTTCCTTTGGCTTCGGATAGGGCATAGTGGCTACATTTTGGAAACCTAATTACAAAATCTATGGTCTATAATTTATTGAGCAATTTCAGTGTACTAATAAATACGGCTAAGTTTATCAAGCACTTGCTGTGTGCCAGATTCTGCTTCAAGGGCTGTCCATGCATCATCTCACTTAATCCTCAAAATAACACAACAAGGTAGGGTTATTATTATTCCTATTTTGCAGATAAGAAAACAAAAACTCAAGGGGTTAGGTAACTTCCCTGTGGCTGCACAGGCAAAGCCAGAAAGAAGCCTATCCACCTTCCTTGTCTTTTTCTAAAGCTTGAGTTTAACCATTAACTCTAGCACAGTGCTGGCACATAGTAGACCCTCAATAAATACATGTTGAATTACAGGGTGAATAAACAGATAGGGGTTTCGCATGCGTTAACTCTAATCCTCAAGGGAGATATTATCATTATCCTCTATGAAACATCAAGGACCCTGAAACTCCGGGAGCTAAAACCCTGTAACTATGTCTTAGCGTATGTCTAAAGTCCATATGCTTCTTACCAGATCAGGGAGGCTACAAGCCACAATCCACATGCCTTCTCAAAAGATTGTTTTTTCACTGTGCATTTATACTATACAAAAAACTTCAATTGCTTTGAGTTCTGCAGTTAACTGGCTTCTATCCAAAAGAACCTCATTGTACTAAATCAGGCCAAGTGGTGGCTCCACCACTCAGGGATGTTTTTACTCCTCCAGAGGTGGAGCAAGCCCTGGGCATGGCCAAGCTGAGGAGGGGTGGCCTGAACCTTTACACTCAGGGAGGCACAAGCATAGCAATTAAAGCTTCAGACCACCCTGGTAGGTTCTTTTTAATTAAACGCTTCTCCAAACACCTGGGAGGGCCACAACAATGCGCTGGGCAGGAGGGGTTTGCTGTGGAAATGCCATCTGCACTGATGAAGAGATGGCAACATCAGAGGCCTCCTCTTCACACACACACACACACACACACACACCCCGGGACAGTTTCCCTGCATCACAGAGGTGGATTCCAGGCTGTCACCACTTTCTGCCCCCTTCGAACTAGCAGCAAATCACCCTGGCCGCCTGTCTTCATCAGAAAGACCTTCCAGCTGGGCCACCACGGGCCCCTGGATCATTTCACTTCTTTAGGACAGAAACTGGAGGGACTCAGTGTAACACCAGCAGGTTCTAGAGCGAACATCTGTGTAGGGTGCACCACCTCCTCTGAAATGCTGTTCTCTCTCTACTCCCCTGCCACACCCGTCCTCCCTACTCCTCCTCCATCTTCCCCTTCCTCTCTTCCATCCTTTCCCCTTTCTCCATTTCTTTCCCTAGCCTATCAGATGCATCCTCTACCCTAACTCTCCCACCAGGGTTCCGTGGCCATTTAAGTGTCAGCTTTGGAGGCCTGGGGCAGGCAGAACGGCAGGTTGCAGCAAGTAACAATGAACCTTTGAGTCCACTTTGGATCTGAGTTTCCCTTCTGGAAAATGAGTATATTCACATTTGCCAACTTGCTGTCTCAAAACAGTGTCTGTGGTTCTGTTTCTTGCTGTGTAGTTCATAAAGTGTGTGCTCCCTTTCTGGGCTCACGCATCATGACCCCTTAAAAAGTATGGAATCTTCGTGAAGTGAACCAGGGAGAGGGAAACGACTCACTCAAGGACACACAGCTTTCAGTGGCAGAGTCAGGACCAGAAGCAAGTCTTCCCACCCTCTCTTGCCATTTGAGTTCTTGGCGTTCATGACAGTGATTCTACGGGACATAGCATGGAAGAAGCTGACCATGAGCACGGCTGCTCTCAACAGGTCCTGAAGAACATCAAGGAAAATAAGAACAGAAAAACCTTACAAGTTGGTTACCTTTCGTTTTTTAATTACTTTGCAATCTAATTATACTGATGAGGTTCATTAATGTCAGATTAATTTTGCATGTTTTACAAGATTTTATAAGATTAAAAAAAACAAGAACCCATGGACTGTGGGCCCATGAGATGTGTTTAAAGAGAAGAGGACGTGGATGAGCGGCTTGCTCCTGACCTGCTTGACGTGTGCTATAGATACTTCCGGGGCATGCTCTCATGGGAGCCACCCAACCCTGCAAGACAGGCAGAGCCCTGTTTCCATTTCATAAACGAGAAGACAGAGGCCCAGAGAAGGTAACTGACTCACATGTCACCATTCGACTAATGCACTGCAGGGCTGGGTTCAAATTGAGGTCTGCCCTATTCCCAAGTTGAGTTTCCTTTCCCCGCTCCATGGCACTGCTCCCCATACAGACGTAAAGAGTGTCTTCTCTGACTCAGCTTCCTCTTCTGTAGGAGCTGCCTCCTGGCTTCTGTGTGCACCAATGAGAGCGAGCCCTCCACCCAGGTGCCAACCTGCACAGTGGGGCAGTGGGCGGGTGGCGTGAGAGCTTCTTCTTTGGAGGAGCAAGTTCTCCCACTTGGGAGGAGGAGCCAATCAGACCCTTGAGGCCCCCTGCTATGGGGACAGCTCTGCTCTGAAACCTGGCATAGGCTCACCCAGGGGCACCCGAGGGCCAGGGCCTGGCACAGGAGTAGGGCTGCTCTCCCATGCCCGGCTGGGCTGTCCTCCAGCAGGTTGTGCAATCTCGCTATGAATAGGTCTGGGTGTGTGGTTTGGGGCCAAGAAGACCAGACTTGTTTCCTTCGGAGTGACAGCTCCCCTCTGGAATTGTGGGAGGTGAGGGAGCGCAGCTGTGAGGTCAGGCTTCTGACCCTGAGAACGGGCGGTCCAAGCTGGTGGTGTGAGGGGTGGAGTCTGTGGCCAGACTGGATGGACAAGTTGTCGGCATGACTCTTCTGTGTGTGGAAATCACCTGAGGCCTTCTGCCTCCCCAAACCTCCTGAGCCTCCCTCCCAACCTTCACCCCTCCTTCTCAGCAGTCCAAGCCCTCCTTACCTTAGGAACAGGCTTAAAACAAAAAAGTTTGGAGGGGGAGGGGAAAAACAGATTTGCAATTTTATTTCATTTTGCAAGGAAAAAGCCTGGGCTATCTGATCCTAAGCCTGGGCTCTTTATACAAAAAAAAAATTTTTTTAGACACAGGGTCTTGCTCTGTTGTCCAGGCTGGAGTGCAGTGGCGTGATCATAGCTCACTGTAAGTCCTGGCCTCAAGCTATCCTCCCACCTGAGCCTCCCAAAGAGCTGGGATTACAAAGGGGAGCCACTGCGCCACAACTGCATTTTTAAAATGTCAAAAATATGAGATTCTCCTACATGATTGGTGTACGTGGTGTGAACTGGCACACTGGAGGACAATTTGGTCAACCTTGATCAAATGTATACACCCTTTGTGACGGATGCACCAAAATATCAGAAATCACCACTAAAGAACTTCATGTAACCAAAAACCACCTGTTCCCCAAAAATGACTGAAATAAAAGTTTTAAAAATGTATTACCCTTTGACCCAGCAATTCCATGTTTGGGCACTAATTCTACAAAGATTCTTGCACATGTATGAAATAACAGATGTGTAAGGTTACTAGTTGTAGTGTGGCTGGTAATAACAAACATCCACGAATAATCCAATGTCCAGTATCTATCAACAGGGGACTACTGGTTAAATCAATGATGACACATTAATACAATGGAATACTATATAACTATAAAAAGAATGAGGAAGGTTTCTATGTATTAAAATCTCCTCCATCTTGGGGAAAATAATTTAAAAAGCTAGATGCCCATGTATATACAGCGTGTATGATGTACATTTTGTGTAATAAGGGGAAAGTAAGAATCTGTGTTTTTATTACTTGTAGGTACATAAGACATTCTGGAAGGAAATGTAAGGAATTCTGGGGTGGGAGGAACTAAGCAGACAGAGGACAAAGATGGGAGGAAAACATTCCCAGTGTGTGTCTTTTCATGCTTTCTGGCTTTTGAATCATGTGAATGCACCACCTTTCAAGATATTAATTTTAAAACAAAGCACAACAAAATGAAGATAATTCTGCGAAGAAATGCCATGACTCAATTGTCCTCCTACAATGGACATATGTCATTTTGAGGGCATGTCCCAGCATGAGAACTGCCTTCCTACTTGGAGTTACCCACTAGGTGCGCCTTAGTGGGAGGAAGAGTCCCTCCCCGACCCTTACAGAGGGGGCCATGCCTTCCTGATCCCTACTCCTGCCTGCTGGGGCTCAGGTGCAGCTCACACGCTATCCACCTCTGGTGGCAATACCAAGGGCCTGAGTCCGGGACACAAGAATTATTTTTACATTTTATCTTTTAGCGCTTCTCCCAGCCAGTTTTACACTACTAGGTATTATTTGTATTCTGCTTTTTTTCTTGTATCAACATATAAGGTTACAATGTAAGAGCAATAATTACCCTTCTAAGCATGTATCCAAAATGAGTGCTTTTTACATAGATGCATAGTTTTCATAATTATTGTTTTGATAGATACATAATACTCCTTTCTTCTGATTAGGTACTTCCTATACTATGATATCCAAGATGTTAATAGGAGGAAGTTAAGAAAACCCAAGGTGATGAAGATACAAATTTGTAACAATACTATTCATTTGTCAGTGAGATTCCTTCAATAGTATAGTCACCTCATCACCTCTACTTCTACTCCCCAGTATCCTTCCCTCATCTTACTCCTTACTTCCTCCAGTCTCAGTCAAAGCCAGCCTCTCCCAATTGGTTTTTAGAAGCTATATTTATGTAAGTATAATACACTCCCCTTTGATAAAATGGTACACCAGGTGAAGAGTTGAAATCCAAACCCCGTTGCCTCCCTCCTCTAGACTTAACCCATTACCAAATTTCTCGTGATTTCTTCCAGATCAGAGCTTCCCAACTTGGTTGCAGGGGTGTGAGCTATGGCTCCCGTAGCCCATAGGGCGATCTCCAGGGCCTGTGACTGGGAGAGCTGAGTTGGTCACCTGAAACTCGAAGCAGTTTTCTCCGCCTTTCCAGTGGGGCGCATAAACATCACTCTCTGTGGGTGCCAGGTTGTGAGAACAGTTCTAGAATTACCATGCTTTCTCATTTCCTCATCTTCCTTCTAGAATCCATCCCTAGTGTGCCCTGGGGCCCTTCCCAAAGGCCAGCTCTGACTAGGCCACCACCCTGCTGGTTTCCCATGCTCGATCACACACTCCAAGCTCCTTGGTCTCGAGTTTGCTGGCAGCCTTCTTTTCTTGCCTGACTTCTCACCTTCTTTGAACTCTTTAAATCCCAAACAAGCTCACCTCTCAGTTTCCTGAGCATGTTCCAATCCTTCCTGTCTTTGGAATTCATCACTTCAGCCAGAAAGCCTGATTCGTTTCTGCTTTTTAGCTCAAATGTTCACTTCCTCTGTCCCTCCATCCTATCCTTAGCAGCATTCATGGGACTCAGGTGCTCAAGTACACGCCAGCAGTCCTACACACTCCAGCTCAGCCCCTTCAACTCATCTCACCAACACAAGCACAGCGCCTGGCACACGCGGGTGCTGGTGGAGGAATGATCATAGGATGCCGAGGAGATCCTGTGCCAATACTAGCAGGGCATTGGGATTTCTCCTCCCAAAGTGTGAGTGGAGATGTCTGTCGTGTGTTTCTAGCAAGTCCTCAGAGAAGGTAGGCAAACCCCAACAGTTCTGAGCCATTACTATGTGATGGTTGCAGGCAGAACTACACACACACACACGCGTGCACACACATAATCTAATTTTCTTCCAGTCTTACATATTGCTGACGGTCTTCCTCTTTCAGCTTTTAAACGAGGAAAATCCGGGGGAAAGGACTCTTCCTCCTGCTCCGAATGTGTCTGTTCCTCTGGGCCCAGCACCATTGCTTTTCTTCGATGGAGAGGAAAGCAGAGCTGGAGTGGGCCCCTTTGCTGAGTGCTCCTCTCACTTCCACCCCTCACATACTCTCCCCTGCTGGCTCCCACCACAGGGCTGCAAGGAGCTCAGGGCACCGCAGACTGCACCCCACCACCAACCCACAGCTGTCCCTCTACTTCCCATGTCTCAGGGTTGGGGATGTGGGTGACTGTGGGTGTGTCGGGGGATGACTGTATGTATGTGTGTGTGCGCCTGTGTCTGGCAGATGGTGGCTATGAATTCTCTGCCTGGGACCCCTGTATCCTAGCTGTTGTGTGGGTGACTTGGCTGATACACATCAAAGTAATGTCTGCTGGCCTAAAGCTTTGCCCTCATTATTGAATAAACTGCAAAATCAAATCCCGAATGTGTCTGAGATTAACTAGTTCAAACTCTTCCTCTTTTAAACAGGAAGCCGAAGCAGGAGAGTAAGCAGCTGGCCCTTTATCCCTCCAGGTGGAGCAGACAGATCCCTCCTAGACCACACACTCTTGCAGGGCAGGCGCAGATCCTCGTTCTCCTGGTGCCCATCACAAAGGCTGGCCCACTGCCACACTGGAGATGGGCTTCGTAGCTGTTGGTCGTTAAATTGACTTACTGGTTTTTGGTTGCATTTTTACCTGGTTTTGGAGAACTCTCTACTAAGAATCTTGTCATAACTGGTATTAGAGTTCCATCTTTAATCCTCTGGAAGACAGAATAAAAATTGGAAAGTAATCTCTAGTGAACTACCCATCCCTAGTAGGCTTTGGCATTAGGAGATGGTGAAGTTTTACCTTTGTAAGTAAGTAAAACAATGGTGAGGAAAAATTTATGAAAGCATGAGTCTCCACCAATACAGAATTTATCCCAATTCCCAACTTTAAAATCTTTCACCTCCTTGATCTGAAGTAAGAACCTATTATGTGGGACCTTAAAGTAGACCCTGCTTATTCTGTATCATCTGAATAACTTTTATATGGCTATTAAAATGAAACACACAATCCAGACTACTAAGAATAGTTTTACAATAGGTGGAGTTCCCTCTCACTTAACTCAAGAGGCCCTAAAGGTACACACAGAGGAAATGTTTACTGTTGCCACCAGAAACCTGAAGTGTCGTGTCTCACTTTCAGTATGCAGGCCGGGCAGGAGGGCACTGTGGCCGACCAACGTTCCTGTGTTGGACTCATGTGAGGAGGACCTCATCCAGGTCAAGCAACTGACAAGTTAAAACCTCAGATGCTAAGTGAGGGCCGTCTCTAAGTCCCAACTCCCTACTTATTCCAAGCTTCCTGGGCAACACGACTCAGAGCACGCCAAAAGTGGCTATCAGCCACCATGAACTATGCCATACATCTGCCTTTATTAAGTTGTCTGTGGAGGTCAGAAGTGGGCCCGAGAAAAAGTGTACTAGGTTCATTTAAAGATTTCGCGATAGTCTCTCAGCTCTGTGCCTCTCCCAGCCTGTGGGGGAATTCCACAGGGAGACCTGGAGATAAACTGCCATTTTATTCCTAGGGTTCAAGAAAGGGGGAGGGAGAACAAAGAGACTTCTTGGAGTAAGACAGAGTGTCACTGATGCTTTATTTACATGCGTCACCATCTCTTTTACAAACTAGATTACGGTTTTAAGTGGAATACACAAGGCAATATCTACAAACACCAAGGAAAGTAAGTACTGCATCTCTATTTCATTTGGAAAGGGGAAGATTCCCAAATCAAACTGGTTTTGATCCTTAAGAAAGGCGGCAGAGTTAATTCATGGCAACATATGGTTAGACAAAATCCTCAGTAAGAATGCCATATGATAGTGTTCGCGTTGAAAGAAGGATGAGGTGCTTCAAATCAAAGTCTGAACTGCTTGACTCTCAGGTGTTTAAATATGGCCACGCACCATATTTAGTTCTAGATTACATGGGGTATGAGCAAGGAATTGAAACAGGTAAGACAGTTTTTACAGATACTGTATACAGATTTTTTTTCCATTCATGCAACTTTTTTCTTAAAAAAAGTTAAACATGTGAAGCCAAAATGCACAATACATTTTTTTAAATATTAACTAATTTTTCTGGTCCTCCTTCACATTTGTTTACATTTCCCATGTACATAATGTGCTAGGACAAGTATACAAGAGAAGACTGATTGCCAGGCAATGAGATAATTTTAGAGAAATAAGTGACCAGACACATAATTCTTAAAAGCAGCCGCACACGTATTTCTGGAGTGTGGCAAGAGGCCTCATGACCAATCATTCATCAAAGAAAAATATAAACAGATACAACTAAACAAGAGGAAAATATTCCATTCATTTCAATTGCATAAAATGTTACCCACTTAAGATTTAGATAAAATATAATATACTCTTTTATTTGGGCATCTGCTTTAAGATCTCATTTGACAGGCATGATTCCATCAGAACTTCACCTCCCATAGTAGTACTCTGCCTCTCCAGTCTCCAAGAGGGGCTGGCTTTTTCGCACCTCTTTACTGGTGATTGCATTTCTACCAAAAAAAAAGTTTTTTTTTTAAAAAAAACATTATGCCTAATCATACAATGTTCACCCAAATACAGCAAGAAAAATAAAACTAGAGTTCAGCGCTTTCAGGGTTTCCTTTTTGCTTTGAGAGAGGATGAGTAACATTTTTTTTTTTTTTTTTTTTGACATGGAGTTTCACTCTTGTTCCCCAGGTTGGAGTGCAGTGGTGTGATCTTGGCTCACTGCAACCTCCGCCTCCTGGGTTCAAGCGATTCTCCTGCCTCAGCCTCTAGAGTAGCTGGGATTACAGGCATGCGCCACCATGCCAGGCTAGTTTTGTATTTTTAATAGAGATAGGGTTTCTCCCATGTTGGTCAGGCTGGATAACATTTTTATTTCCCCTCGCAAGCCCTTTGCACCAACATGGAGGACTTCTTTTTGACTGCTTTATTCTTCATGGTCTTTTCCAAGAGATTCAAATGCTCCTTATTCTTTAAGTGGGGTTCACTAGGCAGAGGCAAAATCTGTCTCCACCATCTTTAAACTGTGTACAAGTTTGGAAGTCACCTGAAATCACACCCTGAGCAGGGCATACTTGTCCTGAGTAGTAAGCCATGGTGTCCTCTCCTCAGGGTGGGGAAGCAACACACACAATGCTAAAAATCAACACCAAAAACAAACACAAAGTCTGCCTGGTACTACACACGTGTGAATGATCCTCCCATTAACAGGAGTGACACACTTCTGAATGTTTAAAATGTGTTTCAGCAATCATTCTATCACAGAGGATGCAATCAAGGAAACCAAGCTCAGATTCATTCACAGTTACTGGGGTACACTGAGCCTGGCAGCCAGTTCTCATGCCAGGACAGTGAAGGCTTGTGATAAAGCTCTTTCCTAGCTTTGGTAACAGGTATCAGGTTCTGGGGCCCTGAAGAGAACAGCAGATCCCAAGAGCGCATGTCATGTTTTCAACACTAGGTACTCTTCTAATTTCTCATCACAAAGTAGGCGGCTCCCTAGAGCAGCTTATTTAGAGGCTGAGGGTGGCCTCCGATAGTTCTCATCATAAATCAAACATCACAGCTGCCAGCCCCTTGAGGCTAAGCGTTCTGCTGATATGCTCCAGATCAGAAAATTCTTGTTAGGGACCTGTGACACTCACTCAGGATGTGACATGGTGGCCAACAGTTGGCCTGTCCTGAAAGCAAGGTCTCAATATAAGGGGCAGAGGGCTCAGGCAGCACCCCTGCCCAGCCTGACCACTTTAGAACCGGGCTAGTCTCTGGGGGCCTGGCCTTTCTGCAGGTGGCTGAGGGTGAGGGTGCCGGGACCCTAGACAGGCTTCACTACCAGATCCTCGGCTGACCCTCTCCAGGGGCTGGCAGGTCTCACGGTACTTATGCTGCACTTGACTGTGCCCGGGTCTCAGCTCTCCACAACACTCTACATGTAGATGCTGTTTCAGTTACTTGAAGAAGAAAAAAAACAAAACAAAAAACCAAAGCATTCCCTCTTCATTTTCCTGATCTGTTTTGTGCTGCCTTGCCCTTGTACCTCCTCTGTCCCTTCCTCAGCTGTTTCAGATTAAATGATAATCTGGTTCTAGGACATTCTGTAAGACATTCTGCCTGAAATCCAACAAACACTAGAAAAGGAGAATAAACGCGATACCACATGTCTGAAAAGAATTCACCATTTTAAAGTTGAAACACATTGGAGGGTTGCCTTTCTCACTCCCAAAGTGGCTCCCAGGGTCTGTAAAACTGCAAAGGCAAGCAGCTATTCTGTTAGTTACTTTGCATGTTTCTCTGAACTCAGGACAGAAGTTCTCAGGACCCTCATGCTGGAAGTACTCTGGAATTCTCCTATCCCCCCACCCTTTTCCATCTCACTCCCTACTGCAGCCCCCATGCTACTACTGCCTCTGCAATGCATCCCCACCCAGGGCAGCACCCCTTAGGAAGCGTGGAGAGGCAACCCTCCCTCACTGCTACTGGAAAGTTCCTGCATACAGCACACTACTAAAGAGTCCAGGAAGTGGCTAGCATTATTATAAAGGAATATAGTAAGCAAGTCTGGCTCACTGACAAGCAGAACATATGAATAGAATACATACTTTAAAAAATTATACATACTTTAAAAATGAAGATTATAAACGTGTAGCAGTTTAGAAAAGGCAATGTGCTACAGGTCTACTATAACCACAATTGCACAACAATTTACAGATTCAGTAAAAGGCAGGGTGAAATCAACAGGGCCATCGCTCAAACATGGCAACCCAAGCGAGGCAGGAGACGTGTGACAATACCAAATGGAACTCTCATTATGCTAGGAGCTGTGATCACCACCAATATTACCCCCAGAGGAGTTATAAAGCCAAGGCGCACAAGGGGGCCCCTGGTGGCCGGTGGTGTGTGCAGGGGGTTGGGTGGCACGTCTGTGTTGGTGCCCACTGTCACGGTGCAAGCATCAGCAAGAACTCAAGCAGGGAAGTCTGTGCTGAAATACTAGCCTGTATTCCTAAGGCCCATGCATAAGGTTCCATTTTTGTACTGTACATGATAAAATATATTTATACATTTATATGCCTAATGCTTCTTATGCAAAGAAAAGAGTCTTCATATATCACTTTGGAGAAGTATGCATATGCTGTGCTAATCAGAGCATCATTACACCAATTTCATATGTACCAAAGGTGGTCCCAACTATTCCGTCTACCAAAGAAGGTAACGAATATAATCACACTTTCCAGGTTAAACAGAAAGCACCTATACAGCACCATAACTTTTTGAAAACACAACAAAATGAAATCCATAGAAGCAGAAAAAAAAGTTAAAACTGCCCTATTTTGTACTTCCATTGTGTCACTTGTACAATTACAACCTAAGCTTATATTTAAAAAATCAGTTTGTATGCTATTGCCTCTCACTCATACACTTCTAGCAGATCAGATTATACACAGCAAGGCTGAAAATAATCAAGGATGTGTATTAGGAAAACAGTGAAGTTAGAACTGCCTCAGCATTGACTTGGGTTTTTACTCTTCACACATTTCTCACTGCAAGCTTAATGCTCACCTGTAAGTTCATTTGTTCTGCAAAACAAAACAGGACTACTTTTTTTTTTTTCCTTTTCTTTCTCCTTAAAACTAAACCCTTTAGTGGCATTTGGCAATGAGTGGAGAGCTGAGCTGATTTCTTTCCTGAAAATATCAATATCCTAGTTTCTAACCAGCAGACCAACACTGTTCACATTAGCTGAAGACACTGGCAGGAGATCACAGGCCCTACTGATCTGGCACCTGTAGACCTGGTGCTGGGGTCCCGTCCACAGATCACCCTGACTCAGAACTGGAAACACACTGGGCCGGACGCTGTGCTCCACTCGTTTTGCCTATGCATGGTTCAGTCCTGGACGGGTGCGCATAGCAAACAATTGTGCCATTGTTCAGTTTTTAGAAAAGGATAATTTTCTACCAAACGAAAGAAGAAGGAAAATCCCCCTTTAGTTTATGTAATTTGTTAGTTTATGGAGTTCCATGGGCTCAAAAGCTTGTGCTGCTCGAACCCGGAATGGTAACTGGTACAACATTTTCCTTCTGTTTTTAAATTTGCTAGGGGATGGACGGTTAACATTTTAACAGAAAAATATCGCAAGTTAATGCATGTGAAAAACTCAGAAAGTCAAAGGAAAACAAACACAAGAACAACACTTAAAACATCCCATAAACCATCGCAATATTAAAACACCACAGAATGGCCGACGGGGGCTCACGGTGTGCTCTGAACGAGGGTGGGTGGTGCTGAGGGGTGCTGTCCTCCACTGGCAGGCGGCTCACCACCCCGTACAAGGAAGATTTTGCATACTTTTTTAGAGTTCTGTTCCAAGGGTAAGTGCTTCACCCAGGGTAAGGGGCCATTAACAGTCTCTGCTGGGTTAGGAAAATGGCGTGGGATTCACAAAGGTGTTAAGCTGTAAACGGTATCACTGTCCACTTGCTGAGAGCAGATTTGGCAAAGGGTTTTCTCTGTAGGTCTTGTGTCAGTTTGAGGGTCTAAAGGAGGAGAAAAGAAAACCAGAGATTAAGGGCATTGCAACAGCAACAGTGGACACCTGAGGGCCACCTGTCAAGGCCTCCCATCTCCCTCACCCACCTCAGAGCCCAGGGCTGGCACAGCAAAGCTGCTCTGCCACACCAGTTTCAAAGGTCTGAAATCCTAAGGACAAAGCACAAAGACTACTTACCTTATTTCTTATGTTGTTCTTATTACAAAATGCTCTGAAGTTGAAAAGCCCAAAGGGAATGGGATCATTCACTTTGGGAGATTAACAAAGAAAGCCATATTAGGGGTGTTTTGGGGGTTCTTTTTAGACATTCAAGGTGCAGATAAGATTCTGTTCTAGACTTCTGGACTGAGGGATTTCCTAGGACATGGGACTTTCCATGCTAAAATAAGGAGAGCCGGTCACCCTAAGTAGATGAGTTATACTTTTCTGGTTCTTCCCTATTGGCTATGTGGACTAACTGAATTGCTTACTACCCCTTTCCATGAATACCCCAACACCAGGGGAGATGAAATGGCCACTTTCTATAAAGGCCTTAATAAGCCTGCACTGCTGTGTGTGGGTAATCTTGACTCCCCTACTCCCCACCATAAAAAGAGTAAGTAATTACTAACTGGGCCATCTTAAGAATTTAAGAAATGGGGTCTTGCTGCGTTGCCCAGGTTGGACTTGAACTCCTGGGCTCAAGAGAGCCTCCCATCTCAGCCTCCTGAGTAGGTGGGACTACAGGCATGCCAATGCACTGGGTTTAGGAATTTGATTTTTGTATTACAATTTGCACAGAAAAAAATTATATAACACATATATGGCCAACAAATCCCCCACAAAACATCCCATTAATAATCAACAACATTATTATTATTCTGCCTCCAATTATTATTTTGTCTTCAATGGAAAGGCACAAAAAAGGTGCTCTTAGAGCATCTGAATTTATACAAGTCTTATCAGATGTCATGTGACCACTGGGCCCAGAAAAGTTAAAGGATGAAAAAAAAAAGTATATTCATAAACATGTCTTAATAGCAAAAGGATGTGACATGACAGACCTCCAGACATAAGATTCTTTGTTTACAGAGACAGTGTTGGCAGTTACGGTAGTAAAGAAATGGCTCTAGGCCAAGAAATGGATAGAAAAGTGGTAGTGAAACAACATGAACTCGTGCTTTTCTCACTAGACAAGGTAAATAAGTAATGAAAAAAGCATCAATAAACTCACACACAAAATCACATTATATACATCTGCTTCTCCCACCTTTACAGGCTGTACCGCAGGGTCATCAGGAATTCTCATGCATGTACTGTAGCTTCAATCTCTTCTGTGACTCTGCACTTGCTGGCAATCTTACCTTTCACTCTCAGTATTTGCAAACACAGCAGGACTTAGTATTTATGATATTTACTTATCCTTGTTAAAGCTCCAAATTGAAGAATTAAGGTTGTTTTACTGGAGGCAGGGACAATAAAGCAGAAAAAGCAGCCCCTTTCTTCTTCCTGCCTATTCCTAGGATTTAGTTTCCCTGGCTGATGGTGTTTTGGGAGCATTCTTTGCTTTGTAAAGCTACTAGATAATATTATCTTGGACTATAAAATAATGGCTTGTTGGTTCTAGAGGGAGTAAAAGCTAAAGTAAATACTAGATCTCATCATCTGTGAAGACCGTAGCTTGCTGAAGTCAGTGCTATTCTAACTCCTTTACCTCGTCCCGCAAAGTATGAATGATTAGATTGTGTTTCACAGACACAGTCCTCTGGACTCTTCCAGAGGTTTTCCCTGCACAAGAACAATTGATAAACCACCATCCAACATCACTATGCGATCAGTCATCGGGGACTCCCATCCCCAAGTCCCTATCCTGACTTACTGTAAGCGCCGAGGGAGAAGCTGTAAAGTACTATCTAATTCAGACCCCTCTCCAGTTCCCTTGGGTATTAATTATGCAGCCACAGAAGCCAGTGCATAATGGGAAGGTGACACACTTCATTCCCCAAGTACAGACACAGGGGGTGTGGCTTGCTTCAATGTGGGCAGGGCCAACACAGGAAGGAAGAGGACAGAGGACACCCATGAGCCCCTAACAGAGCACAGTTTTGAGCAGAATAGGTCATCACCCCAAAGCCAGGGGTAGGAGGCCCATGTGGGACAGTCTAAAGCACCAACCAACCACAGTCCCCAGGCTTAATATCCATTCCTTCATCAAAAGGCCCCAAATCTTCAGAGAACTCCATTATTAAAAAGGAAATGTGCGAACCACCAGTTTTCCTCTCTGCAGAATGGGGTTGGGGTCACCTGTGAACCTATGTTCTACAGCTTCCTCTGAGGTCTCCCAGGCAATGCCCTCCCAGGGAGGCCTGCTCAGGAAATCGCCTTGGTGCTTACAGGCTGAATTGGTAGAGGATTTGGCCCAGGTATCGAGGCAACTCTTGCAGAGGGCAAATTTAATACAGAAACTCCCACTCCAGAGAACAGAAAGGCCACTGGTTTCCTCTGTGACGGAAGGAAAACAGATGGTAAAACACTGAAAATATAGAAGATAAATGTTGAACAGAAATACAATTATCCTTCTCAGAGGAACACCAGAATCACCATTCACAATGAAAACTGGGGTAATAAAAATAATCAAAAGGAAAGCAGCAGCTCATCTGTCTTAGATTTTTAATGGCTCTTCTGTGGCTCAATGTTTGTACATGCTTATCTGATTCAGTCAAGGACAGAAGAGTGGAGGGAGCGTATTTTAAGTGATGAAACCTAGCTACTGAGCTGGG
Organism: Papio anubis; assembly: GCF_008728515.1. Lineage (NCBI taxonomy): Eukaryota > Metazoa > Chordata > Mammalia > Primates > Cercopithecidae > Papio > Papio anubis. The sequence goes on from NC_044981.1 coordinate 154,645,538, forward strand.
AAAGTCAATGATACTTAGCTTGGGTGCAAGTTTCATGGGTTTTAAGAAAGCTCATGTCATTCTTAAATTGTTGAAAGTATGACATTTTAGTTATAAGGTTATTTAGTTAACTGTGAGATTTATGTGTATGTGTTGATGCTCTTCTAGTTTAAAAACACATCGGATTAAGGGGCCGGGTACGGTGGCTAACGCCTGTAAGTCCCAGCACTTTGGGAGGCTGAAGTGAGTTCCCTGAGCCCAGCAGTTGGAGACCACCCTGAGCAACACGGCAAAACCCCGCCCCTACCAAAATACAAAAATTAATCTCATAACCTGGTCTCAAAATAAATAAATAAAATTTTAAAATGCTGTAAGAAAACACATCAGATTAAGTAAAACTTTTGAAAAGAACATAAAGCATACAGTTGATGGAATTATAGTTCACTTTGCAACCACTGGGCAATATGCCAATTAACAATAAATACAAAAATGTCCCATCAGTGGCTTTCATTAATAGGGGAAGATGTCCTCCCTCCCCTCCCTGCCCAATAAACAAGTTTGAAATCAATTGTTGATACAAAGAAAATGAAATGCGGAGACCAAATAAATGATGAGGTCCATTCTAAAAATATCTCTGGATGCTGTCATCTGGTCTCTGGTGAGAGCAAGTCCCTCTATAATCTTGGCATCTGTAGGGAAGACAAGTTTCTGCCTAATTATCACCATAAATCACATGATACTCTAAGAAAGGAAAATGCCTCCAAAAACTACACACAGCATAACAACATACATGTTCCTACTGTTGTCCTCCCACAACTTAATCCACTGTGAAAATTTTTTCAGTAGTGTTTTTATCTTCTTGGCAGAGAAGAACAGAACAGGAACCCAATACTAAATAGGACATGGAAGAAAAAAGAGATCATAAGTTGGAACCTTCACATCCACAAATCCATGAAGGTTATCAACTGTTTTCCTAGCTAGACAGAACTAGATGATTTGAGGTAAGTTTGCCCGACAAGTAAAAATAAAGTGAAACACCACTTTCCTCGTTCTTTAAAAAGAAAGATAATTTTAGCCAAACTTTCAACCCCTGGAGCAAGCCGGGGACTAAATATGGAACACTTAGGATAGAAAAGGAATTGATATTCACGCAATCTGACAAGGAAGTCTCACATGGACTCCCGACGACAGGGGTGGGTTTCAGAGTTTGAATATTTCTATTCAAACACTCAAAGAAATGTCTGCCTGATGCCATCTCTGCTTCATTCCCAGAGGAACTTCAGGGACACTCAATCCACTGAGCCACAGTCATCTGCCAGCATCCACTAAGGCTTGGGTAGCTGGTGTCACCCCAGGAAAACAATGCTTTTGCAGGTCTTGGGTTAGGCAGCCACATCTAATTTTGGAGCACCAAAATGGCACAAGTCCCTTGGAGTTCATCTTCCAGGCAAAACTTATGCAGCTCAGGAAAACACACGAATGCATACCACGCTTTGGCTTAATTTGGTCATTTTTCAATATCTTCTAGATTGAAATGGGTGATGAAAGAGTTAGAGAGGCTCATGGGAACCAGCCTGATGGTCGCTGACGGCAGGGGCCTGGTCGATGAGAATCCAGTCCTCTGCCTGCAATGCACACCAGAGACATCCTCCATGCCTGCCAGACAGGAAAATTTAGGAGGTGTAGCTCTGTTACAATCCCTTTTGACAAAGGCTGTCAAGTTGCCATTTCAGGCACTGAACAGTTTATGAGGGCAACAACAGGTATAGAAGTTTAAGCCAGGATGGCGGCCAGGTTTGTATTCCACTGAGGAGCCTCCCTAAAGGAAAGTCAAATTTCCAGGAAACCTACCTCATTGACTCTGGTAATTTCTAACAGGCAAGTAAAGCACCTGTGGAGAAAGTGAGGATGTTACAGGGAAGCTTAGAATGAGCTTTCCATGGCAAAGAAGACAGGATGATACTAGAAAGGTACACAACTATACACATTATTAACAAAACCCCTTCATTTGTGTAAAACACAAGCTTGACTTGTATAAAGGCTGCCTTGTACTGCCTCCCCGTAACTCCTGGGCTTGGTCAAGGCAGCAGGTGAACCAGTCTGGGAAGGCTGGTGACAGGGCCCTCCAGAGCCTTCGCCTCCAGGACACCTCAGAGCCTAGACCTGGAGTAGACTGCCCTTCCAGCCAGCCTTTGTGCTGTGCTGATAAAACCCAAGGGAGACACACAGGGAGAGCGGTAGTCATCCTCATACTTCACAGCTGAGGGACAAAGAGCTGGGGGTCACCTGCTGGGAGGCACCAGCTTTTCTGTCGCTTAAATTTAGCGATTATTGATGGCTAAAGTAAGTTTAAGAATGCCCTATCTCTGACTTTATGTTGAGGAGGGGATTATGTTAACTAACATTCTTCACATATCCAGAGTCAACTATGAATACTAATATGGCAGAAATATGATAGGTATTGGTTTACCGTCAACAGCAAAGTTGCAGAGATTTAGTATTTTCTTAAGATTCTTAGATTGGCAAACCACATATAATAGTATGTAAAGTTTTAGATTATGTTCTTTTTAAAGGCCCAGTTTTTAGGCAAAAAGCCTTTAAAGGGTGTCTTGATCCTCTCTGAATTTATGGTTATTTAACTTTATTATAATATCCAAAACACTTAGCTGGTAAAGGCCTGTGGGATCAAGTTCCACTGTCCTCATCCATGCTTTAAGGCCCACTACTGCTTCTGGGAACAAACCTTCCGCTTGTCTGATGGGTCAGGTTCAAAGACACTTTACCTGGACGGCTCTTCTTACCACGCATGCGAATCACCTACACATTCAGATGGCTCCTCCAGCCCCACCTTCCCTATGCTATCCTTGACTCAATTCTTATGCCACTCACCTAGTACCTAATCATAATGTGCCTGAAATGGCAACTTTTTCAGGGGCTCCCAACATGTTGAACTCCTTGAAAGCTGAGCAAAGTCTTCAAATCAAATCAAACACGTGTGGAGCACCTACTACTTTAAGAGCACTGTCTGGTATCTGCCCCTGTGCAGCACATATTCCAGTGGAAGAAACACAATTTTCTTGATGTCCCAAGTAACCTGGTAAGTTGAAAGTACTAAATGGATGCATAATAAATGTTGGCTGAATCAATGACAGAACCATCCTCCTGGAAGAACCCTCTTCCTCTCTGACAACTCCGACACTCAGCATCCTTTCACTGCAACTGCTTCCACGACCTACTCATATTTGCCGAGAGTTAGTTTGAGTCCAGGCAGAACCTACTGCCTGGTGGGATATGACCTAGGATTTGTGGCACTTTTTGTGAAAAGGATGGTTTCCAATAATTAAATTTCTAAAACTCCTATTTCTTACAGATGAAATCAATACAAGGCACAATTTTAACATTCAACTCATCCTCAAGTATTTAATAAAAAGTTTATCTTCTCCCATCCTTTCTGTATATCCCACTATATATATCCTTATCACCAGCCCCCAAATTAAGAGACTTGCTACTCTAAGTCTCAAGTTGCTGTCAATAAAGTGATTCACCGTTTAAAAATAACAGGGAAGTGTAGTACAGGAGGAAATGTTCAGAGTCATCAACCATGACCTGCATATCACGATGTTTATGTTCGCTGGGTGTGACCCTATCCTGTATGACTCTTCACTGCATTCACTGGGGTGTGTGTATGTGGGGGGCGGGGCAGGGATGAATGACAGGAGTGTGCAGGCTGGGATGCCCTAGATCCCTGGAGGGTGGGTGGAAGTGCAGGTGTAATTGCCAGCCCATCTCAGGGTTTAGCTACCAGACAGTGAAGGGAGGGTCTCTAAAGTCCTCTTTTCCTGCTTTAGATACACAGGATTTTGAGAGACAATGTAATTTTTCCAAGTGATTCTGAAACTGAAAACACAGAATCAGCTAGTTAAGTTCTACAAATAGTCCAAACCACCTGTAAGGTATGACCAGGACAGACAGGTGACACAGATGGTGGTCATGTAACAACCATCACACCAGTGCAACAGAGGAACTGAGAGGGACTCCACGTGGCTCCAGGACTGAGAGAGACAAAGGAGCGCCCTGAGGCCAGCAGTCTGGCCAGGCATACATATTCCAGTAGTGAAGGGAATCTGCATGTGTGGCCCCGGTGCCCCTCTTCTTACAGCTTGGCCTGCACTTGCACCACGGTGTAAGCGCCGGCCGGGGCTGCCTCCCATGGGGCACCCCACCCCAGCCAGCAGGACAGTCTGAGTAGAACGTGACGGGCAGCGCAGGCAGTGCTTTGGTTTGTGTTACTCGGTGGGCAGGCAGCATTTTCAGGTAAACAAACATTAGGGCCACCTTCTAACAGGTCTATCAAAGTATCACTTTCTGATTACTTATAACTAGGTTGGGCGGTCTTGCTGTCTGATCTTTTTTGAACATACAAATGACCAATGAAAGCTCCAAGTAATTACAGTGGCGAATACAGAAATGAAGGCCTAGTGGAAATTAACTGAAAATTTCGACCTCAGAACTGTTGGACTCCTACCTCTGGTCTTCTCTTCTTAGTCACTGATTTCCCCTAAGGAATCAAGTCAAATACTCCACACAAACATAAACACATTTAAAAAAATAATAAAACAAAAAACCCCCACAACCTTATGGCTCAGACTTCTTTCATCAGAGACAAAGCAGGAAAAGAAGAGGGAATGGAGACGGAGAGAAAGAAGAAAGAGGATGAGAGAGGAAGAGACAGGGAGAAGGAGAGGGAGGGAGAGAGAGGAGACATACTGACATCCAAACCTTCAATCAAACCAAGACTGTCAATTACAGTTTCAGCCTTCAGAAACACTGGAACTACCCTCTGAGACTTCGTGACTAAGTGATCCTGTTCTTTAATAAATGAATGCCATGGATTTTAGCAAAAAATAGGCTATTAAAAACAAAGTCGACCTAAAATTAAAAACTAAGGTGCACATCTATTATTGAGCAGGAAAGACACAAAAGACCTGCATCCCAGTGTCCAGTGGCTCTACAGGGTGGTATATTTTAGTCCCAGGCCTGGCTGCTGCTTATTTAGAAGCGCCTAGAGAAGAACAGCCTATTTTTTTTTCTGGGTTTTCACTCAATTTAGAATTGGAAGAGATGTTAAGGGTGCAGTGACTGTCTTTTCTGAACCCCAAGTTGTATCACAGTTAACAAATAAGAGAAAAACCACCAGCTTTGGGGAGACCCAAGGCCAGACTACTGCCAAAACCATGCTATTATGTGGTAGTCCTTCTGCTCCAAGACAGCCCTAGGAGGGACTGCAATGGCTCCTGGTCTCTGAGTGGCTTGGGATGACTGGCATTGGGAAAACAAAGATGGCATTGCCAGATTCCTCCCAACAGCAGGAGAGGTTCAGGCTTGAGGCTCTGAGGCAGCTGAAAAGAGCAGGGTGGGGCGTCTCCTTCAGCGGGGCTTGCTGCTAGCTCCTGTGGACACCGATGAGTACCCATGCTAAGCAGAGCTGAAGCCAGACAGCTGGGACTTCCCAGGCGATCCTTTAAAGATGCTAATGGAGGACTCTGGATACCACATACAGCTCTCCTCACAACATCTGTAGCATTAGTTCTGAAACCCAAGTTGTATCACAGTTAACAAATAAGAGATAAACCACCAGCTTTGGGGAGACCGTTTAACAGCCCCTCTAATGAGTACCCCCAAACTGGTAGGCAGAACTTCTAAGGGACGTCGACTCTGGAAATAAAAGTTTGCACACCAACAGGTAATTGTAGATCCCTTTTTAATGAAAAACCCAGTTGAGTCTAGTTCACTGAGGAAAACAGTCGCTCTTTCTGCCCATAGTTTAAGACTGGCGTGGCTGCTTCCTGCTTCCACTATTAACCTCTGGAGCTGTTTTAAATCACAATAAACATTAAATAATGTTTTTAAAAAGGTGCCAAAAGACATTAGCCCATATCAGAGGTAGCCCTTCTAGGAGCTCTGTGAGGCCAGTTTTAATTTTAACCTCGTTTTATAAATAAGCAAACTGAAACTGAGAGATGAGCGACTTGACTCCAGGACACACAGCCATGAAAAAGGCAGCCGTCTGCTGCAAGTCCCACAGCTCCTCTGCCATCCCACAGGATCTCACTTAACTTGGAGTGGGCTGCAGGGGAGGCTTTTTTAATCCACAGCTCCCTCAGAGCAGAGCCCCAGGGACAATGTGCTGCAGTGGGCGGCTCATGTCCAACCGTGATGAACTCACCAGCTCTGGAAATCAAACATAAAGTGCTCTGCAGAGCTTTTAAAAGAAACCAGCATCTGGATTCAGCCTGAACTCTGACCTGTTAGTATGCAACTCCTCAAGTCTTAGGGTCTGTGTTTTTGTGGGATAGACCGTGTGATCATGGAACAGAAGCCCTGAATGCAGGGTTGTCCCAGAAAACCGGGCACATCAGTCCGCCACACCACATGCGCCTCTGCTCCAACCTTGTAAGGCAGACTTTGGCTCTACGACAAACTGTCATCACCACTGCCACTACTTTGCCCACTAGGCCACGCATTCTTTAAGGGAGGGACCCTTTTTATCCACTTCTGCCCCCTGTGCCCAGCAGGTACTCAACAGATGAACTGTGCTTAATGATTTCAGGCGTTTCTTGAGCACTTCTATCAACACGGGTCTACCACTTTGCCGGGCAGCTAGCCCATGCATGGATATGGCTGAGAAACACGAGATATATGACAAGGTCATACAAAAAACTCAGCAAGAAAGGGAGGAAAAGGACAAAGAAGCCCTAGTCTCCAAGGGGGTGCTGACTCCTTTCAGCAAAACTCTAGGACAGGATTTCTTAAGGGGGTTCCTTAGAACACCGGTGCTATGGTTTCTTGAAGAAAAAGGATTTGATTCAAGATATCAAACACTTTAGGAAACACTGCATAACATATCCATCCCTAGAAGGTTCATAATGTGTATTAACCTTTAACGCTCTGAGAAGTTCTCTTGGAAATAATCCAATTTCTCTTTAACATGGTATTTTTTAAACTTATTTGACCACAAAATCCATTTTCTATTTCACACCTATGACTATCTTGAGGATCTAGTATTCCAAGAAACATTTTGAGAAACATTGACTTATAGGACCTCTAAATACTAATTTGCAAAACACATTTTAAATTCAATTTAGTTTCTGAAACTTTAAAATTCAAAACAATTTGGAGGACTGGGGAAAGCAATACTTTGAAATTCAATGAACACATCAGCAAAACCAGGGTGAAGCAGGTGGTGTCTCTTGCAAGGTGGAGAATCTCCATCTTGGGATGCAAGTCCAGTAATATGTGTCTCCAAGTCAGGGAAGAGAAAGCAGTCTGCAAACATTCTCCCACCGGGCCCAAGGTCAAGGAGGACCTCCAGGAGGCAACCTCTCCAGCAACGGCAAAGAAGCAGGTCCCAGAAAGCCCCCTTCTCCCATCTCCAAATAGAAAGGTAAGCCTGTGAGAAGCACAGGTGGCCCCTGGGGGAAGACTACTGATAGAAAATGTTGTTTACAAGACGCTGCTAAGCATTATGAACACTCTAAGTTGTGAGAGTAATTCTGGTGATTTTCACCCTGTTTATTTATGTTCTACATGAGCTCTCTGGACAGAAGAAATTCCAGAAAGCTGTTTATAAACGCAACTGCTTGAAGGAGGAGCCACTCAGCCTCTGTCTCCATGCTGAGCAGACTGGCCAGAGATGAAAACAGGTGCATTTTATAAAACCAACAAGCCCAGGAAGAGCAGCCTTCATGCTAAACGTCACTGCTTCCCAGGAAAAAATAGCGTATATAGCGAGTATACCAGCCTCTGCAAAGAAAACCCCTTTTTATGGCCATATCAATTTTCTCTTGCACTCACTGACACTAAAAAGATCCCCAAATTCTCTCCCTGAATGATAGTTCAGACTTTTGGCTTTTTTTAAAAGGTAAGAATAAAGATCCCTGAAGACACAGAATTCTTCATGCTAGCATACTATAACCAGACTACAGTGACAAGTACAAATAACAAGAGTATATTCTCCATGTAATTCATAACAGATTCATATTTATCAGATGTTACATTCCCTAAAACAGAAATATCTACATCAATCAAAAACACGATATAGCTAGTCTATATTACCTGTATTTGGTTAGAATTAGTCCTATCCCCAACATAAATTTTAAAGACATACTAGAATCACAGCATTCAAACATCAGTCAAACAAGCATCAAGTATTTACTCCTTTTGGGCAGCAGCCTACATGTAAATTCTAAACGGCTTCCAATACTGCAGCCTGCTGATGCCACACTAGTACATCACTATTTCTTTCCAACTCCATATCATAACATAGACCTCACCAGGTCCATTTCACAGACAAAATGTTAGGGTTCAAGTTTAAAATTATACATACCATGCACCTTTAAAACTTGATGAGGCTGTCTTCTTTTGACAAATGAGAAACCTAATGTTCTACGAGATTGAGTGATGTGGCAGAGACAAGCAGAGAACCACCCCTCCCCTCTCCCTCTGGGCTTTTGCTGGTGGATGTTTCCCAGTCTTTATCAAAAAGCACTTTAAATACTGGGCTGCTCCCTAATGGTGTCTCCAAATGTCAAAAGATGAAGATGAATGAAAGTCCGTGAATGCAGGCATCTTTGATATCAAATTAAGGTGAGATTGAAGCTGCTTTCCCTCAGAGAGGACACATGTCGAACTCAAGAGGGCTGACCGGAAACTTGAGCTTACAGCACCACACCAGCTCATGACCATCTCTGCCACCAACTGTAAACATGTGCACCAAGCTTTATGAACACCTGAGAGAACACAGTGCCCTTCACGACCCAGCAGCCAGCCCTCCAAAAAAAGTATGGCTATTTTTTCTTTTCCAGATAGACCTAAGGGTCAAAGGATTCTACACGTGGTCTAAAATGAATGACCTGTGTGAAACACCCAGCCCTCCAGAGAAGCATCTTGCCACAGCTCCTCAGTAAGACTGCCTGTCAACTGAGCAGACTGCTCCATCAACACAAGAAGGCTCAGACTCAGCATCACATGACCTTCTGCAAGCAAGCCAGGAAGTCAGTCTGGAGAAACACTAAGAAAAAGTTCAACCAAGAAAGTTATTAGAGAGCAACTCTTGGGAAGCTGGGACAGTTAATTTGAGAAAAGTAGGGTATCAGAGTCTGACCTCAGCCCCATTCTGTGACTTGAGGGGAGTCTTCAATGAAGTGATAGTCACAGTTAAGTTTTAAAGTAAAAAATACACTTCAGGTTGCATGTGCTCCTGGCTGCTGAAATGAACAATGGATTCCAAGGCAAAAATGGAAATTCTAAACCAGAAACTAGATCCCCTCACAGCCCCCACTGCCCTTTGGACGGTTCTTTAAATGCTCTGTGGTCATGCTGAGCTAGTCTACTTTCAGGAAAATTTGGTGACTTTTCATTTTTAGCTGAAGAAGTATCTTCTCAAAACAACCTCCCCCAAAATATTCTGAGGCAAAGATGACACTAAGGGTCCATTAGGATATAATAATGAAATGCATTATCCTCAATGCAATAATTTATTATCATCATCAAAATCATAGTTCACCAGATAACCTTAAAAAATCTAAGTATTTAAATCTCCCTTAATTTTTTGTACAATCCTTTAGAATTACACACATACGAGAAAGATCTGCTGTTCAACCAACAGGGAAACCAACACTTGAAAAATTAGACAAAAACTGATGCCTTTTCTTCTGAATACATTTTTCCAATGAACTAGAAAGTGGTCTCCTTACAATCACACTCAAATTAAAACGTATTCGTGTCTTTAAAAGCCTATTTTTAAAGGAAGACAAACCATTTATTCTTTTAAAAGCCAAATATCTACATTTCTAAAGACAAATCTTCCATATTCTTCTCCTTAAAGGAAGACAAACTAGTCTTCTAAAGGCCAGATATCTACATTTCTAAAGTCAAATCTCCACCAGCCCAAGTTCTGGTATGGTACTGAACTGGCCGGCATGGAAGTACTGTCACCCTACTTAGCTTCCATTACAGTCTTTTCACCATCTCAAGGGGTATTAAATGACTGAAATCAGATATCTGAGTTCCATTAGGGGTCTCTTATGCCTGAGAAAGTTGAGAGGCTTTAGCATCACAACACTCTTAACATTCCCCATTCTGCAACTACCCATGAGCTGGAGTGAGCTCACCACAGGAGACCCTTGTAAGTCCTTCATCACAGCCGCGGAGGGTTAAACGAGGCTCAAGTTTTTACGGCTTTGAATTCCCTTGCTTTTTACACCACTTAAAGAAGGCTGTAAGTAGCTTGCTGAGACTGAAACAAAACAAAGCAAAAGGGCTGGGGCACAGAACAGAACCCGTTCACATCCGGGTGGCCAGTGGTGCAAATCTGTTGTAGAAGATCCCAGTGTTGATCTTACTTCTTGAGGAGGAGAGTTTTTAGGGAAAGCTTGTCTATTATCTGCTACTTTGACTCCAGTTCAGAGCACTCCCCGTCCCCCATTTTTTTTAACCAGTTAGACAGAATAAGGAAGAACTACTATGGGGGTTCAAGTCATTTAAGAAATGAATCTAGCTCTGTAACCTTGGGCAAACTATTTAACCTCTCTGGGCTACCTGCTTGCCCATTTGTCAGTATACCTAGTTGCATGGTACATATTTCACCCCACTGCAGTTTTCAAAGCACTTTCACATGCTTTAGTGCATTTGATTCTTGTAATAACCCTGTGAAGTAATGGGGGCTATTATCCTCATTTTATAAAACTGGAATTTGAGACTCAAGAGGCCTAAGACACACCCACAGTGGTAGCAAGAAAGTGGTAGAAGTAGGCCTGAACCTCAATTCCTGATTTCAATCAAATGCTTTTCTTACCACATCACACTGCCTGATCTTTGTGGTTCCAAGAACATTAAAATGCCACAATTGAAAAATATCTCCATCGCCATTCACAACCTGTGTCACTCTATGTTTGGAAACTGCTGACATCATTTATAGTTTGGGGAACAAGCAAAAGAACACGAGTAAGTACTCCCTCACACAAACACTTGTGCTTTCAACTTAATTTCTTGGCTTTTTTCCAAGAGATAGGTTCTTGTTCTTACCGCCCAGGATGGAGTGCAGTGGCACGATCATGGCTCACTGCAGCCTCAAACTCCTGGGCTCAAGGGATTCTCCTGAGAAGCAGGGGCTACAAGTGTGTGCCACCATGCCCAGCTAATTTTTTAAGTTTTCTGTAGACATGGAGTCTTGTTATGTTGCCCATGTTGGTCTCTATGACTCCTGGCCTCAAGCAATTCCTGCTTCAGTCTCCCATAATTTTGGGATTATAGGCATGAGATACTGTGCCTGGCCTCTTACTTTTGTAAAGGCTTAGCTCTTGAGTGCTAGCTAAAAAAGATGCTTAGTACTTAGATAAACAGATTTTGCTTGTTAGAAATATTCATATATGAAAGAGTCCAGAATACATATTCTGCAGGTAAATTAGAAGCACCTGCCAATCATTACCAGCAACCAAAGATGAAGAACCTGTAACACTGAAGATTGACAAAAGCAGTGATGGACCAGAGAGTCCTTCTAGGAAAGCCCTTTGGCTGGGGTCCTTGACCCTGAAGTATGACCATCCCTCTCCTTCTCTTCTATTCTCATCCGTCCATCAAGTAGGGCAACCTGTGTCACAGGCCAGTGAGGACAACTGGATGCAAAAAAGAATGTGATCTCTGAATGTGTATGTGTTCTCTTCACTAGCAGTAAATTTCTGAACTATCAGCAAACTGTGGGGAAGGGCACCTGACAGCCCTATTTGGTTTGCAGGTAAAACCCTGAGATGGAACTGGCTGGGAGCCATATTATGTGCACCACTGCTCCACGGTTCTCAATGTGGAATGAAGTTCAAAGTAAAGAGAAGACAGGCTCCCCCAGAGATCCCCCCCGATCCCCATATTGTTATTTTTACGCCATAGCATTGGGCACTGACCTGCTTTGCCCACTTCCCCTTCCTCAGTGATCCTTCAGCCTGGCACCCAGCTCTGAGATGAGGCCTGCTTAGCACCAGTGAAGTTCCCCACGTTCAAACCAACAACATTCTGTGTGGAGATGAGGGAATCAAAGTTAAAATCCAACCCATCAGCATCCATGAGTTCGCTACGGATAATGGACTCCATGTCACATTCCAAGCTCCCATTGAACATGTCCAGGTCCAAGTCGCTGGGGAACTTCTCATGGCCCATAACGGGCAGGTTTGCACTAGTTGAGTACAAGGAGGAGCCTGAGAGAGAGTCCGAAAGGGTTTGCATAGACTGGCTGACAGGAGACTGCTGCTGGTGTTTGGCTGACCCAAGGCTGCTGGACTCACTCAAGCCCATGTTGCTGACAGAATTCGACAAGGCACGGCTGCCACCAAGAGCGCCCTGGGTTTGGTGCTGGTGGTGGAGCAAGTTCTGATTGACCAAACTTCCCTGGTTAGGCTGGGCAGCAAAGGACATCATTGGGTCACTGCGAAGCATCACGTTCCGGCGGGAATTCTGGGCAGACACAGCGGTGCTGGCCTGAGACATCAAGGGGTCCGACTGTGTCATCATGACATCGCTGTGGCTAAGTGAGTCCGAAGTGAGCAGGTCCTGGAGTGTCTGGTTACCATAGTGTGACATGGAAGAGAAGGTAGCTGGCTTGTTCTCTTGGATGGTCTGCATGGGAGACTGGCGTAGGGAGTTCAGAGATGAAGGTCCAAACACCGTGCTGTTGAAGGAGCTGGTTGGGGAGCCCAGGCCCGAGCCCTTGGTGGTGTATGGGAAGCTAGAGCTCCGCTGCATAAGTCCCCCAGTGGGTGATGGCTGGGATGGCGGGAGCGTGATGTTATCCAGCAGGTCGTCCATGAGGTTCTCAGTCAGCCCATCATTCAGATTCATGGTGCCTGCCATATCAGTCAGCCGTGGCAGTTCCACCGTGCATGGCTTGTTCACTGAAGGTGACAGGCTGGCTGAGCTGCTGTAGAGCATGGGCGAGAGAGGCGCATCGTCGTCCTGGACTTCATCCAACTCTGTGCTTGCCATGATGGGCGACAGGCGGCCACTGACTGTGCTGGCGTTAGAATTGGTGCGTGAACGGAAGTCCGTCCACGCATCCAGCTCATCACTGCTGCGTGACGTGGGGCTGCCAGGCCACTTGGAGAGCTGGGAGGGACTGTCGTCAGCTGATTCAGGGGCTGTCTGCAGGGCTGCCTTCTTCTTGGCTGCGCGGCCACGGCTCTTGGTATACTTGTTGCTGTTGTCCATGGAGACAGCCCGCCGCCGGGGGGCTTTTCCGCTCTTCCCCCCATCCGGGTTGATGATCCACCAAGAGCTCTTGCCAGTTCCCTCATTCTGGACCCGCATGAATCGACTATGCAGCGACAGGTTGTGCCGGATGGAGTTCTGCAGGGAGAAGAGAAAACAGAGTATGAACCAGAATGGTCCAAAACAGAGCACCCAGATGATATAGTAACCCAAACTCCTCATTTACTTTTTATTTTATTTTTTTGAGACAAGGTCTCACTCTGCTGCCCATGCTGGAATGCAGTGGTGCAGCCTCAACCTCCTGGGCTGAAGCGATCCTGAAGCACCTGTAACTAGGACTATAGGCGCATGCCACCACGCCTGGTTAATTTTTATATTTTTTGTTCAGATGGGGTTTTCCATGTTACCCAGGCTGGTCTCAAACTCCTGGACTCAAGAGATCCTCCCACTTCGGCCTCCCAAAGTGCTAGGATTATAGGCATGAACCACCGTGCTGGCCAACTCCTCATTTTTTAAAGCTGCCTCAATTTCAAAGGTTAAAAAAAATCCAACCTAATTCAAAAAGACAAGTATCTGCACGACCCTCTCTGGGAATAAAATGACATGTTAAATGGCAGTTTTCACATCTAGGGGGCAGGGAGATGATTTCACGTCCAAGAGATGCTGGGAATAGATAAGCTCACTGATAGTAGTTTTCCCCAAATTCCTAGGTTTACTGGCTTTTCTGTAATTATACTGCCCATACTGAAGTTCACACTTGGAATTTACTACCACACTCCTCTGTCCCCTGCACTTTCCAACAAACTTCCCCTCCTCTCTAAGTGTAATAATCACTTGGTTGGAGGGCTGCTTTATCTTCTCATGGTCCCCTCCTCCACTAGTATAGAGGCACAACATCTACCTTTTCTTAACTACTTCTATGAATTAAGAACTGATGAGAATTTTTACCGGACCTTTCTATGACTCCATCTCATCCTGCCAGATTTCACACCTTAGCATGTAACTCTTGCAGACACAAGAAGTGTAGAGCAGGATTTGCCAGGTTGATTAGAGAAGCAGGCAAGTCTCCCATTCAGAAGAATTCAAATACTATATAGATACTTGCCTGTCAAGTTAGTGTGGGCTGAGCATAGTAACTTCCTTAGAAAGAGTACAGTATGAAAAGGAGGGAAAAGAACAACTTTAGAGTGGAGAAACTGACACACACTATTTCAGTCAGGTGATCAGGGTCAATACCTACAAGGAAAAGATGAGCTGATAATGTGTACCCTTGATATGACATGATGAGAACGGCACCTTCTGTGGTCTGCCTTCCAAAGCCCATAACCTCAGTCTAAGCATGAGAAAGACATCAGACAAATTTCAATTAAGGGACATTTACAAAATACCTATTCAGTACTTCTCAAAATGGTCACAGCCAAGAAGAGCCTAAGGAGCCTAAGGAGATATGATGGCTAAAGGTAATATGGTATGCTGGATGGAATCCTGGAACAAAAAAAAGAACAGTAGGTAAAAATGAAAGAAATCTGAAGAAAGTATGAACTTAATAATAATATATCCATATTGATTCATCAGTTGTGACAAATGTCACATACTATAAGATGTTAACCACAGAGGTAACTTGATATTGGGTGTATGGAAACTCTCTACTATCTGTGCAACTTTTCTATAAATTTAAAAGTATCCTAAAATAAAATATTTAATTAAAGAGTACTGCAAAATATCCTCAAAACTCTAGTGACTGCCCCCATCTTGCAAGAATTCTCCTGGCTTGGCAGATACACCCAGTTGACAGTGATGACCCAGATTCAGTCCTATCTTTGCCACTGACCAACCATGTGACCCTGAACAAATCTAATCTGTCTGCAACATTCAGTTCCCCACCTTCATTATGGCTATAATCACATCCAAACCATCTCTGACAGGGATGACGTAAGGATGATACATGATAATATACTTCAGAAGCCAGTCATGCTATGAAGTCAGGGTGTTCTTACTGCTATTATAAAACACAGAGTCCATGGTGGAGGGAGTTCATGGCCTGCAGCAGGCTCATTCTAATCTGTAAAATGCCTCATGTGCAGTAAAAGGGAGGAGCTGATGAATCTGTATGTGCCACATCCAGAACAGTATCTGCAGGCCAGATGAGTTTTTATTTGCAAGTTAAAGATAAAATATATTGCCTGATGCAACTGTCCATATATTAAATATGGACAATCCTAAAAGTTATATATACATATTTGTTTAAATTGGCAATCACCAACTTTATTTATGTAGAAGATACAAATACATGGTTCTGCCAGAATGTTCCTCCCTCCACCCACCTGAGACAGAGTCTCGCTCTGTCGCCTGGGCTGGAGTGCAATGGCTTGATCTCGGCTCACTGCAACCTCCGTCTCTGGGGTTCAAGCAATTCTCCCGCCTCAGCCTCCTAAGTAGCTGGGATTACAGGTGCGTGCCACCACACCCGGCTAATATTTGTATTTTTGTATTTTTCTTTTTTTGAGATGGAGTCTCGCTCTGTCGCCCAGGCTGGAGTACAGTGGCGCAATCTCGGCTCACTGCAAGCTCCGCCTCCTGGGTTCACGCCATTCTCCTGCCTCAGCCTCCCAGAGTAGCTGGGACTACAGGCACACACCGCCATGCCCGGCTAATTTTTTGTATTTTTGTTTCACCGTGTTGGCCAGGATGAGTCTCGATCTCCTGACCTTATAACCCGCCTGCCTTGGCCTTCCAAAGTGCTGGGATTACAGGCATGAGCCACCACGCCTGGCCTAATTTTTGTATTTTAACTGGAGACAGGGTTTCACTATGTTGGCCAGGCTGGTCTCAAACTCCCGACCTCAAGTGATCCGCCTGCCTCAGCCTCCCCAAGTGCTGGGATTGATTACAGGCATGAGCCACCGTGCCCAGCCCAGAATGTTTTAAAAACACAGAACGTCAGCAGGATTTTACCGTAAGTAAATAACCCAAAATACTGTTTCACATGTAGGAAGGGCCTGTAGTTCAGGATAGGCAATAAGCATTAGCAATCATGGGTCATAAGTTGGCATTTCTACAACTGCATTTGAGAGAAGAACATAAGCAACATGCTGAGTATCTGATGAAGCAAATGTTGCCCAGGAGACTATATATCCTGATTCCTTTTACTTTTATGGTTTTTAAAAAGTATAATGGCATTTCTACTAACGGTCCAGATACTACACTTCTTTAAAAAGTAAAACAATTTTTCTATGCAATAGGTATGAAGCATGCTCTCAACATGCACTCTGCAGGGTTCAGAACGCAGGCAAGTACAGGCGGATCTACAATTCAGGTGACTAGATACGTTAAATAAAAACAAACTCAAGCTTCGAAATGAAAAAAACAGGGAGGTCCCGAGGCTATATGGAAATGTGGACACCTACCCTAAGTACTCCCACTCTGTCCAGCCCCCTCTGCGTTAGATTCTGGAAGGAGATCACACCAATACACAGAATTAATTAGAATGACCAATCAAGTATTCAGCTATCCCCCCTTTAAAAAGCATTTAGGGAACAACATTTTAAAATGTACTTTAGCTTCACCAATTCCAACCCAACTGAGAAAAAGTGTGAAACATTTTACAGAACTGCAAAATGCCCCACATTTATTTCCTCATGGCCATCTATCACTACAATTCTAACCTCCAACAATGTATGCATATAGTTTTATAAAATTAAAAGCTACACAGGGTTAAAATCTGGACACATATATTAAGCTTCTATAAGGGCATGTGGTAAAAAGGGGCTGGAACACCCACATCCAGGGCCATAACCACAGGGTGTTGGGGTGGGGAAGGACCATGGAGACTGCCCACCCACCCAAGTCCCTAATTGCAAGGATGAAGAAATGAGAGCCTGCCAGATTACAGCACTGTCAGTTACTGAGCCAGAGTGTTTTAGATTCATTGTCTCTAATTCTCATAATAAACCTGCAAAAATTAGTACATCAGCGCCCTAATTTTAAATACGAAGACTCAGGCTGAGAGATATTAAATAACTTAATGCAAGGTCCCACAGCTAGTGTTCACGAGAGGCAAAACTGACACTGGGTTTCCTAAACTCCAATCCACTGCTTTTTCTACAACCCTTCATATAGGCCTCTTACCAAATTATGCAGAAGTCACCATTTAATCTATTTGGGCTAACAGTTAAAGAGATTATCTAAAGAATCATTTAACATTTAAGAAAGAAGAGGAATATAAAGCACAATCTTATTATTTTGTTTATGAAATAGTTATGGGTATTTATTTGGTGGGTCCTTCCTTAAAAAAAAATTTTTTTTAAAGATTTTTAAAAACAAAGTCTGAGCCAGGCACAGTACCTGATGCCTGTAATTCCAGCACTTTGGGACACTGAGGCAGATAGCTCGCTTGAGCTCAGGAGTTCAAGATCAGCCTGGGCAACATGACAAAACCCTGTCTCTACAAAAGATACAAAAATTAGCTAGGTGTGGTGGCATGTACCTGTAGTCACAGCTACTGGTGAGGCTGAGGTGGGAGGATCACTTGTGCCTGACAGCCTGAGGCTGCAGTGAGCTGTGAATGCACCACTGCACTCCAGCCTGGGCGACAGAGTAAGCCCCTTCAAAAAAAAAAAAAAAAAAAACCCCAAAAAACAAACAAGAAAAGTCTTTCAGAAGAGGAAACCTCAAACTATGAGCTTACTCTATAGGACTTACTTGTCTTTCTTTAGTAAAGTGGCCATGATAGCATTCATTCTAAAGAGGACAGTGGTTACCATAGAAACCAATGTTGGCCAGGCGTGGTGGCTCACACCTGTAATCCTAGCACTTTGAGAGGCCAAGTGGGGGTGGATCACCTGAGGGCAGGAGTTTGAGACCAGACTGGCCAACGTGGCTAAACCCCATCTCTACTAAAAATACAAAAATTAGCCAGGCGTGGTGGTGCATGGCTGTAATTCCAGCTACCTGGGAGGCTGAAGCAGGGGAACTGCTTGAACCTGGGAGGCGGAGGTTGGAGTGAGCTGAGATCGCACCACTGCACTCCAGCCTGGGTGACAGAGTGAGACTCCGTCTCAAAAAACACACACAAAAAAACACAACCCACCCCCACCCCCGCCAATACCAATATTAACTACTCTTAGATTCTGAAACAAAGCCCAACTTATTAAATAGATGATTAGCTTCAATGGCCAATCTTTGCTTGACTCTCAGTTTAGAGGTTTCTTAGTCGCAGAATGCATTCCCTGGAGCCTATTACCTACAGAAAGTTCAGACAGGTTTTTCCAGTTACATTACTAAGTCAACACAAACAAAAACCGTGCCACCATCAGTCTCATAGTCCCCAATCTCAGCAGCCTTCGATTCATACAGGGTGGCCAGTCTTCCATCGACAAAATCCACAATCTGAAAGTACGGTGTTGACAAAGACCAACAAATATGGCTCATCTGTCCATTTCTAGTTCAAATGCCCAGTCACCCCTCAAAGTCAGATGTCAGAAATGCATTCTACTGTTTTCCTCACAGGTCATGATTCCAATTATAGTTATCCTTTGTTATACACAGGGGACTGGTTCCAGGACCATCTGCATATAACTAAACCTGTGCATACTCTATAGTCAGCCCCGCAGAAGAAACTCACTTATAAGACACAACTCCCCCAGGCCCGCATATGGGTTTCACATGCTGGGAATGCTGTGTTTGGTTGAAAAAGAGCTCTGTGTAAGTGGACCTGTGCAATTAGAACCTGCATTGTTCAAGGCTCAACTGTACTAACTTCTCTATTTAAATGTTGGTAAAGCAGGAAAGGTAAATAAATAGATGCCAGATAAAATACCAGAACTCCAATGTCTCCCCACTTCTTCCCTGAAATAAAAAATTAATGGTGATGCGATTTCTGTAAGATTTCAAATGTCCCTCCTGCCACCTCAATCCCAGGAAAACTATCATTACAAATGTTCTATGGTTTTTCACTAATTCATATTATCACCTTACCAAATAGTCTAAATTTCTACGATTTTACATTACTTTTGGGATTGGGAGCCGAAGATAAAAAAGGAGTGGTCTGACAGAACGAGAATGATTTTTCTAATCACTTTTAAATACACATTTTGCTATACCCTTTGAGGCAGGCCAATGGTAACTTGCTGAAGAACTAGGGATGTGCCTTCCTTAAGGCTAAGATAGTAAGGTACATAATAACCAAGACACCTACTGCTAGAGCTCAGGCCACTGTCACAGTTACTCACTAAAGAGGCTAAGAAGCTACTGTGACCCCAAAACCCAAAATCATGTGATTTAAATCCAGTACTTTGAGATCAAGATTTTGATAAAATCACAAGAAAGAAACATCTCTAGGAAAAGACTTCAGCTTCAGGGACAAAAGTACCAGCTTGCCCCCAACGTGGGCCTAAAGGTTTAAAGAGCCCTTAAAACAACTCTATCACAACATGTCTAAAGAGAGTGCAGTGGTAAGAATACTCTTCATTTCATTTTTATGTCCATCTTCTCTTTTACTAAACGATTTACACTGAAGGAAGCCCTGCACTGGGGCAGAAACCCATTAGGTGTAATCAGTTACAGAACTGGCAATCAGTGGCATAGCCCTTCCAGGAGGCAGGTGCAGTAGGTGTGTGAAGGACGCAGCATGATGGAATTCACATTTCACAGTCCTGCTCCCTAGAGATTCCTTTGTTTGGTCCACCTTGAAGAAATCAGCATAAAGATGACTGCGCCTAGCAGAATCTGGCAATTATTTTTCTTGTTATAATGAAGACCATTTTCTAATGCAAGATACAATTATTGCTAATACTAAAGTATCCATGATCTCTAATACATGCTAACTGGTTGCGAAGACACATGGACCCCAAACAGATTAGATTAGGTGTCAGAGAGAAGCTTCCTGAAATGAAAAGTATTCCACCAATAATTTATAAAGGGGATAATTCCCACAGGCAGGATAAAAACATTCTTTGACTATCTCTTGGATCTTTGGGAAGATTAAATAAAGCTCTGCATGCAAACTACTCAGCGAAGTGCCAAGTACAAAAGCAGCTCCCAACAACTGTTAGATCCCACACGGAAGCAGTGACATCATAAATGTTAACTTACTGTTTTCCGAGCATCATATACTTTAAGCCAAAAGGTTCCAGGGCAGCCCCTTCCAGGAAAGGATTTCGAACTTTTAAAAAGTATTTCAGAGGTGCCATGCCAGTCAGAAGTAACTGGTAATTTCTTAAACGTTGTACCCTACGTCCGCTTCAGCCCTTCCAAACCATGTTTACCTTGTGGAGACTGTCCACTCACCCAGACACCAGCTGCATGTGCTTCCCCTGGAACACAGAGAAGTTTTTGTCTGGAAGCAACATGTGGTATCAATTTATCTTTCTCAGCAATGGCAACAAGAAATCTGCTCACTTTAAAAATAAAAAGTGAGTTGTGTAATTTAACTCTTAAAAGCCCCTTGCTGAGACGGATCTTGCTCTCATCACCCAGGTTGGAGTGCAGTGGCCGTGATCTCAGCTCACTGCAAGCCCGCCTCCCCGGTTCACGCCATTCTCCTGCCTTCAGCCTCCCGGAGTAGCTGGGACTACAGGCTCGGGCCCACCCGCCTGCTGCTTTTTGTATTTTAGAGACGGGGTTTCACCGTGTTAGCCAGGATGGTCTCGATCTCCTGACCTCGTGATCCGCCCGTCTCGGCCTCCCAAAGTGCTGGGATTACAGGCTTGAGCCACCGCGCCCGGCCCTTTTTTTTTTTTTTTTAAAGACAACCCCCTCTCCTCTCTCTTTTTTTTGAGGTGAGGTGGGGTGGGAGGAGGACTGTCCAGAGCAGCAAAATGAGTTATGGTTATCTCCAAAGCCAGGCCCACTACTTCCCCCCAGGCCGACTGCAGGCGTCTCCTGGTCCTTACAAGGAATTTCAGGGGAAAGCACTGGAAAGGACTGTCTTTCAATTCAGTGCTCACCCACTTTGTGTACAGGACCAGCATTTCAAATGGGTCTCACTGCTTGACTTGTGGGCACTGACAATTCAGAATGAGGCTGCCAAATGCCTGAATTCTAACACATGCATCTGCTGAACCACGGATGACAAAGGCTTTGTGAACAGCCCAATGGAACCACGAGTCACAGGAAGACCCATAGGTCTGTGTGCCACAGGAGAGCACTACAAACAGACAGCTTCAGGAGCAGGCCCGGGTGGGCGCCTTCAGTGTATAACGACAGGCTCTTTCAAGGAAGAGGCCCTCAACTTCCCTTCCGTAGCAGTTCTTCACCCTGCCTATTAGAATCACCTGGGGGGACTTTAAACACTCACATCCCAGTCTCAGAGGTTTTGATTCAATAGATGGGGTAAGGCCTGGATATAGGTACATTTTTAAAGCTCCCTAGATTATTCTAATGTGCAATTAGGGCCAAGAACCATTGGCCTTTCCCCCTTATATTTCCATTGACTGAGGATCTGATTCCAATCTAATGATTCCCAGTCTCTTTAGATCTGGTAACACAGCACAGTAATGTCCTTTAAGTTCAAGTTTCCACCACTGAGAAGATAAGGATGAGAACTGGGATGAGAGATTAAAGCTGTGATTTTATGTGCAGAATAAGAGCTACAGCAATTTTATTTTATTTTATTTTAGGTAACTGAGGTCCAGATCTGCTTTTCTTTTGAAAATCATGAGGTGAGGGGAAAGATCCTTGACCTTACCCTGCTTTGGGGACAGCCATCTCATTCTGCTCTGTGATGCTTCTCCACCCAGCATGCATAGGCATGGAGAGAAAGAAGGCATGTGGACTTTCACAAAACTAGGAATTGATGTAGCTGAAGAAGGAAGGAATGGAACACTAACTGATCCTTGTAATTTTCTTAGATATTGCTAGAATCTAGTTTTAAGCTGCCTACTCCCTTCTGCTAGATTTTTATCTACTTTGGGACTAAGATGTTGTTCAAAAGCAGGTACAGAAGGTATGACAGCATAAAAATGTATCTGAAATCAAATAGTTATTTATAATACCAGCTATAATGGCCAAAACCAAATCTTTCAGACTGAGAAGAAAACATAAACTTTCATATAAAAGATTGCACAAACAACCTGATATGTATATCTAGCTCCACTCTACTCTTGCCTAAAACATGAAAGTTTAAACCATTAAGGAACTTAAAAAAAAAAAAAAAAAAAAGGATGATGCTCTAAAGTAAACATTGTTGGGAACTTGGCTGAATAATTAAATTTCCAGTTAGAAACAAGATTTCCCGTTAAACTGCTGACGATAACCCTCTACCCACAGAGATGGCCTTTGGAAACTAACATTTAAGTTTTCAAGCAGCAAGCAAGTGACAGGTTCTGGTCCCTCATAAGAAAGAAAAAAATAATCAACTGGTGATCAGAATAATGAATCAATTTTCTATCCAAACAAATGAGACCTATGAGGCTTTCCCAAGGGGAGGAAGGGCTGGGTACACAATTTATCCTGCCCCCAACTGAAAAAGAAATCCTAGATAGGAAGAAAGTTCTCTTAAATAGCATGAAAGATGACTACCACTATACTCCGCACACAGTTCTGTTGGGTTTTCTAGGGTGGATTTTATTTTCATATTAATTATTTTATTTTTTTTTCTTTTAGTAATCTTCTTTTCAAGCTCTTCCACAGCTGTTTCTGCTCTTGGAGGGCAAGAGGGAACATTCCATTCCTCACAGCCAAACCTGCACTTCCGGCACACAGAGAACCCTGGCAGTCTTGCAACCTCTGCCCACACCCACTCCCTGCAGCATCCTGCCCCTCCCCACAAACTCTCCTATTTCCAGCCCCAGGTCCCTCTCCCCATAGACTGAGAAGCAGCACCTAAAGGCGTGCAGTCAGCGAGATGACAGTCCCAGAAAGTAGGTTAAAGCTGCAGCATTTGGATGCCCCTGTTCTCTTTCTCCAAGCTTTTCCTGTGATGTTATTGAATCTGTTTCCCCTTCCCACAAGGTGCTCAGCAAACACATGCTACTGTAATTCTCTTTGAAAACCATGCTCAAATTAGCCACACAAAATGGTTGCCCCAAAGAGTTAACAGCCATGAAGTTACAAAAGCCATGAAGTGGAACAGAAATACTTTTATTATTAATGTTCACTTAGCTTAAACAAAATAAGGCCGCACCTTTTTCCAGTTTGAAAACTTACTGTGTGTGGACATTGAATAAAAAGGGCATAGGAAACATGCATCCAGAACTCAGGAGCACATCCAGGGGTTTAGCATCACTTTCATGACATATGACAAGCAATCAGGGCAGGAAGCTCAGTAAAAATGCGATAGCTGGGGAACATGGAGAGGGCCAGGAAACCCTCCTTCTATGCAACAGGCAGCCCCAACTTCACAGTCGCAGACCCTGAGGACCAAAGAGGCACAGGGCTACACCTGAATCCAATCAGCTCCTAAGTGTCAACAGAGCAGAGACAGACTCACATCACCTGGCCTTGAGGTGTAAACCACCACCCAGAAAGAGAACGTTAGTACCAATGTCTGGATCAGCACACTAATAGCAAAGATAAAATGCAGGGTGCAGTCTGGCTCTTTAAACCAGAGACCATGTCTTATTATAGCTTTAGCACCCAGCAGAGGGCCTGGTACACAGCAGGGGCTCAAAAAATAGTATTTGTTTAACCACTGAATTAATGGGAAGGGGGCAGGAGCCACAAAATAGACCTGAATTCTACTTTAACATGAGATGTGATAAAACATGAGACCAAAGAATGTCCTACACGAGTGAAGATGGAAGTAAGCTTCCATTGTAAATAAAGTGTGAAGTAGCATCTAGGTTGTTCTCAGGCCGAAAAGTCTCATCATAGGTATTAACTTCAATTATACAGCCCAATTTCCAAAAACCTGAAAATATATACCAACAAGTAGGCTTTAAGGTCTCTAGAATAAGAGATGGAAAGAAGGGCAAACTGATAGGGTGTGTGCTGCTTGGTGCAGCAAGGCCTTAGCAGGCATTTCAGGTCCATCCACGGTGAAGAGCCGGCTCTCCACCTGTCATGGGATGCCATGGAGCCCCCATTACTTGGTAATTCAGTTGGCTCAGAGTCCCAGGCACACTCAAAACCACAGATAACACATTCTGGTTCTAAAGTCTCCTCTACACAAGCACCTAGGTAACAAGAGAAACCCCAAATCAAGTCTACTTCACCTACAGTCTGAAGGAAATTCATGTACGTGGTGCCTATCAGGGCCAATGCTCTGTGCTTGACAAATCTGATCTTATTTTCACAACAAGCCTGTCAGGTGTAAACTGAGGTGCAGAAAGGTTAAGCAATTTGTCTAGTGGTTGGTGGTGCTAGAAATCAAGCCGGAGGCTAACTTCAAAAGTGAAGCTCTCACCACTGCACTGTGTGTTTCCTTCTGAAGTCACCAAACTGACCAAGGAGGGAGGCACCATTAACAAGTGACCAAGGAATAAGAAGTTTTAAAGACTGCAAAATCTGTGTGATTCAATTAAATGTTCAGCATGTGGTCCCTAGGTTTATGAAAGGGATGGAAAATGTGGAAAAATGATAAGACGTGAAGCAAGCCTTGCTGGAGCCAGATCTGCCCATCTGCTAAAACTAATTTTTTAGAAATGACACTTTTTCTCAAACAGACCTCCAAGGAACATTACTATCATGTCCTAACCTAAACTGGGATCACTATTTTGGGGAACGCCCAAATATTACTATAGCCATAAACTGGACTTCTACATATTCAGGCTTTCCTCGGTGGCCCATCTGGAAGCTTCTGTGTTCTGGGAGAATTAGCCTGTGACTACGTCAAGCCAGTATTACCTGGCTGTCCCTGGCAGGCCTATTCAGGCCCTAAAACAGCTGGCACCATGTTATGGATCCTCAAGCCAGAAACATCAAGCAAATGTCTGCTAGTGCCCGACCCTTGCTATTATGAGGCTTAATCTGAAACAGGGACTCAGCTCTATACTATTTAAAACATGTAATTAGTTTATTATTGAGCCAGAAAAGATGAGCTTGCTCTAAAACTATGTGAATCTTAAAATATGATGCCTTTTGCCTGCCAACTGACAACATGATCAGGATACTTCTGTTTAACCTCAATCAAAAACTCTGGTAGAAAACTGCTTTAAGGTTACATATGCCTACTATTTTATTATTTGTCTTCTGGCATCAAAACCTGCAGAAACAAATCACTGACAATGCAAGCACATTACAGGGATGGATGTGGAGGTGCTGAGTGGGTGAGTTAAACAGCTTGAGAGTTTGACATCTGAAATCCAGGAAAACTGCTTTTCTGTTCTTAGTTTACAATCCCTTTCTTCACATGAAATTTACTGGCTTTAGCGTCACACATACAAACACAACTGTTTCTAGCTCTTCAGATGTTATGGCTCAGAAAAACCGTTCCTTTTTGTCTTGTTATTTCAAGAGCAACTGATTTCTTTTTGGTAGCTCTGAAATATATGCCAGTATGTGGGCACAGTCACACAGCTACGCACAGGCCCACACCCTGGAAAGATTGGAAGGAGTGGAGACACATTTTTCAGCTAGGAAAGGAAAAAGTTTCGGCTAGTATTTATAAAACAGACAAGTGTGCATACATTTGGAAGCAGGCTATCTTCCAAGTGTCAATGTTAATTATCCTAATAGTCACTGTAAATCAAGGTGTTACCAGTGAGAGAAGCAGAGAAAGTAAGTAAATGCTACACAACAATTGTTTTGTTTGGCTACTGCAAACAAAACAATTGATGTATTTTTTCTGTATGGAAATAAAGAGCACAACACAGTCAATTCTATAAAATGACTTGGGCTAATAGTACCTATTAGCCCTCCACACCTCACTGAAGTTCAGCTCTAAGGAGCCTCCTGAGGAACTGCCTTCTCTAACCTATAACCTCATTTGCATATGCAGTATTTCACCGTACTGGTTTTGCAAGATTTTTTTTCTTGTTCAAAACCACAGGATGCAAAAGTGGCTGATGACCAATATAATGATATTGTGAAATGCTGACCAAGTCAACCATTTATTCCACGACACTCCTGGGTGCTAATTACACACACAGATGAGCATCAGAAAGCTCAAAAGTTCAAAAAAAAAAAGATCAAAGAAAGAAAGGACATTTCCAGTAACTAAAGAACCAGGCACTGATTGTATTTTTCTGAAAAAGCATCCACTGAGCCACTCAGATACCCATGTATTCTAACTTTAAATCTGGGGTGTTTCCAAGTGTGTAAGTTAATTATTAGTACTACCCTCAAACTATGATGAATGAAGCAGATTGAATGCACATGAGATAAAATCGTAGTTTTTCTAAAGGCCGTAACAGAAATGCAGTATTTTATGTACCAGGCTCTAATCTACTTCATGTACATGCGAGGTAAACCTGAAAGCACTTAAGAAACTGGAAATACAAGCATCAGTAGTGTAATATCTATCACCCAAACGGCAGGAGAAATAGTATTAACTGGCAAGGATAGTCATACATGAGACTATAAAAGCTGAACACACAGTAGAAATAGAAAATTCCTATAACTGGGTGGTGCCTCAGGTGCTAAAAGAATGTAGGAAACAGTTCTTTTAGACCCTGCTTGTGGCAGAGGTGGCTGGAGGAGACAGAAAAGCCTAAGAGGGAGGGGTCAGAATATGATGGAGAGTTGGAGGGTGAGCCCACTCCTCAACCAGCACGTGTCCCTGTGCTCTAGGGCTCACTGGTCCTCCCCATACTAGCTGTCAGTGACTCTAACGGCATTCCTGAGGATGCAGGACCCCTGACCTTATAATTACCTCCTTGGTTAAGACTGAGTTGGCAGGGTCAGCCCTTGGATTATCTCCCCAAACATTCTGGAACCCTTTAACTTGGTCCTCCTGAAATTTCCAGCCCTTTCCCTTTAGTAAGGTTTTTCATTTGCTAATGGGAACGGTGTGTGGGCTCATAATATGAACAGGTACTAAGTCTTTCCCTAAGGATTAACAAATCATTAAATATACAGGGGCCATTGAGCGTAATCCCTTCACATCAAGACAAGGGAGGAAAAATATGAAGAAATAGATGTTTCTTGAGTCATTTTCAGGTTCAAAGTAACACACAACGAACGTCAAGTAACACACAACTCTCTGAGGCATTATGTGGAATGACAGTACCCTATATTAGCTGTTTCTCTAGACACAAGTTCATTGGATCCTTTCAAACAGCTACAACCTAAGGAGTTTTCTGAAGAAAGGCAGCTGAGTCCTGGTATTAATTTGTGGATGGAAAGGGAAGTAGGGGCCGAGCACAGTGGCTCACACCTGTAATCCCAGCACTTTAGGAGGCACAGGCAGGCAAATGACTTGAGCCTGGGAAGTGGAAGTTATCATGAGCCAAGATCACGTCACTGCATTCCAGCTTGGGCAACACAGTGAGACCCCCATCTCAAAAAAAAAAAAAAAAGCGGAGGGTGGTGGTGAAGTAGGGGTATCAGCTACTTGTAAGGTTAACAAATCCGTATTTGGAGAACAAATTGCCAGGGGTTTCTTGTGTTACTGAATGTCTTTGCTTTGTCAAGCAAAGTACTAATGGGTCTTTGTTCCAGACTATCTTTCAAGGTAGGGCTATCTTTCATCTGCACAGTGAGCAGCCTTGAAAGGTAGTCATAGTGTCTCCCTCCAGAGCAAAGGGCAGACATACTTCTTGCCTATTACAAATGATTTAGGATCACTAAACTCAAGGTTCCTGCACAACCCTACATGTGCAGCCATCAACCTGGGCCTATCTATGTCAACCCTGTGGGATTTGGGGGCAAGGAAGAACCAATGCAAAATAAGCTATTGCTCACGCTGGCTGCTCTGCCATGAGAGAATAACAGATCCCTTTGCCTCTGACCCAAGAGTTTGGCGTCTCGTAGGGGCAAATCTGAGACACTTGTAGTCCTTTTTTTTTTTTTAAGGGATAGACAGGTTCCCACTCTATCACCCAGGCTGGAATGCACTGGAGTGCAGTGGTATAACCATAGTTCATTGCAGCCTTGAGCTTCTGGGCTCAAGTGATCCTCCTACCTCAGCTTCCTGAGAAGCTGGAACCAGAGGTGTGCACCACCACACTTGACTAATTTTTTAATTTTTTTGTAGAGATGGGGTCTCACTATGTTGTCCAAGCTAGTCTCAAACTCCTAGCCTCAAGCAAACCTCCCACCTAAGCCTTGCAAAATGCTGGGACTACAGATGTGAGCCACTGTGCCTGGCCACTTTGCCATTCTTCACAGTCCACTGCTTTAGCTTGTGAACTGATTATTTCCTTAACCACGAAAGATAAAATTGGGCAATGATCATCTCTAGTCATCTTTCTTCTCTTCTATATAAAATAACAAGGAATATAAGGTAATAGGATGAGAAAGGAAAAGCAAGAGAGGCAGAGACACATGGCTCCAGCACTTTGAATGCTCTGACCTGACTCTGCCAACAACCCTTAGGGCTTTATGACAATAAACCATTAATCAAAGGGAATAGGGGTGAGAAGATCCCCAGAGAGTCACTTTCAGTGTTTCATTTGCATCAGTCACCATCTTTTTCAGCTGTTACTCAACGTTGCGGTTTGCTTCTGGGGAATAGAGCTAAGTGTGCAGCAGGTTTAGGTTTATTTCTTTTCACCTTCCTCTTCCACCAATACAAGAACAGACACCTTATGTCCATTCCTATCCCCATCTCCCTGACAACTGGGCTGCCTCATCTCAAGGCAATTCTAACAGTACTGAGTTTCTGCGGGGTCCAGACAGAGTCTATTATGGAGCCCTGGGCCGGGAAGCATTTCTCCTCAGTTCCTTGTCTATGGACGGCCCTCAATTTAACCTTGGCAGAGGTGCTTCCAGGTGTCCCCCTGGCCACAGTGACTTTGCTGTTGTAAAGTGTCATGCATGTAGATACCTAGGATTCCCTCCTCTTTCCACTTAGCTCTCCCACATAAATTTTCTTCTTTCTTCTGACAGTATTTAGCAGCTTTACATCTCTATGAAGGAAAATGGACTAGGCATTGCCTGTGAACCAACAGCAAACATATACAATAGACATTTATAGACTCTCTCCAAGTTTCCAAAAAAAAAAGAGTTAATTTTCTAACTTATTAATGATGAGCCAGGAGGCTTTATCATGAAATACAGAAACTTTATGACATTTCATTTGCCATAGTTTTGTACACAAGAAATCGGTATTTTCTTTTCCCTCCCCTTTCCTCTTGGATAACCTATTTCAATTTCGGCAAAAGGAGGGATATATTTACTATGGTGTTCACGTGCATCTACATGTCTAGTACCTCTGAAATGATACTGGATTGTTGCCACATGGCCAAATAATGTGCTCTTTGATAATTATCAATTAGGATGCTATAAAATGGGCCAGTAGTTCCACTCTGCTCACACTGTGTGGTGTTTTGGCCACCAAACACAAGCCTTCTTTGGTTTCTCCCTACATCAATCAGAAAATTCTGTTAATTTGCTGTGATGCTATTTGTGGACATGCATGAAAAAGAATGCAGGCATCCCGGAGTAAATTAGGGTCAACTCACTCCACTCAGGCAGCAGGACACCAGCACAGCACTCCAGCTACAACAAACATTATACAGGGACCCCAGTTTGTGCTGAGTGGAAAGGCCTGCAGAAATAAGGAACTATTAGCACCAACTTGCAAGTAATCCATTTTTAACGCTTCCAGTCTAGGGTAGCTGCCAAAGAATTTGGCCAAAGCCATCATTTTAAAAACACCAATTTAAGCTACAATGAGGTATTCTTGCTATAGTAAACAGGTTTTAGTTTGTCTGTCGAAATCCATATATTTTAGGTTTAAAATCCATATATTTTTAAAAATCCGTAATTTGAGGTTTAGAAACAGAAAAAAGTAAGGTTTCAAATTTAGATGCTACTTGGACATTTTATAGCTCCTGCGGTTTTTCTGTCCTTTTACCTGATAGGTCTCTTTTGTGCAGTACTACGCTTAGTGATGATTATTAAAATTTTTATTGGGGGGGGGGGAAGGTGCATAAGACATGGAGAAATCACATCAGATCATAAAAAGGAAAGTGGGAAGAGTTAGATAGCAACAGAGATATATCTCTTTCTTTTATGTTGGAGATGCCTGGCATGTGGAAGACTCAACATATTTTCTCAAAAGCATAAATGAATTCTCCCTTTATTTTATCTTTTGAACTAAACCATGCTGAGTAAGGTTAGCATCTGCAATGAAAGGCAGGAGAAAAGAAGCAGACGTTCTTCCACCACTAAAGAAGTACACATTCTCTTTCCCAGGTTTCCCATCTCCAAGAAAACCTACCTTTAGCATTGGAAGTCACACATAATAAACTATCAGACTTAAATAAATTAGGTTATCTGCCTTAAACTTCAGAAGCATTTATAAGTTTAAAATCTGAATAGAAAATTAAGTTCTATTAGAAGTTATACTCATGTTTCAAGAAGACTACACAACTCAAATACAGCAACAGAAGACATTTTGTTTTTAATTAAGATTTGGGAAAACAAAACTTGTATTGGTTGGTGAAAGTGTTAAAGTGGGTGCAAAGTTTTTGAAGGAGTGTTTATCACTATCTATTGATACTGCACACAACCTTGGACTTAGTAGAACAGACTACTCCATTCTTCTCTTATTCATTATTCACACAATGCCAATTTTTAGCTGAGCCCAGACAAAAAGACTACATTCCTCAGTCTTCTTCGAAGTTAGATGTGGCCACGTCACTTAGCTTTGAAAATCGAATGGCACGGAAGTGGAAGAGTTCCATGGAAGACTATTTAAAGGCAGCTGACTCAGGTGAGAGATGAGTCTCTTCACTTGTGCTGTTCTTCCTCCTTTTGGCCTCCATTTGGATGGACCATGAGGAGACCCTGAGGATGAAAGCCACTTGCTGAGATGACAAGGCAGAGAATAAGAGGAGACTGAGTATCAATCACTTCTTACAGTGGCCACACAAGCCCTAGACTTCTTTTACATGAGAATAATTCACTATTAAATTTGTTTTCCATTAGCCAAATCTAATCCCACCTGATAGGCCCAACGGTTCTATTTTTAGGAATTAATTTTACTGATATGCCCTCCTGCATGTTATCTCTGTGTGTATATACACACACTCTCAACTTTTGCACATATTAGATTTTTTTAAAATTATAAAATTCCAAGCATTAATAATGGTAATTAGAGGTTTCTGTTCATATTAAGATAATGCAATAGAAACACCTAACAAGAAAGACCTTTATGTGCCTATATTCTATACCTAACCTGATGTATGTGTCATCAGGCACTTTCAAAGTGCTTTTCAGTAAATGACTGTGTGTGTGCTGGGTTCTGTCATCGTCTAATGTTGCAGACTGGCAGGGTCAAGTTCTCATGTGGAGGCCATTAAGGATAGGGACTTAATACATTTGTAAGCTAAGAGGCTGTATTATGATGAGGCTATTGACACTTGTTGTTTTGGGTCAACCTGGATTTCAAGAAAAGAAAAAAAAGCAATTTTGGGGATTCAAGATAAAAAAATGAATTATGGGAAAGAAGGCTTGAAGAGATATATGGTCTTACCATTTACTGGGAATTAATTTAATGGTAATAGAATATATAGGGTTATTTCTACCAATCATGGGAATTTTGTCTGGGCCAATGCCTTAGTAACAATTTTCACATAACTATCAGAAAATAACATCAACAGCCAGTGAGCACAGATTACCAACAACATACCAGGATACTGTAATTTGGTTAAGTTTATGCTTTTCTAACTTTGGAGTAACATGAAATGAACAGAAAGTAAGGCAGTCTCCACTCAAGCCCAGAGCATCAAATCTAAAAAATAAAAATGTTATTTTCATTAACATTTAATATCATATAACATCAGGGCTGGAATGGTGGTAGAAGAACTGGAGGGGCCACAGGTTCAGTCATTCAAATCGGTATTTGCTGAGGTCCTTCCATGCACCAGGCATACAAATGTGAGTGAACAGACAGACATGGACCCTGGTCTCATTCATAGATTTTATAATTTTGTGGAGTGAGAGGGAAGTAAGGGACAGACATTAATTAAAGCAAACAAATACATACATAATTACAAATTGTGAAAAGTGCTCTGAAGGAAAACAACAGGGTACCATAAGAGAAAATAACAAGGTCAGCTGGGTGTACCTAAGACAGACTGGAAAGTCGGGAAAGACTTAAGACCTGGAGGAGGAGCAACTAAGCAATAAAAGTCACTGGGATGGGTTTACCTAGAGAGGATGGAGCGGATGGGTGTACCTAGAGAGGACATGGAGAAGAGAAAACCTGAGAGTTTCTCATGGGAGTCATGCGACATGAGGGCGGGTAGAGAACAGGGATCAGACAAAAGAAAGAACAGAAGCCACCAGACAGGAGAGGAGTGTGGCGATTGTGCCCAGGAGAGCTTAGTCCTTCAAGAAGGAAGGAATCACCACTGAAAGATCCAGAAAGAGAGGATAACAAAGTGTCCATGAGCTTTGGCAACAAAGAGGTTATCACTAGTTGCCTTGGCAACAGCAGTATCAAAGGAGTGGTAGGGACAGAAGCCAGGAAAGATGCCAGCAAGGGATCAGTACTAATAATAAAAAAGCTAACATTTATTAAGTGCATATGATGTACTAAACACTCTTCTAACTTACAGAGTTTAGTACTATCTCTGTAAGTCCTCACAACAATGGGGGCAATAATGGTCCACATTTTACAGATGAGAAAACTGAAGCTTGCAAAACCTGCCCAAGACCACACTCAAAGGTCTGCACCAGGGCCTAAGCATGATGCAGTGAAGGCCTCAGAGAGGGAGAGGGAACAGGATCTAGAGCCTATAGCCGGGAACTGGCATTGTCCTGACCCTCAAGCCACACGATGGCCTTTCCCAGTGAGGGACATAAAATGGGGCAAAACAATCCTGCAGGCTCTAGGAGTACACTGGGTAACAACGGCCACGGGAACAGTCCTTCCATCTTGCAAAAAACTTACTATCTTGGGGATGGTACATTCTAGAACATAGATTTGATAAGTTCCCACTTGTTTCTCCACTATTCATTAATGACCCATGAAAATCATTCCATCCTAAAGATGACCTGAGGGGCAAACACAGCTGAACTCTGCACTGAAGGTCAGATCTTCACTCCTCTTGAACTTTCTGCCATTCAGCTCTGGACGATACCACTGTTAATTAGTGGGCACCACTGCCACAGCTGGGGCGAGGGCAGGGTGAAGCAAAACACACGGAATCATTCTTGCTATCTCTCCTCTCCTCTTAGTCTGGTCAAAAAGGAAAAGCTGACCAAAGAGAAGAAATTGTTGGGTTGCAGCTGAACAGCCCTCTCATTCCATAACCAGGAATACAAACAAACAACCAAAAATCAAAAACAAAATAGAAGAGCAGTTGTTGATTTCTGAGTTTTGCTCATCTTGTTTTCAAAACCTAGCAATCTCATTAACTTCACATCCACTTTGGAACACTTTTTAGGCACTTGAAGGAGTGAGCACTCCTCTCTGACGTGACCTCAAGGTTGAAAACAAGCAACATAAGTAACCTAAGGTACTTGACTAGTCCCCTCATCCTCATTCCCCAGGTCCCTTCCTGTCCCTTCTACCTCCAGCCAGTTTTAATTTGCACTGAAGTCTGAAAAGGTCAAGCTGGGCATGGGCAAAGAACTGACTGTTTACACAGTTAAAATAACAAGAATGAACTAAAAATGAAGTCACCCTCTGTAGAACAGCACTATTCAAAAACGGGGGTGAAATAAAATTCCTACTACAGTAAAGCCTTCCATATAGATTACCAAAAGGTGGGGAAATGAGACTTTAGAAGTCTATTTACATTTTATGATTTAGTCTCTTTGGATTTGGAAGTAAAGAGTAGCCCATAGAAATTCTTTAGCTAAGAAGCTTAAATGTACTTATCTGATCATGTGAAATACACATTATGTTCTGGATTCTTGCAAATGTGCTCAATCTGTATGCAAACACCAGAAACAAACAAGCTGCAACAACAAAAGCTGAAGTTACATTAATTGACAACGAATTAGCTTAACGGAAGCACTCATTGGACTTTATGGAACCACTAACTGGACAGGGATCAGACTGTCCTACCTGTGACTCTCCCAGCAACTGTCCCAAACACTGCAAGTGAAGAGTTAAAATGACCGTCTCAGTGATAGTATTAAAGTAATTTAGAGGGCACCTACTGCCATACATACATCATTCTAATTTTTCGAAACCTCCTGTTGTTTGCTGGCCTTGAATTAGATGAGAGCTGCTGAACTTTTTTTATTTTCAGTCTTTACCTTTTCCTTGAGTATCAAAGTATTACATGCTTATTCTAAAAATCTGGCAAGATAAGTGTGGAGAAGTAGAAAAAACATTACGTAATTGACCCTCCAATCTACAACCTTTGTAGATTTTGCTACTTATTTTCTGTAGTTTCTTGTTTATGTGGATGAGAACATCCTGCATATTATCCTGATCCACGCCACTCTCCCAAATTAATGTTATACTATCAGCAGTTCCCCTTGCCAAAGACCCTCTTAAGTATATTTCTTATAACTTCAGGACGGGCATGGTGGCTTACACCTGTAACACCAGCACTCTGGGAGGCCGAGGCTGGAGGATCACTTGAGCCCAGGAGTTTGATATCAGCCTTGGCAATATAGTAAGA
Organism: Papio anubis; assembly: GCF_008728515.1. Lineage (NCBI taxonomy): Eukaryota > Metazoa > Chordata > Mammalia > Primates > Cercopithecidae > Papio > Papio anubis. The sequence goes on from NC_044981.1 coordinate 154,680,400, forward strand.
TCTCATCTCTACAAAAAATTTTAAAAATTAGCCAAGCATGGTAATGCGTGCCTATACTCCCAGCTATTTGGAGGGCTGAGGTGGGAGGATTGCTTGAGCCTGGGAGCTGGAGGATTGCAATGAGTTGAGATCGTGCCACTGTACTCTAGCCTGGGCCACACAGTGAAACCCTGTCTCCAAAAAAAAAAATAAAGAAAACAAAAACAAAAACAAAAAACTTCAATGACCTGTACTCTTCACTGTTTACCTGGGTACTGCTCTCAAAATCTGAATTAAAGCTTTGTGCTTCAAGTCTCATGCATTCATGCATTCTTGCATTCTTCTAAATTCCATGCACAACACAGGATATGCAGAATGCTCTTCCAGTCAACCCATTTATATGGACAGGTCTTAATACAATGAGTGGCATTTGTATTCAAAGTACAAAGTCTATTTTAGCTAAAATGTTCTCCTTTACAAGCAAAATACAAGAGATTTTTACTGTACAATGTACTTTTTCTGTGTTTTTTGGTGGCAATTCTAGCCCTCCACATACACCACAGGCTTGAGGACATCTCTCAAAAACTCATATTTTAAGGGGTGTTTACGTATTCTGCAGTCCTCACGTACTATCCTGCTTGCTATGGGGGCAACCAAACCACCAGGGGAACGCAAAGACACATTTAAAATGGAGTAAGGTGAATTATACTCTAAATATGTATCAAGTAGTCATCACGACTCTGTCTGGATAAGTTGCCTTATTATTCCCTAAGTTAAATATGCAAAAGAAAAATGGCACAGAGAAGTTGAGACAAAGCGTTAGAATGGGAAGAGGCTTTAGAGCTTATCTGACTCAGTGGTTTTCAAACTGTTTATGGAGCCCTAGAGGTTCTTTAAGGCTCTGAGAGGGGGAAGCAGACCAACTTGTCAAAATTCAATGTGCCAAATTTACTAAATTGATTTCTTTCAAAAGCACTAGTAAGAATGTTTGGGTTCTGTACTGATGATGAAATATTTTAAATAAAATTAGTAACTTAAGTTTAAAGGCAAAGTAAGAAAGAAAATCAAAATTAGTTACAAAAATCCCTTAATATTGAAATAACTGAGTTTCCGGCCAGTCAAGGTGCCTAATGCTTATAATCCCAGCACCTTGGGAGGCCAAGGTGGGCAGATCGCTTGAGGTCAGGAATTTGAGACCAGCCTGGCCAACATGGTGAAACCCCATCTCTACTAAAAATATAAAAATTAGCCGGGCGTAGTGGCATGCACCTGTAACCCCAGCTATTCAGGAGGCTGAGGCATGAGACTCAAACCTAGGAGGCACAGGATGCAGTGAGCCAAGACTGCACCATTGCACTCTAGCCTGGGCGACAGAGTGGGACTCTGTCTCAAAAAGACAAAAAAGAAAGAAATACTGAGTTTCCAAATCAGTAACTGGGAGCTCAATTCCTAGAACTGTGCCCAGCACATAGTAGGGCAAAATATATATTTGTTGAATGAACTATGAATGAATAGGATCCATTAACTTTTTAAGAAAACTCAACATAAAAGGGCAAGATCAAAGCAGTACAAAGTCAAGACACCCAGAAGGCATTACTATAATAAGCTGTATGATTAATGACCCAAATTTTCTATCTACTAATTGTACATAGGAAATTGTGAAGTATCAAAAACCTCAAACTGACTAAATGTCCTAAACAAGCTATATAACAAATGCTAAAATGTTCACACAAATGAAAACGATTCATTAAAAAACACTTTAAACATCAAGATAATGCACATGTATTTACATGAAATGCTCACATTTTTGTTAATGATGACGTAGATCTTTGTGAATTTATCTAATACGAGTATGTGCTTAGTAAAAGTTTAGTTCATCAACTCTGATCCAAACTGTATACTGCTGTTCAAGCATTCAGGGACCTGACGTTAGTAAACTACATGGGGGATCACATGGCTAACAAGTGGGTGTGGGATCCCCATTTCAATTCGGCCTATATGTACTGTTGCCTCAATTATGACAATTGAAAAATTCCACTGTCCAAGACTGTCCCTAAGGCTTACTGTGCCACAGTCCTCTTATTATCACACAATATCATCCCTACATTTCTTCTCCAATGAAAGCAGTTTCTCTGGGAGCACTGCCCCTCCTTCCTCCTCCTCACACCCATCACTTCCTCCAAATTCTGACTTGAAACTCACTACCTACAGCAAGACTGGCCCCACCCTGTTTGGATGACTGCTGTGGTCCTCTGCATCAGGGAGCAGGTGCTCCATATTTAAAAACAGAGCTGTCTTTTATGCGATGTTTTACTGTCTTGAACTAGTCTCTGTCTCACAGGTGTATGGTTTTCTGTTAGATTCTACCCCTCCAAGGAGACTGTAAAATCAAAGACCAAGGAGTGAGTTCTATGCTCTTTCTGAACCTCGCCGTAATTGATTCAGTTTGATGCACAGAGTATGGTGTTCGATAAATATTTAGAAAGTAAAATCTACAATGTTATGCTATAGGAACAGTCATTTCATTCAAGTTTTGTCTTCTTAATTGATATGTACTTTTAGGGAGAATTAGTCCACAATTTACTGAAATTAAATAGAAAAGGAAGATGGGTAAGTAGTTGCAGTATCTGGATTTTATTTATTTATTTTTGGCAGGGGGAGGTTTGGGCTAAGCTCAACCAGGAGCAAACCAAACCTGTTTGAGGCAGGGTCCACCTCCACTTGCTCCTTTCTGAAGCGCCACTGTCATTGCTGTCACCTTGGGTCACTGTACCCAGGCTTAAGCAGGGTTTTTCATCCCAGGGAATATGTTCTGAGGGCAAAGTACAGAAAGATGGTCTCATTGGCTTTCTCTCATTTCTGTCCAAAGTATTTGTGACCAACAAACTGAGCTTCTGACTTTAAATTTACAATGCCACACACTTTAGGTACTTGGAAATAAAAGCTTTCCCCAAAAGTCAAAAAAGCTAAATGCTTGGACAGTGTGGCAGCTAGTGGAGTTCTTGTTTCAGTGCCCAAAGAGGTCCAGGAAAGAGATTATGCTTTGCATATGAGAGGAAGCAGGATTTAGCCTCACCCACCCAGTGCCCTTCTCTCACCCAGTGGGAGGCAGGGCCAGAAACGAGAATGCTCTATTTTCAGGTCAGAGAAGCAAACTGGTGCCAGGTCTCCAGGCGTCTCCAGTGAAAAAGGACAGATCCTGAGGTTATCTTTCCTCTGGGTCCGTTAACCTGAAAAGTCTCCTGTTATAGGCCTGTTTGTCCAGAGGGAGCCCAGCCTCCCAAGGAAGGCCATCTAGATAGACAGAGCTGACACCGCAGCAGAAGAGGACTCGGGATGGCCTGTGGAATGAACACCCCGAACACCATCAGGCAGGACATGGTGCCACTTTTCTGACTGTAGATTTTATTAACAGAACTTCAGGAATAACTTTAGGATAAGAGAACTCACCATTCACTTTTCCAAAGAATCTGGACCTCTAACCTAAAAACAGTAAATCGTCTTAAAACAGCTCTACACCTCGTTGTGTTAGGTCCTATTGCTCTGTGTCCTATCTACACGATACGAACAGAAAACAAACTGCAAGGTAGAAAAGCAAAACTTCCACAATGCGATGCTTGCCCAAGTCGTCTGTTGTCCTCCAGGTGCCTTGAAAACCACTGGGGCAGTGGGAGAAGGCTGGGAATCACACCCCTCTTTTCCTGGAGTTACTTATTTTTTGACACCGCTTGAATGGAATCCTAAAATGTCAAAGCTGTAGGGGACCTTCAGCTTATCCACTAGCTCAAGCCCATAATTTTAGAAATGAAAACACTGGTGTCCAGAGAGCTAAAGTGCCTTGGACATAGAGACACACTGCTAGTTAAAGGCTGGGTCAGGACCCACACTTTCTACCTCTGATCCCAATGTGTTCTCTTTTCTCTGTATGGTTTTCAAACCTTGTATTTAGTAGCAGAATCCTTTTCCCAAAAGAAATCTTGGACAAACCTTATAGGCACAGCAAATGAAAAGTGGAAATGCTCTGGCTAAACGGTGACTCAAGGTCCAGGGCCCTGAGGCACCCCCTACCAAGAGTCGGTGGGGTTTCTTAGAACTGCATCTGAAAATGACTCCTCCACACGCACTTCTTCTTTATACTCTCCTGTCCCATTCATCTCAAAATGCCATAGGGATATATGCAGTAGAAACACGCAAGCATATAATGATAATACTGAAAATGAGAAAAACAGGGTAAAAAGTTACTCATATTCTAACTACCCTAACTTAACCATTTTTGACATTTTTATATTTTGTTTTCATTTTTTTAAGTATATTTATTTCACAAATTTGGAAACACAATTTTCTTTCCTGTTCTACTGAGCTAACATTGAATATATGTATTTTTAACACATTAAACTTTTTTAATACTCCTGAGGATTTCAAGATGTTCTTTTTGATAAATGGCTACCTTCTAAAATATGTCACAACATTTCAACATTTTATCAACTGAACGGAAAAAACTTTTTAAATGAGGATAGTATTAACTACAGGGAAAGAAAACCAAAAAGCTACTAGAGAGGAGACAGAATGGGGGAAGAGGCAAAGCCAGGTCATGACGAGAGGACGCACTGCTGACTCAGAGGCAGGGAGAAAACACCAGGGGAAAAGAAAGACACTAAGGAAATTCTTGGTGGAAATAAAGTCTTCCAGAATCATGACTCTAGAAAGTGAACTCTTTCTATCATTATCAGGAGTCTGATGTGTATAATAAACCTGTATAGGCTTAACTCATCTAATATTGCTTTTATATACACACCCATAAAACACACTCAGAGGCTAACCATACCTTTCTATTATTGAATCAGTTTTGCCCCCCAGTATTCCTGGGGAGAACCACAGGCTGAATTTTGACACTTAGCTGTAATAAGGTTAAGCAGGACTCTGGGACAAAGCCCTCTGTCTGGTTTCTAGGCTAGTTTCTGGCTTTGTGTTCTGTATTGTGTCACTGAACCCAGCAGCACCTCGAGAAACTGCCGATTCACATGTTCACAAAGAGCTCATCAAACTTAAACGTAATGCAATTTTTTCAAGTGGTGCTAAACTAGACAATTAAGGAAGACAAAAACAGGTAACAGAAAAATAGCCTCTCCATTTTCTATGTATTCTCTCAATACCTCAATTAATTTTATTTCTTTCACAGCTTTGAGGAAAACCTCATTAAGGGAAGATATAAAGTTGTGAACTAAAATAAAGGACAGGGGCAACATGGCTGCGCAATGCTCAGAAACTCCCTCCCTCTGCAGAAGTCTGCATCTCTCCCAGTCCATTCCTACATGTCAAAAAGATCTGCAGGTCCATTTACACAGCCTCCTTATTCAGAACAAGGGGATTTCAACACAGGTGCTTCAGTGGGACCGCCTGGGAGGATGCTGCAGAGCTGCCCAGGTGCCAGGGTCCTGTAACCTCAAATTCTTCCAGGGAATGCAAATCAGGCTGGATGGACACATAACATGAAGTGAGTCCTGCTCCAGAACACAGCTCTTGTGAGTGGCTGCCAGGCTGGGCGGTCTTTGCTTCCTGTGGTTTCTCATCTGGCATATGTCAAAGGAAGATCCCTTATTCTCCAATCCTCATCCTCACAAACTTCCAGAGCCCACCCTGGACACCTCCATCCCTATATAAAGGAGGAGGCCACTTCCCAGGATGCACAGTGGTGAAGTGGTGAAGGGCTGGTCTGGTCTAGTCACTGCCTTCCTGAGAATCTAGGATGCTAGCACATGAGTGCTGAAAAAACAGTCTCTGAGATGCTTGATGTCTTGCCTCATGCACTCCCCACTCCTACCCGGTTCCACTGGGCTCAACACAGGGTTTGTTCTATTCCAGAACGTTTAACCTGTAAGGATGCTAGGTTTAACCTTCCCCTCAGCTAAATGAGCTCTCTAGAGCATACAAAACAGTGATCTCCTGTTTAGAGATCTAGTGAATAAATACCAAAGAAGTGGACATCTGACATCTGTATTCTCGGAGAGATCAAACTAACACTTGATGTGTGCATACCGCACAAGCTCACTACCCCCAACATCTATGAACAACATCTATACACTAGGTAACACACAGACTGGGACCTGAGTACAAGGATCACTTCAATCTCCAGGGCTTCCTCCCCAGAAGCCGCGGGAGGCACAGAGGTGCTAGTCACATTTCAGAAGCAGCCCATGAACCCAGCCTCAGAACAATCTGTCTTCTCACTCCCCAGATGGAGGGCTTGCTTCCCTAGCTGGGGAGTGACAAGCTTAATCCCGCTTTGTGCGGGAAGACTGACAAGATTACCACACAGACAACGAATCCAGAGTAGAAACAGCTTTCTTTTTTTCTGAGAAGTCTTATCAAGGAAACCAGTTCTTATACACAAAAGCTTTGCTTTCTAAAAATCTTCCTCCAGTCATCGTAACCAACTCATCATCCATGACCCAGCCCAATCCCTCTGACAGAGGCAGTAGGTCAGCATGGTCCAGAAAACATGAATTCTGCTGTATCTAACTGCTTGTAATTCACACAGCCTTACTTACCACCATCCACCTCTACTAACCACAAGGGCTTCCCCCATTATGCAACTGTACGAGTGGCCAATAGTTTCGCCACCCCCGTGCAGTGCTATGACAGGATATGCCTCTCTAGCAGAAAGGCAAGGCACCTCCCAGCACCTCCTGCAGCTCAGCTCCTGACATGTCTAAAGACACTTCTTGTTATAAAATCATGACATGTTATTCTTTTTATTGTGATACATTTTAAACGAACAAAATTACACAGAATATAACAAATACCTGTGTACCCACTGCTCAACTTTAGCAAATCTTAGTATTGTGCCGTATTTGCTTCAAAAAATTTTTTTGTAAAGAAACAAAATATTCCACATACAGGTGAAATACCTTCGTATTCCCCCTCCTCATTCCATCTTTTTTCCACCTTTCTCAGAGGCAACCACTACCACTATCCTAAAGTTAGTACTTATTATTATTATTATTATTAGTTTTTGAGATAGAGTCCTGCTCTGTTGCCCAGACCAGAGTACAGTGGAGTGATCTCGGCTCACCGCAACCTCCCGGGTTCAAGAAATTCTCATGCCTCAGCTTCCCAAGTACCTACAGGCACCTGCCACCACACCTGGATAATTTTTGTATTTTCAGTAGAGATGAGGTTGTGCCATGTTGGCCAGACTGGTCTTGAACTCCTGGCCTCAAGTGATCTGCCTGCCTCAGCTTCCCAAAGTGCTGGGGCAGGTGTGAGCTACCATGCCTGCCATATTTATTATTTTATAACATTTTAAATTCTTATATGAATATGTACACACACACACAATGTATATATCAATACATTATATATAAAATACATACACAATGTATATCAATACATTATATATAAAATACATAATACTGCTTGCATATTTTAAAATTATATATAAAAGGTATACCATCCGTATTGTTATGTACTTGCATTTTTTGCTTAATTAAAAAAAACACTTATTCTTAAGTTTCAAATATATGCAGAAGTAGAAAGATTGTTATAATAAACCTACCACCATGTACTCATCATCCAGCCTCATGATCCATCTTATCTGTATTTAGATTCATATCTATCCCCTACCCACTCATCCCCCTCCTGACCCTCCAATCACTCTGAAACAAATCCCATACATGCAAAAAGTTTAAAGGTCTCATGCCTGTTGAGAGTTGGCTTTCTAAAAAGAAGCCAAGGCAGAAGGGGGAAGGAAGGACCCAAGTGCACAACCTCAAGCACCCTAGACATTATGGCTCAAATCATTAACAGATGGATCAAACAGGCAACGAGGAATGCCAGCTGTAGCCTGGCCCAGTAGTCTGAGTGTGAGCTGCTCCTTTCCCAGTGAATCTGCAGCTGGGAAGGAGGTCATCATCCCTGACCCTTTCCATCGCCCACTACCTTCAACCCCAGGTCAGATTTTTATCTCTGAATCCTTGCACCACCCAAGATAATATCCTCATCACACAGAAACTCCATCTTTACCCTCCTTTATATACTCAATACCTGAACTGCATCTCTTGATAAATTCACACACACAGGTCAGCAGTTGCTAATGCTTACCAAGTGCTTTCTTTATGCCAAGCATTTTTTTTTTCATGCCTCCTGTTGCAAATTAACTCATTTTACAGATGAGGAAACTGTGGCACAGTAGAGTTAAATAATTCCTCCAAGGCCAATAGCCAATAAATGAAACCACATATTAGACCCAGATGAACTGGCTCCAAGGCCCATATAATAACTCACAAGGCCTCCTTAACAAAAGGACCAGTTCCATGGAATATAAAGAAGCCACACACTCATTTGAGGTTTGGAGGCAATCAAAATTCTGCCAGCAAGTATGTGATATAAATCTGGGTAACTGAGCCAGACTGAAGGTTGTCTGTGGATTGTTCTGGGCAATTGGTTCTCAGCTTTTTACCTTTTTTTTTTTTTTTTAATTGACTTCTTTGCAAGAAAAGTAAAAAATAGTACAAAGGTAGACAAAAGCCATTCATTAGTCCAGTTTCTCCCCTCAACTTTACCCTCAACAGCCACTTATAACAGGGAACCAAAAAAGAGTAGATCATGCTCTTAATGCCTGAAAACACGTGACCTTCATCTTGAGAATGTGGTAGCGCCATGTCAAAGAGCTTCATTGTACTGCATGTACAAAAGGGAGCAGAATTATAATGACCTAAGTATTTGACCTTCATGTAGCCAATGCATCAAAGCTTGGCTCCCTAACAATTTTTTGTCATTTATAATAAAAACTGATTTTATGCAGGAAATGCCATTTTTCTTTCAAGGACAAAACCCAGAATTTTACTCAGCGGTTTTTTAAGTTGCATATATCTTAAGTGCTACGTTCTTGATAATAAACATAAAATCTTTTTTTTTTTTAAATCAGCAGATAAGACAAATCCTTCTCTTCTATTTGCCAATGTCACAAACACACAACACACACACACACACAGACACACTCATACCCACATTCCCTCTCTCTCTAGTGTACGAGTGAAATTTCTTATCCAAAGCAGGCTAAGGATTTTTCACTGTGATAACACTGTTTACTTGTAATTTATAAATGAGAATAAACACTACTGCCTCAACGTCTCATTTTATTTATCCAATCAGTATTTATGGAGCACTGAGTATCCAAGTACTATGCTCAATGCTAAAATATACCAGTCGACAAGATGCTCCTCAGTTTTGTGTATTTTGAATATTGAGAAGAATTTCCTCTTTTGCTTAAATTCCTGGCTTTTGAACCCTCAATTAAGAAGATATCTTCCAGCTGAACTTTTACTTGCTCATGGAAAAAAAAAAATTTACAAGTGGTGGCAACTGGGTAGACAAGACACAAGTAAAAACTGTAATATACTAACATACGATTTCGCAAGATTTTAAAAAGTTTTACAGAGCACACATAAACCATTTAAAGGTCCAGCTTCATTCTTGGTAAAGTGGAAATCTCTCCATATACCCTTCCAAAAGAAGGGGAAAAAATACTTAGGTGTCCACCAGGAAGTTGACGTTTTCTACACTGTACTTGGCTTCTCTACATTTATAAGGGTCAGGCAGGATGACCTGAAAAAACACCGCCGGTTGACACCGGCAGATCACTAGTTCAAACGGAGTGCCAGCCTTCTCTATTACCATGTGCTTCACTTGTCTTTGGTATGTCTCACTGTCTAAATATGGGAAGGGGGAGGGATTTCCGCAGGTCCCATCCTGACCCAGGTGCACGAAAAGGCATCTGTAGCCAGATTATAGTGCCTCAAATAATGCAATGCACAGTGGGTTAGGGGAGAGAGAGAAATTACTCAAGAATTATGTGAGATAAAACTAGTTTTAGAAAAGAGCATAGTTGCTATTATATGGTAAAGTATTACATTTTTGTATTAATTTTTTCAGACTGCTAAAATGCTACAGGCTTCGTGGGCAGTCTCTCAGATATGGAGAAACTGGCTGTTGACCTCTCCTGTTCCCCAGCTACACCTTAGTTATCCTCTGTCATGCTGTTGGTCATGGTCTGCTTCCAAAAATAAATTTAAGGCAGCTGGGACTACACTTTGCTAATCTCTGTAGTCCCCATAGCACCTAGCACCGTATCTAAAACAAACTCAGTGCTCACTAATATTTTTTATTTTTACTTAAATTAAGGGGGCTTTCCCTGGTGTGATACAATGTGAAGCACACAGCACTACCCAACTAAGAAGGCTGAATCTGAGTCTAATCAAGCCTCTAGAGTTAATTTCCAGTTTCAGGAAATTCAGGCGATAGAGGAACCAGATAATGACACCACAAGAAAACAGATATATCCAGAATGTGGGACATTCTGCAGGACAACTGACCCAGTTTCTGCAACAAGTCAATGGCATGGGAAAAAGGGGGGGGGGGGGCAGGGATAGAGCAGAGAATGGCCCTTGATTAAGAGACATAATATCCAAATGCCACATGTGAATCCTGATTCTAACAAAACCATAAAGAACATTTATTTTGTACAAGGGAGAAATTTTTAAAATTATACAGTGGGCATTAGGTGATATAACAAAATATGGTACCTACAGTTAGGTGTGCTAATGACCCTTGTCAGGTAAGCCCATGTCTGTGTTCTTCTGTACACACTGAAGTATTCAGAGGTGAAATATCTGAAGCCTGGGAATTGCTTTGAAGTCCTCAGAGAGGAAAGGGGGAAAAAATGTCAAGAGAAAAAAACAAAACAAAACAATGTGTTTTCAAAGATTACAGGATAATTGAGAAAGCAGAAAAAACCTGGACCAACACTAGCTTGTCTTCACGCAAATCCTCACCTCTTTTCCTCCCTCCATCTCCTAGAAAATAAAACCCAGAATTGCATATGGATTGCGGAGTAGGCAATTGTAGACCAGAGGTGGAAATGACCAAGTGCCTAAGTCAGGGCCCTAAACAGCAATACTCCATTTATCTGGAGGTGGCTTGGTAACCTAAATCATCCAGAACACAGACTAGCACCTTCCACACTGTGCTGGTCCAGATCACCACCATTTGGACTTACAGACTAAAGTCCAACATGCAGAGACAGTGTCTGTCTTGCTTGCCCCTATTTCCCCAGGCGCCCATCACATAAAACACACTCAAATGAGAGTAAATGTACTCACAACCCTAACTACCGCAGTCTTCTGAAAACCAGTTGATTTGGAAAATATTGATGGTTCATGATGATAAAGTAAGTTCCAGACTTAGTTTAAGAAAGCAGTATAATTTAATACATTTTAGAAAAACTACTATAAAATGTCTAAAATAAATAGACATTTATACATGTTAAACAAAAAGAAAAAATTCTCTATGGAATGAAAAGCAATAAAGGAAACGAAAGCCCAAGATTATTTTTTGCATTCTAATCAATTAATTAACAACCTTTTGGTAATGACTGGTTGAGAAGGAGTACAATGACCCTTGGTGGCAAAGAGAGAGAAAACAGGAAGAAAGGGCAGCAGAGTTTGAGAAGGTCTAATATAGTTTTTCCTTCTTCCCTTAAAAAGCTTTAAAAAAAATACTTAAAGCGAAACATGTTGCAAAGAGTTAGTTATAGAGAGAAGTGGTAAGACTTATGCATGAGTTGAGACAACTTAGAGAAAGGAAGTAGACTGGTAGAACTAAACGATCCAACAAGGACAGGCCTCCGCACAAGATCACAAGAAAATTAACATAAAAGGATAGGCAAAGCTTCCTTCTACTACTTCCTCCCACTCCAAAGCACAAAAGTTCAGGTGATCTCACTACATACAAACACCCAACAGCTCCCTCGAGCAGCCAGGTCTGCAATACTACCCTAGCCACCTCAAATGTTCAAATTCTCTTGAAAGTCTCACAGCCACAAATATGTACCTCAGGCACTGCCTCCTCACTCACCAGTCTAATGCAGTCTCTCTTTACCCACTTATCCCACTCTACTCCTACCCAACACCCTCTCTGTCCTCTCAAGATTGTTCCTTATTCCCCATTTTCACCATTCTGCCTTCTTCCCTTCTTTCTCTTCCAGCCTGCTCTTCCCTGTTTCTGCCTTCCTCGTACCCTCCTCTTCACACCTTTCTCACTCTTTGTTCCACAGTTGTCCCCAGTATTACTTGTGTCCTCTAAAACCTTCCTTATCCACCAGACCTTCCCCTTTCCATGCTATACCTAGAAGCCTGTTTCTCTGAAACCACTTGTGGTCCAGACAAAACCAGAGGAAACTATCTTCTCTCAGGAAGGGGCAACATAGAGTTTAGACCAATACAGTAGAAAAGAACTGGTCATGTTTAAAAACATTTTAAGACCTTCGAGGATGACCTGGAAGTAGTAAGAAGGTCCCCAAAGCTTCAAGTGGGTTTTTTCTATTTCAGGGCCAAAAGTACAGAATTTATATAACCAAGCAAATGTAGCTGAATCAATTTCAGAGTCAGTATTTCTAATCTTTTCATCACAGGTTCACCATTAAGGACACAGGAATTTATAGAGGAAAAAGATCTTTCACTGGCTTATTATCTAAATTCCTATCAGAGGTACTTAAAGACAAGTAATACTTTATTCATAAAAAACCAGAACAACACATAAAAAGTAGATACCTTTCTTATTTAATATCTCCTGTCAGAAAAAAAAACAAAGGTGCTAAAAAAAAGATTATAAAATAATTCTGCTGGAGAGGTTTTACTATAAAGCAAAAATATTAGCTAACTAAAGTTTTTACCTGCTCCTAATCCTTTCTGAAAAGAGAATATTTGCTTACAATATTATCATCCTTTGACTTCACAATTCCAACAAAGTTCAACATAGTGTCTAAGACAGAAAAAGAAAAAAAAAAAAAGGCAAACAAAAAACCTCCCCCTAAACTGACACCCCAAACTACCAGACCTCTCCCTACTGGTAGTGTTCCCTTCCCTTACTTGAATCCACTGTGGCTCAGATCTTAAGAGCCCCAGAGGAAGAAGGCACCTGAAAATTACACAACCCTCATTCTCAATCTTACCTGCCTTTCCTACAGAACTGAACTGGGAGATGGTCTCAGACGGGTCCTCTATAATCCAGAGGGCAATTTCCATCTCTCTTAAGAATGCCGTCTTCTGCTTCCTCCTCAGGCCACCACCCGCTGATTGTTGCAGGTGATCACCACACTACCGCCACCACCAACAGTAAGAGATCATTTAAAATTTACTTTTTGCTAGGAACTATGCTAAGCACTTAATATACATAGCCTCAGTTTAATCCTCGACTAGGATTTACCTGTGAAAAATGGGGACAGAGAAAGGTTACAGAACTTGCTCGGTTTCAGCCAGTAAGCTCCTAAGGAGGTTTCACTAGAGCCCAGGTCTGTCAGATTCTAAAGCCCAAACTCTGCTGCTACATGACGCTTTGCAAAAAAAAAAAACCAAAAAAAAAAAAAAAAAAACTGTCCATGCCTTCATCTTAACTCTGGAAGTTCAAAGGTCCCTAGAGGTCAGGAGACCACCAAGAACCCAATGTAAAGCATTTTCACCCACCCAAGGTTCTTCCCATTTTTTGTCTTGGGCTGTCAGTGCCCACCGGGAAAGGATGTCCTCTCCACACTATCCCAGGGTAGAGTACTGTCTAGCGACAGCCTGGCTGCAGAGTCAGTTTGAATTCTTTCAGCACTGCTGAACTTGCTTAGAACTTTGACAGCACCTCCTACCCACTCCCTGTCTCCACTCCACGTCCTGGATTCAGCAACTGGACCCGGAAAAGAGGCATCCACCAAGCAAAAAACTCAATGGTGAGACACCTCTACCTCCCGCAAAACCCCGAGCGACACTTCTTTCAAATAACCACCAAAATGTCCTTTCCCTACCAGTTCTTTTTCTTATGTGGGAGAAAAAGATTTTTTAAATGGGTTACTGTGGATTAGCCATTAGAAAGCCCCTGCTGAGCTCGTGCTTTATCTCAGTTAATACTTAAATATGTGCAGCCAGAGACACGCTCATACAGGGCTTTTGGGTGAGGAGAGAAGAGTACACAGAGGTAATTTTGTCATTTTTCTTGGCAAAGGAGCAGCCTGTTAACAAACACATTTTGTTTTGAAAACCAGATTCTGAAAACAAAAGCAAAAATCGATTATAAAATACATTATATCTTCCTCTATCTCTGTGGAGGGAGAACCAAATAAACTCACACCAATGGGCAAGTACTGAATGATAAGAATGATAACGACTGCTGGTTATTGAGCACTTGGTTTCTGCCAGGCTTTTTTCCAGATGCTTTTACCAACATTACTTCACTAAACCTGCACAATGCTATGAAGTTCCTATTTCAAAGACAAAACAGGCTTAGGGACTCTATCTCCAAAATAATAATTATATGTAATTATTTGGCACTTACTACGTGCCAAACACTGTTCTAAGTACCTTAAATATGCATATACTGACTCATTTAATCCTCACAACAGCCCTATAAAGTATGTGATGCTCTAACAGACCAGCAAACCAATGGAAGAAGTCACTAAGTCACTTGCCCAGGGCCACACAGCTGTTAAGCAGAGGATTTAAACCAAGCTTGTCCAACCTGCAGCCCAGGATGGCTTTGAATGTGGCCCAACACAAATTTGTAAAGTTTCTTAAAGCATTATGAGATTTTTTAACGATTTCTTTCTTTTCAGTTCACCAGCTATTGTTAGTGTTAGTGTATTTTATGTGTGCCCCGAGACCATTCTTCCAATGTGGCCCAGGGAAGCCAAAACACTGAACACCTCTGCAAGGTACTCTGCCCTTAGTCACTGAGCTGTACTGCAAAATGACTACCTGGGCTTTTGTTTCTTTCATTTTATCTTTTTTTCTGCGTTATTTCTCCAACAAGACTGGAAAATTTACGACCTGGGCTTTTGTTTCTTTTATTTTACCCTTTTTCGTTTGTTTGTTTTTTCATTATTTCTCCAACAAGACTGGATGCTCTTGAGGACAGAGACCACTTTTCATACCCTCATTCAGCCATCAGTATGATGAGCCAACTAGGCAGTCATCAATAAATAACTGAGTCTCGTGTGATACACAAGATCTTGATCCAAGTGCGGGGGGCTTCTCACTCCCAGTTCCACTACCCTACCCAGGTTTCCAGCCTCTCCCACCTCAGTGCCCCAAGACAGCCCTGACCAGCTTGTATGTGTCCATTCCAGGGATATGTGAGGGCAGACTAGGACAGTCTGAAAATGGTCTCACATAAGATCAGATTCCTTTACTTCCCATTTCCAAGCCACTGGAGAGCAAACTCACAGCAGCTGGACTGCCAAATCTTGCTCCACTCTCCTACCTGCCTGCCTGCTGTCTGTGACAGGAGGCCTCCCTCCTACTAGACTCAGGAGAGACCTTAGAAGCCACCATCAATCAGTATGTCAGCACGCAAGAAGGCGTCTACAACCACCCCTGCCCTACAGGATAAAAAACAAGCCCTTTAGCTAGCTCATGCATCCTTTTCGTCTAAAAAAACTTGGTGTCACTCTTCAAAGCTCAGCTCACGTACCACTTCCAATGTGAAACCTTAGGAAATAACCCTGGTTTTAAGTATCTGGTTAATGGTAAGTTATATCCAAGTTTACAGTGGATGCAAAAATGACCTAAAACCCTAACCAAAATATTGGCATGGCCAACTAGGGAACGTAAAATTTCCCTAGTTGTGATTTCCCTAGATTAGTGATTTAATAAGATCATCCTGAAAGGTCATTTCACTCTGAAATATGCAGAATGGGTATGGGTTTAAACTAAAAAAAAACTATATAATCAATGATTCTTGGAAACAAAATAATCTGAGAAGGCAGAGCACTCTGTACCACTGTAACTTATAAGCCAGTTTTCTCTTTCTCTCCCTGGCCGGATAGTTGTTCTTCATCTCAAAAATCAACAACCTGCCTGCCGATCTCTGATACATGGCTCAAGACATTAACCTAAGAATAAGGATTAAAATAACGAGGCTTGCCTTAAGGTAGTGACAGATATTCCAGAAAACAGTGGCCACTTGCTAGGACAGGTGCCATAGGTGTCTGGGCTGACAACACAACCTGCATCCTCTGAGATCAGACCCTCAACTCTGAGTCTGGCAGTCAGTCACTGAGGACCAATGAGTCTGGGCCAACTGATATGCCCTACCTGTCTTGTTACCACAGAAAAATAAAAGGATTACTTGTAAGTGAAATTTTCAACTAACACATTTCCCAGTACCAAAACATTAAAATGGTAGCTGTTTGAAAAGTATATACTGGACATAAACTAGCCTTTTCTAGATTACACTGAAGTGTGCTCCTACAGTAAATAGCCTCAGACTATTTCCTCTGCATGAAGCTCCCTTCCCCCACCCTCACCTCTACCTAGGAAGAACTGAGAGGAAAAGCAGATAACCGAACTTACGCAACACACTAGCTGAATTCAGACACAATTCTAAGTCAAAGTGCTCTGGCTTTCCTTGCAAGGAGGCAGCAGGCAGGGAAAGAAACCTCAACGTACAGAGGACCTTTGGTGGGGGGCACCCTACTAACACTATATAATCTCACTTAAATGACCCAGGACATGGTAATGCTCTTTTAAAGACAAGGCAAATGACTCCTGGCAGAGTTGTTGTTTCACTCAAGGCCACACAGCTGGCAGGTGGCAGGGAGGGGAGGGCTGGGTCCTGGCCTCCTGACTCCACATCGCAGCATCCTTCTAAGACAGGCCTTTCCAGAGAACACTGACACAGGCAGCAGAGCTTAGAACTCTTCTCAACACAGCTTCCCAGAGCAAGAACTTCTTGAGTTTTAGAGAAATAATTCCTCCTATCACCTTTTTAACCATAAAATCTTTTAAAAGTTAAAATTTATTGATTATTGCAAATGATTAATACAGTGAAAATAGGTATTTTATATGAGATATGTGAATGCACCTTTAACTGTGGTCCTGTGATCAAACTAGAATTTGCACTAGTTTTCAATCTTAAAGACTGAAATTAAATTTGACTATACAAAAGGGGAGATCACCAATCAAATGACCTAACAAAACTATTATTTCAATCACTCTTTTAAGGTTAAATAAAGCAAACACAAAAAAGCATGGAAATGTTAAGTAACTGAACTTTTCATAGAAACTACATAACAATTATTAAGATAAAAACATAATGGCAAGTATACGCTAATTTATTTTACACAGTTTTATCAACACTCCTGTTTAAATTGTAACAAACATCAGACACATTTAACCCTGTGCACATAGTACTCATTCAATAAATACACTTTTTAGTGTGAGTCTATAAAAATGTCAAGCAGCCAGGTGCATTGGCTTGCACCTATAATTCCAGCAGCTTGGGAGGCTGAGACAAGAAGATCATTTGAGCCCACGAGTTCGAGATGAGCCTGGGCAACAAAGCAATATCCCATCTCTTTAAAAAAAGAAAAGAACTGAGAATGGTGGCTTGTATCTCTAATCCCAGCTACTCCAGAGGCTCAGGTGGAATAGCTACTCCAGAGGCTCAGGTAGAGTTCACAGTTGCAGTGAGCTATGCTTGTGCCACTACACTCCAATCTGGGCAACAGAGCAAGACTCTTAAAAAAAAAAAAAAAAAAAGGTAAGTAACTGCAAAATTTATATGTATATATGAAACACCAGCATCCATTTCCACTCAGTTAAGAATGCACTTGTAATTCATTTGACCTCCACTTTTATGCATAGAAAAAAAGCTTATTTTAGGAAATATAAAATACATCTAAAGCTTTACCAAAGTGCAATACTAACTTTAACTTTTTACATTTGGATTATTTCCTGCAAAAGTGAGGTGGCGATTTAATTTCTTATTTCAAAGTCCACATGCAAGGATGTGCCCAACAACTATAAATAATCTTTTCTAAAAATTGCACCCATTCCAGCTGGGCCCATAGCTTTCTTCTTGCCTCTATTTATTAAGCAAAAAACCTACTGGCCTGATAAAACGGATTTCTCCCTTCACATATTAAAATATAATTCTAAAACCTGATCCTCATTTGGACTTCCTTGGATTTATACCAAAAATGCTGTATCTTTCTAGAGTAAACCGAGAGGTTTTTCTTTTTTTAAACCATTATTCTATCTTAAGAAATGTCTCATCTGAAGAAGCAAAGAGATATACCCTAAAATTCCAGCAACTACAGCCTTCAAAAGTCTTCGGCTCAGATAGAGGATAAATCTTTGGAGCCAAGGGTACAATGTGACCCGGGTGTACAAACTTAGACCTTGCTCACTAAGCAGGTCAAAGAATTTTTCTCTCAGGACATCCCAAAAATATCAAACAGATTCATGAGAAGAATGGAATTTCCTTCTCCCTGCAGCCTCAACATGATTTTATATTCCTGACACAGTTTAAATATACAATTCAGATGCCAAAATCTTGGTGACAACAAGGACTGCTCCCTGTCCATTAACTTGATACCTACTTTCACTGAGGAATACGAATTTCTCAATCATTTCAAAGTCCATTTAACAAACAACTAAGAAAACTTGCAGATTGTTATGTATTTCTTAGATGAAAGGGGAAAACTCTTATGTCAACTGTTCATTAAGAAGGAAATATTACGAGCAATTAGCATCATATATCATAAGAGGAGGCTCTTCTTAAGTCCAGTTTATGAATCCATAGCTAAAGACCTGAATTTCCTTCCCTTCCCCTTTATTTTACTAGCTGAGATGAATTACTTCTTGACAGACAGCACAAACTGGTATATACTTCATTTGTTACGACTGTCATTTATACAAAGGGGTGTATTCCTTTGCCTTCCCATGTGGCTTTGTATAGTACAGACATCAAAATGTCAAACACAAAGGAGCAAAACGTCTGACAAGGCCTGCCCAAGGAGAAAACAAGCTTTCCAAAAGCTGAAGCCTGGCCTGGGGGCCCTCAGTGGGGCTAAGCTAGTGTCTGTTAGTCCTGAGCCTACCACAATGCTTACAGATGAACCTGGGGGTGGCAAGCTTCTCCACCCAAACTGAGAAGGTGACCCAAACTGAGAAGGTGACGCATTAAAAAGGAAAGATTTACATGTGCAGGTGGGTTTACTAAAACCTATCTGCCACAGCATCCCCTACTCACCCACAAAGGATCCTATAACTCCTATCCACTCACCAATGACCCAGAAATCATGAAAAGAGGCCAACTTATATGCTAATCAGAGTAGGGTCCTGCTGTCTCGGCCCACCCCTTCCCGATGGCTAACCCTAGCGCATCACCACAGTCCTCCCCAAACTCAGATGCTGGAAACCATCACCACGTTCCGGCAGGTTTCTGAGGCATGCTGTAGCCCCATGATATGTCCAAGATGAGATGGAAAATAGTGCCACAGACTGGAGGTGGACACAGAGGGTCCATTCCGGCTTTCCTACTGTCCTGGAGGTGGCCCAACCTCCTGCTGCTTCCACTGAAGCTCAGGAAGGGAAACCCTTCCAACTTTTTTTTTTTTTTCTAAAAGGCAATCTTATGCACAATTCCGGAAGAATCAAGTTTCTGAAGCAATGCCTGAACAAGAGCCACAGCACACGGGAGGCCCGGCTCTCTCACAGACATCATGCAAAATGAGTCACTGCATCTACGTCTTCTGCTTTTTTTTTTTTTTTGAGACGGAGTCTCGCTCTGTCGCCTGAGCTGGAGTGCAGTGGCTGGATCTCAGCTCACTGCAAGCTCTGCCTCCCGGGTTTACGCCATTCTCCTGCCTCAGCCTCCCAAGTAACTGGGACTACAGGCGCCCGCCATCTCGCCCGGCTAGTCTTTTGGATTTTTTAGTAGAGACGGGGTTTCACCGTGTTCGCCAGGATGGTCTCGATCTTCTGACCTCGTGATCCACCCGTCTCGGCCTCCCAAAGTGCTGGGATTACAGGCTTGAGCCACCGCGCCCGGCCACGTCTTCTGCTATTGCTGCTGCCACCCTTGCTCAGAGTAAATGAGGAAGACAACTGATTCACAAGGGATCTGTGGAAACTGATGTGTAAGATCAGCACAGCAACAGGGAAGGGGGCATCCAGTAAGAGTTCCTCACATGGGCCCCTTCCCTAGAGGGGCAGAAAGGCTCCCGTCAGGGTTTGTGTGGTAGTCAGAGTGGGAGGATGACAGGAGCAACAATAGAAAGGGGAAAGAAACAGAGATGTTAGAACAAAACAAAACAAAAAACACCAAAAAACAATATTGGTGGGGGAAACAAATTCTCATCTCAACCAGATCCTTGTAGTAATTCTCCAAGGGGCAAGGACTCCTTCCTCTCATTTGACCCCAAAGGGAAACATCTGAACAGATCCCCTGTCCCTCCCTGCCCACCCTGATTCGAGTAGACTCTCAGGGACAAAGCAAGATAGAAAGCTTCGCTCTCCTGACTCTCCAGCTCTCCAAGAGGAAATTAAGTCTCAGATACCCCTGCTTTTTTTTTGAGAGAGAGAGTCTTGCTCTGTCGCCCAGGATGGAGTGCAGTGGCATGATCCGGGCTCACTACAAGCTCCGCTTCCTGCGTTCAAGCGGCTCTCCTCCCTCAGCCTCGTGAGTGGCTGGGATGACAGGTGTGCGCCACCACACCCAGCTAATTTTTTTGTATTGTTAGTAGAGATGGGGTTTCATCAGGTTGACCATGCTAGGATGGTCTCAAACGCCTGATCCCAAGTGATCCACCCGCCTTGGCCTCCCAAAGTACTGGGATTCCTGGCGTGAGCCACCACGCCGGGCTTCCTCTGCTTCTATCTTCCCAACTCTCCATACGAAACTTGCCAGTTTACTCCTTAGCTGCCTCAGGCCCACAGCCTCCCTACTGTCACATGAACATGACTGCACAAGACCCAAGGCCAAGCTCAAAAGGAATTCTTTCTAGTACATCCCTGTCACTAGGCACTACCTACCTGGCAAAGTACTTATGTGGCCTGACTTCAGGAGAGCCACAGACCTCTCACCTTCAATTTTCTCCCCCACATACTTCTGAAATGGACCATGCCCCCTGTGAGGCTTCAGCTAGGTTTCTGAGCCTTGGCACTACTGGCATTTTGAGCTGGACAAATCTGTTGTGGGCCTCTCCTGTGCACTGCAGGATATTTAGCAGCACCCAGGCCTCTACCCACTAGACTCTAGCAGCACCACCCTTCCCCCACCGCAACTGTGACAATCAAAGTGTCTAAATATTCCCTAGGGGCAAAACTACATGCTTTCCTCCTCCCCAGACCCCTTGAGAATCATCAGCTTAAGATACCACCTTTGCATATTCTCTTTGTAAATTCCCATATTCTTTGAGGGAGAAGTAAGACCTGGAGCCCTTTGGGGCAAGGCTGAGGGGGCAGATGAGAATGGAGAATGCTGCACTAGGAAACAGAATGCAAGATAAGACAGCTGACCTTCATTCACAGCACAGGACCTGAAGCTGCTTCTCCCCCTACTTACAAAGGAACAGAAGCAATCAAGTCTTTGTCTTATCCACAGGATATGGACTTGACATTATAAGAAGCTAACAGAACTTTAGAGAGAATAACCACATCATTCACAACCAAAGGGTCAAACTAGACCTGCCCAATGAAATGAAGCCCAAAATTCCAGCAATTTGACTGAGGAAATTCTCTAGGAGTATCTGGCCAAGTGCCCTGGCGTCCCATGTAGAAAAACTGAAGTAGGTGAGACACAAACCTATGATGTCTCTGAGAGGGTTAATGCAAGTGGAATGATGCTGTTGGTGGCCTCAAAGAAACTTGGAACCACATTTAAAGACGAACCAACAACCATTATTCTAGGAGATCTGGATATTACACAAAAAAGGTAAAACATTCCTGCCTTCAAGTTGCTGACAATCAAGTTGGGCAGAGAAAATATTAAGTACATATCCATTAACATCTTCATCACCACTTAATAGCAGCAGCTAAGGTTTATTGGAAACTTGTAATTTGCCAAGCTCTAACCTGTGCACTTTATATCCATTATCTATTTTAATCTGTACAACCCTACAATATAGGGAGGATTAATATCCCCATTCTATAACTGAAAAAAAAAATCGAGGTTCAAAGAGACTAAGTGATCTATCTGAGGACACACAGCTGATAAGTGGGGGTGCTGGGATTCAAATATAGATTCCTTTCATTCCAAATGCATGTTTCTAACCACCGTCCAATACTGCACTGAAGACCACAACACTATAAGAGTGTAGAAGGGCAGGGTGCTGAGGCTGGTCACCACAGGGATTGCAAAGGAAAACCAAAGACCAGGCATGGCAAAGGAGGAAAAAAAGTGCTTCCACGGCAAAAAGTCCTTTAAAAACTAGTTCCATGTCTCATAGCAACTTAACCAGCTATCGGAAATGCTATTGCCCACAAGATAAATCAAAGATTTTCCTTGAAAGGATTGTGGGGTTGGAGTGAATGCGGTGCTGGGGTGCTGCAGGCAGGCACAGATGAAGGCCAATAAATGCTCTTTCTTCTTCCAGGGATAAGTGTCTTCCTTTCTGGCGGGCTTAAAACTTCATATTCACAACCATACCCATCTTTTAAGTCAGTGGGTCATCATTCTTTTGGAGTCATGGACCCCTCTGAGGATCTAGTGAATGCTACATACCCAAATCCGAGAAAAAACATTCATACACACAATCTACTGCATACCATCTTCAAAACACTGAAACAGCTTTTACATTTCACAAGGTCAGAAAGATGCAGAACTCTTAATTTGACCCTAGGTTTGAATTTCACTTTTTCAGGCTTTTAAAAATTCTAATGATCCATTTGCTCCTTCTAAACTCTTATATTGGGCTGAAAAATTAACATGGTGAGGCCGGGCGTGGTGGCTCATGCCTGTAGTCCCAGCACTTTGGGAGGCCGAGGCAGGCGGATCACAAGGTCAGGAGATCGAGACCATTCTGGCTAACAGGGTGAAACTCCGTCTCTACTAAAAATACAAAAAATTAGCCAGGCATGGTGGTGGGCGCCTGTAGTCCTAGCTACTCGGGAGGCTGAAGCAGGAGAATGGCGTGAACCCGGGACGCAGAGCTTGCAGTCAGCAAAGATTGCCACACTGCATTCCAGCCTGGGCGACAGAGCGAGACTCTGTCTTAAAAAAAAAAAAAAAAAAAAAAAAAAAACCAGAAAAAAAACCTAACATGGCGAAAGATTCATTCCAATAATTTTTCACTACGGTAGCTGAGGTACGTCATGCACTATACACATACTTGATTCTTTCTTCTGGACGCTGCCTTGTGAATTGCATTTTGAAGAGTGACCAAGAAGTCCCTGTGACTTGATGACATCTGATGCCTTTGGGACTCACACAGCAGGCAGCTGGCAAGGCAGCAGGGCTTACTTACACAGGCAGGGGTTCCACGAGTCACCCCAATGACTACAGCCTGAATGAACTGCTGCTCCTCGTGGGCACTCCTAGCTCTGCAGGCAGAACAAGGACATACAAGCACAGCTTTTAAAGTGCTTAATGGTGATTACGCTGGTTTGGTGATTCACTAAGCAGTACAGAATGTGCCCAATTATACACTCTATTTTTTTCCAATCTTATTTCATAAACCCCAATTTCACAGGAACATAGATTTTCCATCCAAACAAAATTATCTAATTTTAACAATTAAAATACTAATTATCCTCAAAATCCTCCTTTGAAATGGGGCTTTAAATAAGACATGACTTTAATAGGCATTTTAATATTTTTGGTTGTATCATTCATTGAAACATCTAAGGAGTGCCTTCATTTTGGATACCGTGGGAGGCTACAGGCAAAGAGAGTATTGAATGTCAGTAATAAAACACTATTCAATAAAAACACCAGTACAGGCTCTGTATCAAATAAAACTTTTATCAAGTAAAAACATTTACAATATTAATTTTGTTCTCCCCTACTCCCACCCCAGGTTAAAAACTACAACTTGAAATCTTTTCATAATAAGCTGCCAACAGCAGCTGCTATTGACTAAGAGAAAGAAAAAGAAAAGAAAATTGTTATTACTATAAACAAATTATTCATTCTTTCCAAGATAAATAATGACTTGATGTTCTCATTCTCACAATCAGAAGCGTGGCTTCATAATAGTAATTATCTCAGCTCCACCAGAAAACCATCAAGCATTCAAACCCATTTGCTGTGTACAGCCCTACCATCTACCATCTATAAAGTACTATAGGAGAAACACAGGGGTCCTATCTGCAAAAAGCAGCTCACTTCAGTTTTTGGGAGAAACTTCTGCAACCCACCTGGAATAAAAAGATGCCACTTACCACCAGATATTTTCCTACTAAAAAAATTTTCTCCCTCCTATTTAGGGAAAAGGATAGACGAAAATAATATATTAAAGTGTTAAGGAAAAATGTTCCACATGTAAAAACAAATCAAAAGGCACATGAAACCATGTTAAGACCTCAAAGACATGAATTAGTCAATTATACTGTATATTTCTGGGCTCCTGAGTACAAGCATGGTCTGTTTTTCTGATCCAAAAATCTAATAAAAGAATTTATTAATTTAAAGATCTAACAGAGGACACTGTTAGAAATTGGTTTGGGGAAGGCACCATGCTCTCGGCCAAGGAGTTATTTAACTCTTCTGCACTAAGAATAGATCTGTGACGATTCACTATGACTACAGCAAATCAAGCTTGGCCCTATCCTTTGAATTTACCCGGTAAGGACAGACAGGTTTAGGATATGAAACCTCAAGAAGGTGGTTGCCACGTCTTAGCTTGCCATGTACAGAAGACTGATTTGCCAGGCTTTGCAACCAAGCTTAAGTGAGATTTAGGAGTAAGATATGCCAAATTAAAACTCTTAAGGATCATTAATCGCATCCTCATGACTTCAGATATACCAATACAACATATGCTTATGTAGGTCTGGTCTTTATTCTTAATCGGAGGTATTAGCTTCCTATTGCAACAGTCTATAGAAGGAATTGTTTCAAAAGTGGGGCAAGCATGGTTCAGCCCATTCATTATTTTTAGTAATTAAAAAATACAGATATGACTATGAAAGTTTTGTTATTCTTAGACGCAAACAAACAGATGGCCAGTGAGGAAATGAGATCAACTTTACATCTGAGAATACACTATATTCCACTTTCAGTTTCTGAATGTCAAAGCTTGGGAGATAAATCCAAGAATCCAACCTGTAACCAGAATAGGAAAACTATTTTTATTTCATTTGTTTGGCATATTCCAACTGTTAAGAAGTAGAATAAAGAGAAGCAATGCCTAGCAGGGCACAAAGCACTTAGTTGGTATTTAATAAATATTATTTGGATGCTAAAAAATGAGAAGAGCCAACTATTCCAACGAAGACTAGCATGTTGAAAATTCAGGTGTCTCTTCTTCAAATCACAAACATCCTAAGTTAGAAAGTAAAGAATGCCATGTTTGTGTTACATAGGCAGAATGCTTCCTGCCTTGCCCCCAAGGTTACAGTGACTTCTTTTTTCCTCTTCCTATACAGGCTCTGCTTTAAAGAGTAATACAGCAGCAGATTTTGGCATTGGCATCATATTTATCATGGATTCCATCTATGACAGACCAACAACTAGAAAACCAGACAAAACACAGGAGACAACTGTTTTCAGACACTGGACAACAGGCAGTAGAGGCCTTAATTTCTGAGAATAGTGAAACAAATGAGGCAAGCCTTGAACTGATTTGCCTGAACTTATTGCCAGGAGGTAGTGTCCAAGCCACAGCAAAGAGAAGGGGGAACACAGAACATGTCAGTCTCACTGAGTAGAGGTAACACAGATTAGTAATCAGGGAAGCCGCATTCAAGGAGGCCAAAACGGCTAGAATTGGAAGGGCAGAACACCCAGGAGAAGAGAGCAGCCCCAAAGGGTCGGTTCCTAGAGTCTTAGACTGATCTGCACATCTGTCAAAGGAAACTACTTAAAGTTAAGGATAGAAGCACCAGAAAGCAGTTGGCCTAAGAACTCCTAGAGTTCACACAAAGCTAGCAATGGTTCATGTTTCCACCAGCAACAAAAACAAGAGTAATTCACAAGACACCCAACGTCAGGTAAAGTCCTCAGAAGAATACTGCCTTACGGTGGGTAAGTATTGCGGCTACATCATCCCTAACGGGTGCTCTGGAGCCACCCCAACAAAGTTTACATGCTAGCTTCAAAATGATACAACTGATTCCAAGTAACTTAACTGCATGCTAGAACAAAGTCTAGCGCTTTTGAAAAGAATACAACAAAATCTAGCACTCAATGAAGTAAAATTCCCTCTCCTTCGTCTGCCGCTGCTGCCTCCCTCTTCTGTGGCTCCTGGTGCTGCTCGTGTGCTCATTCAGTGTGGACCTGATACCTCTCTTGTGAAGCGGCAGCTGAGGAGACTCTGGCGCCCATCACGGCTGACAAAAAGCCCCAGAAAGGAGTCAAGACTGAGAACAACGATAGTATTAATTTGAAGGTGGTGGGGCAGGGTGGTTCTGTGGTGTAGTTTAATATTTAGAGGCATACACACTTAGTAAACTAATGAAAGCCTATTGTGAACAACGAGGATTGTCAATGAGTCAGATCAGACTCCGATTTGACCGGCAACCAATGAAAAAGACACACCTGCACAGTTGGAAATGGAGGATGAAGATACAATTGATGTGTTCCAACAGCAGATGGGAAGTGTCTACTAAGAAGGGAACCTGCTTCTTCATTCTAGAACTCTGTTCTTGCAGACCAAGATTACATTCTCAGGTAGAAAACTGCAATTTGGTTCCAACACATCCCTGACTACTATGGTATAGTTTTCTCTGTTTGTTCATTTCCTCCTCCTCCATTCCTTTACTGTATATAAAAGTAACTGGTATACGTGCACAAGTATATTGCATTTTTTTTTTTAACAGCCAACGGTATGTTTTGACTGACAGCAAGTGGAGACAGGATGGGGAAAAATACTGATTCTGTGAAAATACCCCCACTCTCCATTAGTGGCATGCTCATTCTGCTCTTCATGTTCCAGTAAGTTATTTTGTTCTCACTGTTTTAACAACAACAAACAAACAAAAAACAAATAAGAAAACCCATAAAAATCCTTGCATACCTTGTTCAACTGGAGAATTTTAATGTTTTTCATTGATCATTGTAAAACCAAGGACAATTTTACAACTTTTTCGTATGTAGATGTTACATGCAGGGCAGTCTGTCTTTAACTAAGGATAAATCACTCTAAAAAAAAAAAGGAATCCTGCATAGTTTTCCCTTTAAGTCAAGTGTCTTGCTGTTTAAATAAACTTCTTGTTTAATATGAAAAAAAAAAACATGTAAAATTCACAATGCCTGGCATCCAAGTAAAAATTACCAGGCATAGCAAAGGAACAGGAAAATGTGACCCATGAAAATGAAAATAATCAATCAATTAATAGACCCAGAAATGAGACAAGATGATGGGACTAGCAGACAAGGGCACTGAACTAGCTATTATAACAGTGTTGCTTCTTTAAAAAACAACTTGGCAGTTCCTCAGAAGGTTAAAGAGAGGTACCACATCACCCAGCAATTCCCTCCTAGGCATATACCCAAAGACATGAAAATAGTATGTCCACATAAAAACTGGTAACAAATGTTCACAGCAGCATTATTCATAATAGCTAAAAACTGGAAACAATTCAAATGCCCAGCAACTGATGAATAAATAAAATGTAGTATATCCATATAATGGATTATTATTTAGCAATAAAAAGAAACTAAGTACTGATAAATGGATGAATCTGGAAAACATCATACTAAGTGAAAGAAGGCACTCACAAACTACTACCTATTATACGATTCCATTGACATGAAATGTCCAGAATAGTCCCTATAGACTGACATTTCCTATCAATATAGGCTGAAAAGGAGTGGGGTGCATGGTAAATGACTGCTAATAGATACAAGGTTTCTTTGTGGGGTGACAAAAGTATTGTAAAATTAGATTGTGGTTGCACAACAGATAGTTGCACAACTCTGTGAATATACTAAAAACCATTAATTTGCACACTTTAAATTGGTAAATTATATGGCAATGTGAATTAGGTCTCAACAAAGCTGTTAAAAAGTTATAAATATGACCAGGCGCAGTGGCTCACACCTGTAATCCCAGAACTTTGGGAAGCAGAGTCAGGAGGACTGCTTGAGTCAAGGAGGTGAGACCAGCCTGGCCAACTTGGTGAAACCTCATTTCTACTAAAAAATACAAACATTGGCCGGGCGCTGTGGCTCACGCCTGTAATCTCAGTACTTTTGGGAGGCTGAGGCGCAACGATCACAAGGTTAGGATATTGAGACCATCATGGCTAACACGGGGAAACCTCGTTTCTATCAAAAATACAAAAAATTAGCCAGGCGTGGTGGCAGGCGCCTGTAGTCCCAGCTACTCGGGAGGCTGAGGCAGGAGAATGGTGTGAACCCAGGAGGTCGAGCTTGCAGTGAGCCAAGATTGTGCCACTGCACTCAAGCCTGGGCGACAGAGCGAGACTCCGTCTCAAAAAAACAACAAAAAAAATTAGCTGGGCATGATGGCACATACCTGTAGTCTCAGGTACTCGAGAGGCTGAGGTGGGAGAATCGCTTGAACCTGGGAGACAGAGGTTGCAGGGAGCCAAGATTGAGCCATTGCACTCCAGCCTGGGTGACAGAGTGAGACTCCTTCTCAAAAAAAAAATTATAAATATACCCTATGTAGTAAGAAGGTAGAAGGAAAACAGGGCAGGAAAATGGAAGATACAAAAGAAATAAACCCAGTAGAGAAAAATAAATTTAAAAATAAACTGGATGGGATTAACAGCAAATTAAACATTGCAGAAAGATCAGTAAATTGTAAGACATAACAATAGCAACTAACTAACCCAAATGAAGCACAGGGAAAGACTGAAAATGAAACTGAGAGTATCCAGTGATCTATGGGGACAATATTAAATTGTCTAACATATGTGTAATTGAGATCATAAAAGAAGAGGAAAGAGGGAGAAGAGGAAAGAGGGAGAAGATGGAAAAAAAATCTGAAGAAATAATAGCTGAATTTAAAAATTTTTTATAAAAAACTATAAACACTCAGATCCAAGAAAAACTCAACAAACTCCAAAAAGAACAGATGTAATTAAATAGGGCACATCATAATAATCAAAACCAGTGATACAAAAAAAAAAAAACACTTAAAAGTGGCAGAAGAAAAAAGACAGAGAAACAAAGATAGAATGAGCAAATCACTTTCCAGAGACTATGTGAGACAATGGAGGAACATCCTTACTAAGAGAAGTAAAAAGCTACCAATCTAGAAAGTTATACCTAATAAAAATGTCTTTCAAAAACAAAGGTAAAATAAAGACTTTTTCAGACAAACAAAAATGAAAATCAATGCCAACAGTGGTACATTCAAAGAGATGTTTTAAAAAGTCGTTTCATCAAGCAGAGAGAAAATGATACCAAATGGGCATCTGAACTTAAAGGAATGAAGAGCGGGAAATGATCAATATGAGTAAATACAGACAATATTTTCTTGTCCTCAATCTTTTTAAAAGATAATGACTATTTAAGGCAAAAATAACAATATATTCTGGGGCTTATAACATACATGTAGAAGTAAAATAGCGTTAAGAATAGTAAGGAAGAAGTGGCCGTATATTGTTTCAAGGATTTTACACTCCATGTAAAGCGGCAGAAGATTGACTATGATCAGCTAAACATGTGTAAATCCTAGAGCAACCATTAAAAAATAAAGAGATGTACCTAATAAGCCAAAAGTAGAGATAACATGGATTCATTAAAACCAAACAAAACCACCTAACTCAAGAGAAGGCAAGAAAAGGGGGAATAGGACACAAAGAACAAATGGGACAAATAGAAAACTAACAGCAAGATAACAGATTTAAACCCAAATATAATTATATTATACAAAGTGGTCTTTGAAGAAATGAAAAAATAACAACAACAACAACAAAAAACCCAAAACAACAACAAAAAACCCTCCAAATAAAAGCCAGAGATTGTCAGACTGGATTAAAAAACACCCAACAATTTGCTATCTGCACGGAATGCACTTTAAATATGAAGATACAGATAGATTAAAAGTACAAGGAAAAAAGATCGGTCATACAAACAGTAATCAAAAGAAAGCTGGAGTAACTATATTATTAACAGCTATTAATGAACAGATTTCAACAACAAATACTGCCAAGGATGAAGAGAGACAATTCATAATAGAAGAGTCAATGTATCAAGAGAATATAACAACTTTAAATGTTTATCTGCCTAATAACAGATTTTCAAAATACATAAAGCAGTATACAATTATTATTTTTCAATTAAAGTTTGTTAAAAACATGAAGCAAAAACTAATAGAATTGAAGTAAACAAATCCACAATTACAGGTGGATATTTCAACATT
This sequence comes from Papio anubis, assembly GCF_008728515.1. NCBI lineage: Eukaryota > Metazoa > Chordata > Mammalia > Primates > Cercopithecidae > Papio > Papio anubis. The sequence goes on from NC_044981.1 coordinate 154,710,698, forward strand.
CCTTTCACAGTAATTGATAGAACATGTAGTGAGAAAATAAACTTGACTAACTTGACCTAATTGACATTTATAGAACAAATCACCCAAAACAGCAGAAAACACATTATTTTTAAGTACACAGAAAACATTCAATAAAATAGACAATATTCTTGGCCCATAAAACAAGTCTCAATAAATTTAAAAGAACACAAAATAGATTCTCCAACCACAAAAGAATTTAGTTAGAAAACAATAATAGAAAAATATTCAGAAAATCCTCCAAATACTTGGAAATTTAAAAATTCACTTCTAAACAAACCACAGACCAAAGTAATTACAGGTAAAATAGAAATAATTTTTAACTGAATGCAAAAACAAGCAAACTTCATTGGATGCAGTTATAGCAGTTGTAGCAAGCAATGTATAGCTTTTAGCATTTATATTAGGAAGGAAGGTCTCAAGTAAATGATCTAAGGTTTCACCTTAAGATGCCAGAAAAAGAACAAATTAAACCCACAACATGCAGAAGGAAAGAAATAAAAGACTAAAGGAGAAAAAAAAAAATTAATGGAAGTAAAAACATAAAAGTAATAAAGGGGGGAAAAATCAGTGGAACCAAATGTTAATTCTTTTAAAAGATTGATAAAATTGCAAGGCACTAAACAGATAAGGAGGAGGGAGAAAGGGAGTTAAGACAAATTATCAACATCAGGAATGAAAATGAAATCACTACAGATGATATATCTATTAAAAGGATAAAAAGAGAACATTATAAAAGACTTTATGCCTATAAATTAGATAACTTAAATAAAATGGGCAAATTCCTTAAAAGACACAAACTACCAAAACTCATTTAAGAAGAAACAGACAAGCCAACAGCATGGTATCTATGAAATAAACTGAATTAGCAGTTAAACATTTTCTCACACAGAAAAAACCTCCAGGCTCTGATGGCATAACTGCTGTTGAATTCTACCAAACATTTAAGGAAGAGACAGTACAGTGCTACAGTGCTACCAAAGAGCAGAACAGAGAATACTTTCCAACTTATGTTATGAGACCACCGTTATCCTGGTACCCAAATCAGGCAAAGATATAAGAAATGTATAGATCAATATTCCTCATGAAGACAGACACAAACATCCTTAACAAAATTTTAGCTATTTGAATGTCATGCTAACATATCATGACCAAATGGGATTTATCCCAGGAATGTAAGGTTGGTTGAACACTGCAAATCGGTCAATGTATTTCATCCCATTAAAAGACTGAAAAAGAAAAACCATCTGATCTTCTCAACAGGTGAGGAAAAAGCATCTGACAAAATTCAATACCCACTCATAATTTAAAAAACAAAAACTACTCAACACATAGGAAGAGAGAAACCTACCTCAGCCTGATAAAGGAAACATGTGACAAACTTACACCTCACATGATACTTAACAGTGAAAGATAGAATGCTTTCCCCTTAAGATGAGAAAAATGGCAAGGACCTCTGCTTTCACCACTGCTATTCAACAATGTACTGGAGGTCCTGGCCAGTGAAATAAGGCAAGAAAAAGAAATAAAGGGTATACAGTATACATTAGAAAGGAAGAAAACTTTTTTTTTTTTTTGAGACAGAGTTTTGCTGTTGTCACCCAGGCTGGAATGCAATGGCGCAATCTCGGCTCACTGCAACCTCCACCTCCCGGGTTCAAGCAATTCTTCTGCCTCAGCCTCCCGAGTAGCCGGGATTACAGGTGCCCACCACCATGCCTGGCTAATGTTTGTATTTCTAGTAGAGACGGGGTTTCACCATCTTGGCCAGCTGGTCTCGAACTCCTGACCTCAGGTGATCCGCCCACCTTGACCTCCCAAAGTCCTGGGATTACAGGCGTAAGCCACCACGCATGGCCAGAAAACTCCATTTATAGACATAATCATCAATGCAAAAAAATCCTAAGAAATCTACAAAAAGGATATTACAACTAATACATGAGTTTAGCAAAGTTACAAGATTAAGGTCAATACACAAAACTCAATTAATTATATTTCTACATACTAAACAAACGGAAACTAATTTTTAAAATATCATTTACAATAGCATCAAAAGATGAAGCTCTTGAGGATAAATTTCACAAAAGGTATGTAAGAATTGTATTTTAAAACATATAAAACATTGCTGAGAGAAATTAAAGATGACTAGATCTAGAACAGTCCAAATGATTTTGAAAAATAACTAAATTGGAAGAGTTATACTACCTGATAAAATAAAGCTACAGTAATAAAGACCAATGTGGTATTAGTATAAGAAAAAAACATGCAATCAATAGGACAGAGGGTCTACAAATATATGAAGGTGTCACGGAATTCAATGGATAAATGAATCTAATCTTATACAAAATATTAAAATTATCTCCAAATGGATTAAAGTCTTAAATTTAAGAGCTAAAACTTACCTCTTCAGTTGTTAGGACACTGTTAACAAAATGAATAAGCAACCCACAAACAGGAAAAAATACTTGCAATACTTATTTCTGATAAAAGACATGTATTCAGAATACATAAGGAATTCCTAACTAAATGGTGTGAATGCAATCCTATTTTTTTAAAAAACAGGCAAAAGATTTCAATAGACATGTCACCAAAGATGATATACAATTTACAAATAAGCACATGAAAAGATGTATAACATTATTAATCATTAAGCAAATGCAAATTAAAATTACAATGAGATATCTACCACTACACACTCACTACATTATACAACGGAGAAAAGTAAAAATACTGGCAAGTACATGTGTTGGAGAGGATGTGAAACAACTGGAACCCTCATACATTGCTGGCAGAAATGCAAGACAGTACATCTACTCTGGAAAACAGTTTGGCAGTTTCTTATAAAGTTAAACATACTCTGTACTTATCACACGGCAGTCCTACTCCTAGGCATTTACCACAAATAAATGAATAAATATATCCCCCAAAGTCTTGAACATAGATATTAACAGAAGTTTTATTCATAACTGTAAAAAACTGGAAACAACCCAAATGTCTATCCCCTGGTGAACAGATAAAATATTCTGGTATATTTCTATAACAGAATATCCATACAATAATGGCATACTTCTCAGCAATTAAAAGAATGAGCCACTGATAAAAGGCATTGGATGAATCTCAAATGCACTCTACTAAGTGAAAGATGCTAACACAAAGGGCTACATACAGTATGACTCTCCATTTATATGAAATTCTAGAAAAGGCAAAAGCAGCTCAGCAGTTGTGGGTGGGTAGGGGGAGGGAGAGGGACTGATGAAAATAAGCCATGAGGGAATTTTTTGTGGTGATGAAATGTTTGAAATGTTTTATTGTAATTGTGGTGTTAGTTATAAAACTGTACACATTCACTAAAACTTAAATTTTATACTTAAATTGGTAAATTTCAGTGTTTTCAAATTACAACTCAATAACTATGATTGTTTTCCACAGGTAAATTTCAAAATAAATCACCAGAGTTTCAAAACAGGGAGGCAATTTTATGTCACTGTAAAATTATCCAAATGCCACAAAAACAGCAGGATTATAGGAAAAGAGTTTTTATCCTTTCTGGGTTACAAGATGTGCAGGGAGGAACAGGAACAAAAGGTGTGGGTAATAGGAAAACGGGGAGGGCTGCTCTCTGCATTGTTTTACGCTGTATTTACATGCCTCAGACTTCACCAAGTCCCTGTCCTATCACTTCTATCTACTTGCAAAGACAACAGAGTGTGAATGCGTTCTCTCTCTTAAAACCAAAACACAGGGTGTCACACACAATACAGAAAGCTCCACTGTTTTTTTCTCTTAGAGCACAAAGGTGAAGAGGCTCAACCCATGAAGCTGAGAGGTTCAGTCCCACGACTTTCACTTGTACTAAGAACACTGAATCCTCTCCTTTTAATTCTATTCAGTTTCTTGTGAGGCAAATTTTCCTGTGGCCAGTTTAGGAGTTCCTGATCAGGAGTCCAGTTATTAACAGAATCTAAGCAATTTATAGGACTCTTAGATTCAGTCCTTTTATTTTAGAATTACAAAAACAGTAATATTAAAGAATATTAAAATAAAGAGGAAAAAAATCAAGGGCTCTCCAATGGGGAAATAATTAAATAAATTATAAATCCATTCAACCCTTGTCCTATGAAAGCAATGATTTTCCATAGCCATTGTAAAGCCTGTATATGGGGAGGGGAAGGGGAAACAAAGCAAAGTGCAAAAAAAACTTTTAGTGCAGCGAAGCAAACAATGCATGCATATATGGCCAAAACTGCAAGGAACTCACCTAAGAGGAGTGGTGACAGGTTTCCCCCAACTGTTTTCTTTTCAAAAATGCACATATGTGTGCATGTACGTGTACATTTAAACAAAAATTCAACAGGCACATTTCCTGAGTTTAATGAAAGAACTCTAGGCAAGAAGGAGCCCTGTTGTCAACAGTTAAGTCTTCCAAGCGTGTTAGCAGCATATTCGTATGTGTAATGTAAAGTCCTAACTGCAACTCAAAGACCTGTAATGATATGTCCTGAAGAAATGGGTGAGAACACCAAACTGCTTTCCAGTTAAAGAGAGGTCACTTTGTTGGCACAAGTGGCTAACCCAGAAACACAAATACCTCAGCCTTAAAAGCGATCCACAGTGTTATATATAGAGATGCAGTGAGAAACAAACTCACAGGCCTATCTGATGCTCAGTCCTCCTGCTTCCCTTCTTAACAAATACCACCTGCAACCTCAATAGTGTGTTTTCATCACCACCTTGAAAGGTAATAGGCCAAATTGTATTTTGGCCGATTTTAAAGCTAGAGAGATCAAGAGCAGAGCTTTACAACTTTGCTCTAGGTGACTCAGATACTAAGCATCTAAACCTGGCCTAGAACCCAGGTCCATCAGCAACCAGGTGTGTAACATCTTGGTGCCTCTCCCACAATAGCAGACAATGCCCTCAGTCATCACAACCATGACTTCTCCAGGAACAAAGTGACATCTGTCTAGTCTCTAAACACTCACTGAAATAAAACCTTTTGGAAGTGACGTGACAATTCACCATTTATTTGGGGGGTAAGGTTAAAAATAGTAAGGCTTAGAGATAATCCATTTACTCAGCTTACCAGTTATAAACCATAGCTTTACTGAATGTGAATTACAATAGGCTGATCTTAAAGACCTTTAAGAACTAACCTCCAATAACCTCTTCTACATCATGTCCTCTGGTAACTTTGGTTCATTTGGATTAAGGCAAAACCAACCAAAGACATTCTTAATAGCTTGGGGTCCACTTCACAAACCTCCACAGCTGGCCAAGGACCGTAGCAACCTCAGCGTTAACAAAAGGAAACATGTTCTATACTGCTGAGCATTAACTGCTTAAGCAATTGTCCTGAGGTTGAAACAAATCTGTCCCGGGAATTTAGTGCCCGTTTTCTGGACTTTGGGAGGGGAGGGATAGAGAAAAATTAACAGTTAAGCTTACCCTCACCCCCTCTCTGAGAATAGGATATTTCTTCAGACTTGCTGAAGAGTTTGCTATTAGAAATGTGAAACCCTATAAAAGTACCAAGGCCAAAGAAGAGCTTTTAAATTGTTTTCCACTTGTAACCACAATGGAGTAGTTTTCAAATAAACCCGAAGACAGCTAAACGGGATCCTAAATGGTACACTCTGTTCAGAAACCAGAGTTGGCTGGCAGGTAGGATATTTGGTTTCCTGGTTTCTGTCAGAGTATTTTTGTTTCTGGACTTTGTTTTTGATAGAGAAACTGCAGTAGCACCAGAAAACAGCAGTTGGTTTTTTTAACCCAAAAAGTTCTGCAAAGTTCTCTGAGTATCCCTGTCTTTAGTATCGTGCCTTCAATCTAGTTCATGTTCCATTTCCCTCTGGGGACAAAAGGCACTTCCCAGTTAGAAATTAGCCTCTTTGGCAAAACTACTTGTAAGACCAGAAAATAGGCCAGTGATAGCCAATTCTCAATCATCTTTAAATAAAGTGAGCGTGTCAATTTATCCAAGCGTCAGTTTTCCAAAGAGCTGAACTCAAGATCTCACTCAAGTGTTCTAAAGATGATTCTGAGTATAAAACAGACACTTCAGTTTGAAATAGAGAAACTTAAGGTGATCTTAAGGCCCACTGGAAGTATGCATACGAATTTGTACTTACTTCTGGTGAATAAAATGAGGGAACTGGACTAGAATTTTCCACGTATCTTTTAACTCTACCATTATATGATCCTGAGGTCCTTGGAAATGGCAGTAAATAGGGGCAGGAGTGAAGGTTACACCTGCCACCAACTCTCCAAATGCCACTGCTCTGAAGTAAGAAATTGGTAATAATAAAGATTAGTTCTTCCAGGATAATAATCTACTGTTAAAGAACATACATTTCTATTAGGATGGGATCTCCTGTAGGCAGGGGGATTTTATCTTTTGTTCACTGATGTATTTATTCCCCAACCCTTTAACAGGAGCTGGCACATAGTAAGCGTCAATAAATACCTATTGAGTAAATGAATAAATTTTGTCCTTAGTATTTGAAGTAAGCCATCCAAAGAATATAATCTGCAAGTCCCTAAAGGCAGAGGGAGGCTTAGAGTCTACTACATGTCAGCTGGCAGAAAAATTAGGATCCAGGGACTCTCTCAGACTTTAGAGACTGAAAAGAATGTATCCATAATCATCTAGACATCTAAACAGAGCAAGAAAAACAGGGTTAGAAACAAACACATTTTACAATTCCATTTTCAAAACGTGTAACCTTTCCAGGATCAGAAAAGAAAATATCAGTGAAGAATTTCAGAAGGGAGTACAGAAACTTTTTTTCTTCTTCTTTTTTTGAGACAGTCTCGCTCTGTTGCCCAGGCTAGAGTGCAGCGGCGGGATCTCGGCTCACTGCAAGCTCCGCTTCCTGGGTTCAAGCCACCACGCTCAGCTAATTTTTGTTTTTGTAGAGATGGGGTTTTGCCATGTTGCCCAGGCTGGTCTTCAACTCCTGGGCTCAAGTGATCTGCCCACCGTGGCCTTCCAAAGTTGCTGGGATTACAGGCTTGAGCCACTGCGCCCAGCTGAAATACTATTCTTCTAAGGCATTTCAATTTGAGATAAAAATTCTTTCATCTCCTAAGTATGACCTTTCAGGTATGAAAGACAAAACATACAAGTTAATAATTAAAAAGTCTATGAGTTCTAAATTCCCCAAGTCTGAGAAACAGTGACAACACCTTGCTCCGACATATCCTAACATCCCAAGGGTTCATTTGTCTTTTTACACACAACAAAACAAAAACAAAAACAACAGACATCTGGTGGCAGAACAAGCACTGTCTTCTTCAACTTACTCTGCATCTTTATGGGACCCCCATCCTCACTCCCTCCTGTCACATCTGGCAACAAAAATGACAATCACACACAACAGTGGTCAAACAGCTAGATTACATCAGGCTTTAAAAAGAGCTGTGCAAAGTAGCATGTGCTAAAGGTGATCAAAATATACATTTTAACTATTGAAAACAGATAGTCCTGTCACTACACTCTTGGTAAAAGCAGAACAGGCTGGCAAAAGGACTAGAAAAGTTTGTCAGTTCTGAACCTGCTTGTTCACAAGGCTGCTTGCTTCCTGGGAAGAGGAGAAGAAAGTTTTTCCTGGAGTCTCCTGTAGATAAGCCTTAATCACAGCCTGGCAAGACTGTGCAGACACTTCGAACTCGAGAAGACATTTTCTCTTTTTCTCCTTCTGACTTTTTGTTATACCAGTGGCATTGCCATGTGTGTCGAGAACCCAAAGAGTTTAGGGGGAAGGGGAGGAATATCACAATTGCAGAGGCCTGATTACTATGCAGACAACACCGCCCTACCAGACAGACTTGCCAACGAACCGCGCTTGGGAAGGGTCCAGTCTATGGGGTGAACAAAGGGGCTGACATACTGTGGAACTGGATTCAGAGAGACCTCCTCCTCTCCAGAGCTTCTGGATTTCTAGGCAAGAGCAGCAATTAGGCATTAACTGACGCTAACATTATTTACAACAGGAAGAGGCTCTGATGAGTCTCCCCGCATACTGTACAGAACTCCAGTCTTCAAACCTTCAATACCAAAGTAGTTGTTTTCTCATCCTGCCCCACCTCTTTTAAATTATAATTGTTCTGTTTTGCACCAAAGTTTCTTTGTGGCACAATTTTAATTTACTTGTAACCCTTACATAAAAACCTCCAAAGCATTTTACCAATGACAATTTGCAAAGCAATTAACTATCCAGGATCACATGCTCACATGACAAAATAAAACTTTTTTTGGTCTTTTGAGTGATCTGAAAGCACCATATTGAACAAAATAATTGGATCTTGTGACTTCTCCCTTCAACCTAATTTTCATCTAATTTGCTGTCCTACATGCGAATTTGCCTCATGCTGCATCTCCATGCCTCCCTCTCAGAACCATTCAGCCCCCTGGCCTGGTCCCTTACTTTTTCTAAGCAGGTAATCAAAACAAGAAACATCCTGATATTCCCTGTGCTAACACAAAACAAAAACAAATCTTTCCCTTCGGATAATTCTAATCATCCCTGAACCATTTATGAAATCAGACCTGTAATCCCACTCTTATTTACCAGAAGCGTCATTTTAGGCAAGCTTCTAATTGATCCAAGCCTGTTTCTTTTTCTGAGAAATGAGCAACTTCCAAGGTATAGATTAGAAATACCATATGTAAAAGACACAGTACAGTGTCAGACACATACTGAATGCTCAAAAATTATTAATAGTTCTCAAAATCACAAAAATAAAATGAAAAAAAAATTAGTAGGACTTGGCACAGTGGCTCACACATGTAATCCCACCACTTTGGGAGGCCAAGGTGGGCAGATCACAAGGTCAGGAGTTCGAGACCAGCCTGACCAACATGGTGAAACCCTGTCTCTACTAAAAATACAAAAATTATTCAGGCATGGTGGTGGGCGCCTGTAGTTCCAGCTACTCGGGAGGCTGAGGCAAGAGAACTGCTTGAACCTGGGAGGCAGAGGTTACAGTGAGCCAAGATCGTGCCACTGCACTCCAGCCTGGGTGACAGAATGAGACCCCATCTCAGGAAAAAAAAAAAAAAAAAAGTTAGTATTAGATATAAGGATACCCATGATAAAGAGTGTGACTATGAACTTCATTTATCTCAGCTAAAAAGTTTATTTTGGCCTAAGCAACATCTTAAGGTTAAAAATAAAAATTAACAAAGCCAAGAGGCCGTGTCCTGTGGTGGAACAGTATAAAGTAAATTTGCAAAACAGAAACATTTGACTTCAAAATACCTTCTTCTCTCTTCTTATAGGGCCTTTACACTCCATAAGTGAGCCAAGTCACAAAATGGGAAGGCTTACAATCACCACACTCATGACATTCAGATGCCCCATGTGAGGGTATCTCCATAAGGATAAACTTGAGCTTAGACAATCCTTCAGATACTTAAAAAAGGGTCCAAACCAAACAAAGTGAAAAGCAAAAAAGCAACAAAGGAAAAAAAAAACAACCCTCAAAAAGCTGAGGGGGCCTGAAACATCCAAACTGGCTGTTTTCTTTGGCTGCATTCACTGGTTGTTGTTCAAGTTCAGTTCTAGTAGAGATTCTAACACTAGAACACTTATTTCTTGTTAAAACATAGTAATGAACAAGAAAGCAAACTGATTATTCCTTGCTCATAAATGTCAGTGTCAGAAGTAATATTACATACTAATAAGTCATATAACATTTCTACTCATTTCAGGCAAAGGTACATCGCTGTTAAATGTTACCTTTAAATTAGAAAAGAACAAAAAATGTATCAGGAAGTTCTTCCACACAATCATCCATAGGTGTAATAATCCATAAAAACTTAACCTGCCACTGAAGAGGGCAAAGGAACGCAATGACTTTCACCTCATTTACTCACCAAGAAATGTATTAACAGTGGGTACTGTTGTTTTCCAGTTTTTCTTTATTACTTATTTCCTTCACCATAATTCCAAATTTTAATGAGCAAATCTTTCCTAAAATATCTACGTAATAATCTTGATTAAGAGTAAAACGTTGGTTTCTCCTCTAGCGACTTCTGACCTCTTCAATAAATTCTGCCTGATGCTGCCTCCTTTCCTTCCAACCACTCATGTTAGAATCCTTTTAGTCAAAGTAGGCTGAGGCTGCAGTGTTTTGCAGGATGTAATCATCCTCAACACCATATTATTTCAGAGTAGTTTAAGTCACCATTCCTAGGCAATTTCATAGTAAAAAAAAAAATTCTAGGAATTCCTGGACCTATAGATATTTCCATGATCACTACAAAAATACTTCTTTTTAAATAAAAATAAAATTGTCTATAATGTACCATACTGGGAAATTTTGATTTCAAAAATAGAACTAAACTCTGAGCTTCCGTAATGCTGTCAGATAGATTCCCAGGGCCCTTCTACTGCCCTCAAGGAATGATGGCATACGCTCAGTTAGTTCAAAGAAGATGTTCTACCCAAAACCCCACCAGTGATTCTCTCCTCTCCCCCATTAGCAGAGTCCCATCCTCTTTATATCAAGTTCCTCTGGAAATCAGGTTACATTTAATACCTGGAGATCCTCAACTTGTTATTCAATACTGTACTTTCTTTCCTAGGCCAAAATGTGTGTAAATTTTCTAGACACTTGAGATCACCAATACCATAAGAATCATAATAAATTGGAAAAGATGACAAGGAAAAAAAGGAGGGTTCTTTATCATCCCTGAGAAAGTGAAAAGCTTTCATGGCTGAGGCTTTACTTGATCCACTTGTTTAATTACACTCATTAGTCTTTAGCTGCAAACATGTAGAAGGTACTTAAATGACTGAATGAATAATTTATTACAAACTTTTAAGAAGAGAAATACCAGATTCTGCTAGTATCCTTTATTCATTTATTTGTAAGAATGGGATCTTTCTTTGTCACAGGACACTAATTTAGCACCAGAGAAGTTACTGAGCACAATGTCATCCTACCTTCTACTGAAGTGATAAATACAACAATTTTTTGCTGAAACTGGCCTGATTCACCTTAAAAATGGTACCACAGGTAAAGAAGAAGAAAAAAAAGCTACAGATCAAAACACAAAAAGTGAGGGAAAAAAAAGTCTTACATTGAATGAATGTCAGTTTGCCATATTCCACCAGAAAGTAATTTTCAATACAAAGATTTTTATCTCAGAAAATACAGTATATTTTCCAAGTTTTGGTAGATATGTGTTATTAATCCTATCTTATTCCTTTAAGGTTACTGCCTAGTCAGACAGAAACACAAAAACACTTTAGCATAAAGAGGGAAGAAGAGTATCTCCTACTCTACCTTCTCTTAGCAGTTCCATTAAAAGACCACTTAACATTCAGCTCTAAGAGCTTCAAATAGGTTCCTATAATACACAACAAACAGAAAGACACACGTACACAATCATCTATATTGTTTATATTAATCAGCCTTTATAAAAAGTTATTCACATCTATTATCAAAAATAACATTTGTTAATTATAATAAAAGGTTATTATTATTTTTGGTTTGGTTTTAATGCTATTGCTTATGACAGCACACTTGCCTCCTTCTGGATAAATATGAGGGACAAATAGCAGCAACACACAAAAACAGGCAGACTCAGTGATTTCCTGTAATTCTTCACACCATTCTAGACCAAATCCTCTGAGATTCTATGAAACTGCAGAGCCCCAAACTTCACGCAAAAAACAAGATCTTGGTGGTATTTCTGTTATTTTCAAAGATCTTCTTAGGCCAAGTGGGATTGGAAAACTCACAGTGGAGCTTTAGGTTATGCTGCTACAGCGGCATGACAGAAATTTACAAAGAATTTTTAAAGTAGTAATGCTCTGTGTTGGCAAGGGTATGAGAAATGGGCACTTTCATACACCGATGGTAGGAGTTTAGGGAGATTTTAGGAAAGAAAAACAAGAGTGACTAGAAAAAGCAAAGCTTTAAAATTTTGTATGCTCTCAGACATCAATTCCACTTCTAGAAATAAAAGTAGATATACATTAAGATTTACCCAAAATATTTTGATCAGTGATCTTTATAACAGCAGAAAAACTAGGGGGAAAAACCCTTAACAACATTTAGAAGTAATCAGCTAAATTAATGAAATATTTATTTCATACAATGAAATATTTTGCCATCATTAAAATGAAGTCATTGGGCATTTATCCCAGAAAAATGAAAATTTACGTTCACAAAAAAACCTGTACATGAATATTCATAGCACAAGGCTTTCTTCAAAATAGCCCAAAACTGAAAACAACCCAAATGTCCACTGAGTGATGAGTGAATAAATAAAATGTAACCTAGCCATACAGTGGAACACTATCGAGTAACAAACAGGAACACACTACTGATATGTGTAACAACTTGGATAAATCTCCAGGAAATTAGGCTTAAGGGAAAAAGTCAATCTCCAAAGTCCATATACCGTATAACATTATCACTTACGTAACATTCTTGAAATGACAAAATTATAAAAATGAAGAGCAGATTAATGGTTGTCAGGGGTCAAGTTAGGCAGGGGAAAGGAGGTAGCTGTTGCTAGAAGACAGCAATAGAAGCGGGGGTGGGTGCAGTGGCTCACATCTGTAATCTCAGCCCTTTGGGAGGCCAAGGCAGGTGGATCATCTGAGATCGGGAGTTTAAGACCAGCCTGGCCAACATGGTGAAACCCCGTCTCTACTAAAAATACAAAAATTAGCCGGGCAAGGTGGCGGGTGCCTGTAATCCCAGCTACTCGGGAGGGTGAGGCAGGAGAATCACTTGAAACCAGGAGGCAAAGGCTGCAGTGGGCCGAGATTGTGCCATTGCACTCCAGCCTAGAGCAAGACTCTGTCTCGAAAATAAAATAATAAAAATAACATTTTTAGAAAAGCAATAGGACACTTTGGGAGGCCGAGGTGGGCGGATCATAAGGTCAGGAGATCGAGACCATCTTGGCTAACACGGTGAAATCCCGTCTCTACTAAAAATACAAAAAAAAATTAGCTGGGTGTGGTGGTGGGCGCCTGTAAGCCCAGCTACTCGGGCTGAGGCAGGAGAATGGCGTGAACCCGGGAGGAGGAGCTTGCAGTGAGCCAAGATCCCGCCACTGTACTCCAGCCTGGGCAACAGAGCCAGACTCCGTCTCAAAAAAAAGGCAATAGGAAGGATCCTTGCGGTAATAAGAAATGTTCTGTATCTTGACAGTATCAATGTCAGTATATCTTGGTTGTGTGAACTACAGTTTTGCAATATATTACCCACGACGGGAACTAGATAATGGTACGTGGGATATCTCTGTATTATTTCCCAAAAGTGCATGTGAATCTACAATTATTTTAAAATGAGATGTTTAATGTCACTGATGATTACTTAATGACATAAAAGTATTCATAATCCTTCTTCCCTTATAAAAATTAGCCAAGACAGTCAACCACAAAGTACCTGAGGCTTAAGTGAAAACCAGATTTTAAAATCTTACCTATCATCCCAATCAACCAACCAGGAAATATGCACAAAAAAATTAACAATAATTGACTGCAGAATTATAGGTTGTTTTCATTTTGCAATCTCTGGCTTCTAAATTTTTTACAATGAACACACATACTTTTTTTTTTTTTTTTTTTGAGATAGAGACTTGCTCTGTCACCTAGACTGGAATGCAGTGGCACGATCTTGGCTCACTGCACCCTCGCCTCCCCAGTCCAAGCGCCTCTCCTGCCTCAGTCTCTGGAGCAGCTGGGATTACAGGAGTGCACCACCACACCCGGCTAATTTTTTGTATTTTTAGTAGAGACAGGGTTTCACCATGTTGGCCAGGCTGGTCTCGTAATTCCTGACCTCGGGTGATCCGCCCACTTCGGCCTCCCAAAATGCTGGGATTACAGGTGTGAGTCACCATACCCAGCCCGCACACAGTTTTATAATGGGAGGAAATAAAATTGTAAAGGCTTGTATCTGTGGAACATCAATTTGTGTGAAGTTAGTCCTCACAGGTAATACAAACCAGGTTATGTCAGTAGTCACTAAAGTAGTCTTTTTCCTCGCAGTCAGCCACAGAAGCTTTCCCAAGTTCAGTGTTCAACTTCTAACTGCAGGCCAATGGATCTAGTTTTCTAAAATTCTCCTCCCACCTTCCTTATACATACAAAAAAAAAAAATCTTAGTCCATAAAACCTGCTTACCCTTCAGATCTTCTCACACACAGGACCAACACAGATGCAGGTGGGTCTTGAAGAAAAGAACCAGCCACCCAATATTTTGCTGAAATGTGGTTCTATTCTGTAAGGAAATCTGAGATGGGACAATTCACCTTCAAAGTCAAAAGTAAGTGAGACGGGAGGAAGACGACAGAATTTGTCTGAAGAAATGGGATGGCCCTTAACAGAAACGATGATATATGATGGGCGTGGGGTGGCCTTGCTTCTCAGATACTTACTCTGAGGCATTTCTAAGTGTGTGAGGCAGATTTTTAACAACTAAGATTTTTTTCTTAAAGGAGAACGGGAGAAAGACTTTAGAAAATGAGACCATGTGCAGCCCGAAGTTGGCACGCTGAACCTGGGAAAGCCTCTGTGGCTGACCATGAGGGAAAAGACCATGAAGAAGCATGTTTGTGGAAACACGACACTCGGACTGAGCCCAGGGCAAGGCACATACTGAGCGAGGCGTCATTACGAGAAGCATTACGAAAAGCCAATCATCTTCAACTATGCTGCTTCCTAAATACAATGTTGAGCACCATTCAAATAAGAAATAAAGTATTCAAAACCTAAATCCACAAACTACACACATATACAACATTCTAGACATTAGCTGAGATGTATAAAAATTAATATTATTTCTTGGTCCTAGATGAGCAACAAAGTTAATACCTAGCAAGATTTTTTAATTTTAATAAATTAGCCTATCTTAAAGAAAATCCCAATAAAAAGGTTATGTTTTTAAAGAGCAGTCCCAACCCTGTTTCAATTCAGAAGGGTCATTTACTTATTAACAGCAATAACAACCGAGTGAAAGGAAGGTGGAGGACAGGGAATTAAAAAACAGCTTGCTCTCACAAAGTTACTCTGATCTAGGAAAAAAAAAAAACAGCTCTCATCCCATTTTCTAGAACTCTGTATACATCTCAAGTTTCCTATGTAACAACTGTTAGCAATCTTTTTATTAGTTGCATTAAAAAAGAAAAGGGAAAGAGAAAGAATATGCCCAGACAAGAATTAGAGAAACTCCTTGCTGGCCATCATGCTAAGTCAACATGAAGGAGGTGGAGGGGTATATAGAGGTCTCTGCTCTGGGTGGGCAGTCTCCAATAACCACCAGGTCAAGGGGTTATCAACCATCCACATCTTGCCATAAAAAGCAATGCCCTGGGTAGGCATTCCTGGAAGCCATTTGTCTGCCAAGCCAGTGTCATGAATGAGAGGTTTCCCAGAATACATTCAGAATTCTTCCCTAAATTTCTGTTTCCATGATGGTGAATTTCCAGTAAGTCAATCTTCATAAAATGTGTAACACTCCCCACCCCCCCCAACAAAATCTGTACGGCCCCAAACCTTTAAAAATTATGTTTCTGACTCATGTTGTGTGTAACTTTGTTCAAGAGAAAGCTCTAGATTTTTTTTCCCCCATTTCCCACCAGGGCCCAGCACAGACAGCTGGTTCAGAGCAATGGGTCAGTGCGTGCCAGTGGTTCTTTTTTATGTATCCTGCTTGTGGTTGCCTCAGTTCAGTTTATCACTCAGCAACTGCTTGGTAATCCCCTGTCATCCCCACCCTACAAATGTCCCTATCAGCAGAGTTGGGTAGCAACAAGTCAGCGAATTCAGCTAATCCATTCCTCCTCTAGGTCTGAGGTGACTCAAGTTGATGAAGAAACTACCAAGGAACAAATTCTAGAAAGAGCAGAAAGATGCACAGGGATTTTCCCCTCCCCAAATTGAGGGAGATGGAAGAGGGGACAGCAGGGAGGAAGGAGGCAAAGATTAATAAAGCAGAGAGAACCCACAGTGTTGTACATTATTAACTGCATGGGAACTATATCCTTAATGGAAAACACATGCCCCACTAAATCACTGGGAACCTCAAACTCCATGAAAGGAATTTTGTTTTTATTAAGTTTTTTCTTGCTTGCTTTAATCTGAATGTTCGTCAATTCTAGCCCAGAATTTATGGGTTTAAAAGACACTATTTAACAAATATACATAGCTTCAACAGAGGAAGCAGAATCGCTAATTTTAAAACACCACAAGCATGAATTTTAGTATCTTTTAGTACTACAATAGGTGGCATGTGATGAACTCTGTGATACATCTCAAGAGTCAGGCAGACCTAAGTGCTTATTACAAATTAGAGGAAACATGAAATAGCTCTGTTTGTTCCTGAAATAGCTCTCTGGCTACCTCACATGCTGCAGCTGGACACAGCCACATACAGGTCTACAGTATGAGCTACCAAAGCCTGCAGAGGTTGGTATAAAAAAGTTATTGAAACATATTAAAACATGGAGTACCTAACCATAATTTCACATAGTTATTATCCATTTGTTAGGTATAAATACCACAAGGCAGCATGGGGATGTTCTGATCCAATTTTTAAAAAGCACAATCATTCTGTTTAATAAGAAAACAATTTCTCTTAAATGAGCATCCTCACAGCTGAAAAGAAAAATGCCTTCCACATTCAGAATCATAAGCAATTTCTTTTTGCTTAAGCCTATTACCCATTCTCAGCCTGGTGTGCTTCTGGATTTAATGGTGACAGAGAAGTTGAAAAGAGTAAATCTCTGGGGTGACACTGTTTCTGATGGCTCAAGGGGACACTCTTAGGTCTGGCTCTCTTTCTTATCTAGCCATGGAAACAAGTTATACAACCTCTGAGTTGATGTGTCTCTAACATAGCCCAATGGCAACACCCGCATTCTGGCACTTCCCTTTTGGGACAAGTTAAGACACAACTGCATGGCCAAGTTCTGTTCTCACTTAGCTGCTGCCATCTCCAGAGTAAATTTTCTCTCCAGTCCTTTGGGATCTTCTCTGCTTATTGTGATTCAGGATATCATCCACACTTCAGACTCTAAAGAGTTAGAAAATACCCTATTTTATTTAGTCCAACAGTTTATTTCCCAAAGTATGTTCTGCTGATAACTGTTTTCTGTTTAAAAAAAACAAAAACAAAAAAACAAAAAGCATCCCTTTGAGCTGTAACTGTTTGGGATATGCTGCATTAAACAATATAAAACAGGTTTCTTTACTGTAGGATTTCTCATGGGCTGCTAGTACGCATCCTGAAGTTCCTAACGGGTGACAGTGTATATTAAGTATTTTCCAGATTCTTTTCTTAAACCACAGATCACTTTTTAAACAAAGTGTGTAATTAGGCTAGTGTTCTGGATTCTCCCAAATTGCCTGTAACTTTGTCTATGGACAGGTACACATTTATTTACCTTCCGCTTTCCTCTAAAGGTTGCTTCTTAGTGACCCATCTCTGATTTCCATTTCCTGCTTAAACTTTCTCATTCTCTCTTTTTTTTTTTTTTTTTTTGAGACGGAGTCTCGCTCTGTCCCCCAGGCTGGAGTGCAGTGGCCGGATCTCAGCTCACTGCAAGCTCCGCCTCCTGGGTTTACGCCATTCTCCTGCCTCAGCCTCCCGAGTAGCTGGGACTACAGGCGCTCGCCACCTCGCCCGGCTAGTTTTTTGTATTTTTAGTAGAGACGGGGTTTCACCGGGTTAGCCAGGATGGTCTCGATCTCCTGACCTTGTGATCCGCCCGTCTCGGCCTCCCAAAGTGCTGGGATTACAGGCTTGAGCCACCGCGCCCGGCTAACTTTCTCATTCTCTTGGCAAACAAGTGTTTTCCTTCCCTAATTACAAAAACATACTTGAGGAAATGTTCATTCACCAACCCATAACTTTTCAAGTAATCTGGACATTCTCCCCTCTATACCTCTAAGTCCACATTCCTACTTTTACTTTGATTTTTTTTTTTTTTTTTCTGTTTAGGGCATTAACCAGGAGTCCATGGATGGCACTTAGTGGGTTCATAAGCCCCTGAAATCATAGGCAAATCACATGCAAAATGTCCTAGGTAACCACATTTTTCTAGAGAACAGGTAACACACATTTCCTCAAAGAGGTCCATTATTTCTCAAAAACCACTGGGAAACAATAATAAAAATAGTAGTATAAAAATGTTTTCATTGCTAAGGGGTAATAGGATGGGGAAGAGAAAGGTAGAAAATAAAGCATTTGACCTACATGGTAAAATAATGCACACTGACAGGTTATAAGCTTTGGGGGCATTCTTTAAAGTAAAGAAACATTTTAGGAAGAAAAAAGTAAGAATGGAAAGTTTAAACAAAACAGACAAGAGGGAAGCAGTATTTGGGCAGTCTGACAGAATGAAGGGGACCAGGGCTGCCACCATTAAAATATTTCTTACTGAATCTCAAAATGTCCTATACTTGGCCCATTAATGTAAAAATCCATTTCTGGCAGAATTATCAAACTCATCACTAACAAGGTAAAATGGCAGCTTGGCATTTGAACACCATCGGGCCCCTCATAACCATGTGCCAACAGAGAGGTCACTAATTTCATGTTGTGTGCAAAAAAAAAAACAAACCCCTTAGACAGTAGTGACTTAAAATGGGAGAGGAGACTTTATCCTAAAGTCTTAGGAATGGGAAATGTAGGAAGGCAGATTTTATATGGTTTTTGCTTTCTTTGATCCTTTCTTTTCAAGAGTAAAAATCTATCTTTAGGATTTGTATTAACAAATCACCTTCCTTCCAGAAACATACACTTCTATGAGAGAGAACATAAAATAATAAAAGTTACAGAAACTACAAAAACTTATGTAAATGGTCTCAATTAAAGGGCAAAGGGGTCTGTCCCCTGTACCCAGTACCTTTGCTGAGTTATTAAAAAACGAAAACTTTGTTGTATTTCTTACAAAACAATGAGTATGCTTGGGAAATGAATTCAATATAATAAGCCCCAAACTTTTTCTATGTATCATTAAATTTAGCTTAAGCTGAAGAATGCAGAGGTCACAGTTACAATAAAAAGTTTTTTCTTTCTACCTCCCCCTTCAGAAGTACTTCCCAGTATTTCCAAAAATTCAATTTGCATTACACATCACTACCTAAAAACACAATTATGCTCATACCTCTCAAAAGCTCAACAGAAATAAGAACGTTTTAGGCCTCAACAACCTGTGGCTTGATGAGGTTTTGCAAAATCCAGCTGCTTGGTGGAGGGGGAGCAGAAAGAGCAGAAGTCACACCTGGGAGGGAAAAATCTATCCCTGAATCCAACATCAATATTAGGAGGATAAACTGAAATCTGAGCCTAGTGTTGTTTGGGGAACCACCATTATAATACTTCGGATTATAAGCATCTCCACCAAAATCACACATTGTCCCTGACACGTAGGTACCAACGTGCTGAAAAGGTTGCATAAGCACCTAAAGGAAGGGAGAGCTGCCTACAAAACTTTGCTTAGATGTAGCCCATTCTTATCTCACAGCATAGGGACTGGCAAGAGTCATGTTTGGAAAGAGCTGGAGCTCTGCCACATTCAACAAGGCCCGATTTGGGGATGAGTGGACATGCCAGTGCCTGGCCATCCTCCCCTACACCTACTGGGTCACTTAGACACACCAGACCCACAGGGCCATGGGGCACCAGGGGTCCAGAAAGACCAGGGCCACTGCCTGCAAGGCAGACCTTGGATTTGCCACCTATATTTTTAGAGTTCAAAAAGCGGCAAAACAAAACAACATGCCCCAAGCAAGCCCAAAAGAAGCATCAGCAGGAGGCAAAAGCGGGAGGGAGAGGTGGCTGAGGCAGGAAGGAGGGAAGAAAAGGCTGTACACCTCTGACCTTAGAAAAACCCTGGGAACTCCCCTCCTGCTGCCTTGGTCCATGGGGCTAGATCATACCTTTATTTTACTAATAAGAAACCAAAACTACTATGGTAACTTCACAGTTTCATTTTCTTTATTTGACTTCCAAACCTTAGGAGTATGAAATAAGCCTTTTATTCTATAACTCTCCCTAGAAGAGGAAGGAGAAGAACAGGGACTCTCCTTTTTTTTCTCTAAAGTTATTCACCCATTTTCATCTTTTTGCAAACAAACTTCAGTTAAAACTTAAGTCAAATTTAAACATCTCGAGCTGCCCTTTTCCTTCTATTTAAAATTAATTCCACAACTTTTAGGGCAGGGAAAAACAAGAAACAGGGAAAAAGATTATCAGCACACAGCTGTTTGCCATCTTCTCCTCACTGCTTTGGTAGTTTTAAGAAACCTCAAAGTTTACACAAACACAAAGCCAAAAGATGCCCAAAAGAAATACACAGCAAAGGCTGATCATGGTGGCTCACACCTGTAATTCCAGGACTTTGAGAGGCCGAGGCAGGAGGATCACCTGAGGTCAGGCGTTCAAGACCAACCCAGCCAAGATGGTGAAACCCCGTCTCTACTAAAAAAAGTACAAAAATTAGCTGGGTGTGGTGGCACATGCCCGTAATCCCAGCTACTTGGGAGGCTGAGGCAGGAGAATCACTTGAACCCAGGAGATGGAGGTTGCAGTGAGCCAAGATTGCACCACTGCACTCCAGACTGGGTGACAGGGTGAGACTCCGTCTCAAAAAAAAAAAAAAAAAGAACTGAAAAAGAAAAAGAGAAAAGAAAAATACACAGCAAAGGGGCCGGGTTTGGTGGCTTACACCTGTAATCCCAGCACTTTGGGAGGCTGAGGCAGGAGGATCATTTGAGGCCAGGAGTTAGAGACCAGCCTGGCCAACATGGTGAAACCCCATCTCTACTACAAATATAAAAATGAGCTGGGTGTGGTGGCAGGTGCCTGTAATCCCAGCTACTCGGGAGGCTGAAGCAGGAGAATCACTTGAACCCAGGAGGCAGAGGTTACAGTGAGCTTAGGTCGTGCCACTCCACACCAGCCTGGGAGAAAGAGCGAGACTCCATCTCAAAAAAAAAAGGAAAGAAAAGAAAAAGAAATACACAGCAAACGAAAAAATTAGTATTTACTTTTCTTTCTCCCACTAATTATTTAGTTTTACTAAAGCCCAATTAACCTGATACAACCTTTCCTCACTCTTTCAAGCTCATCTATTTAAAAAACAGTATGACCTAAAATATCTGCACACCCTATTTCACAATCTTTTGATAAACTAGGAAATAAAAGAACATCTTGTTACTATAACGTGTAATCCTCCCTTCTAAGAAAAAACACTTGTACCAAGTCCAGCTAACATGATCCATTAAGAACAACTAGTTCTTTCTTACAGGCTAACACTGACTAGACGTGGAGGACTTGAACTTTCAAAATAAACACTCAACAATATTCCCAACATCTAGATGTTCAGACTGCTCACTAAATTATGCATTCCTAAGCATGCATCCATCTCTCTGTGGACACACTGGGAAAATGCCTCTCTAAATTATAACGGGATTGAGATAAAGACTGGAGAGCAATGAGTGCACTAAGAATCATCTTCCTCGCCTTAAGCACTCAATGACTACCCGCACCAACCATTCTCAGTGCCCTCCCAACCAATGGCTTCTCCGAGACTCTGAAACCTGCAACCCGAAGCCACAGCTGTGGCCGACAAATGCCAGAAGCAAAATTCATGACACTTTATTTCAGTATTTGCACAGAAGCTTGGACAGGTGTGAGGAAGCATGGTACAATGATCTGAGGAACACCCAGACTCTTCCCACACACATACACTCAAGCTTCCACCATACCTCCATTATAGAAAACCACCAGAACCCCTACTTAAAAAATAATTTCAAGTGAATGTAAAATGCATTCTTGTTTATGACTAACAAGGACTGTGAGGTTCCTGAAAGCCAAGAACTTCTATTGCTCAAACCATGGGGCTACGAGGAAGGCAGACGAGATGGAAAGGCTCCTAAGTGATGACGAATAAAGGAGTAACTGAAGAATTGTGAACACAAAGGGCATAGCTTACAATACTGTAAAAACTGGCGTAAATGGACTATCTGGCCGTAAGTTACACAAAAAATCTCAATCACAGCCTTTTCTAACCCCTTTTTTTCAGTTCAAATCAACTTTATGAGGTGTAACTTACATACCAAAAACTGCACTCATTTTAAGCATATGCTTACATGAATTTGGGCAAATATATTTACACCAGTGTAAGCACCACCACAATTAAGATATAAAACATTTCATATTTCCCCAAAAAGTTCCCTTCTGCCATTTTGCAGTCAACCTCCTCCAATCCCCATCACCCCTGGCAATCGCTGATCTGCTTCCTGTTGCCATAAGTTAGTTTTGCCTTTTCTAGAATTCCACAGAAATGGAATCAAACAATAGGTACTCTTCTGTTCAGGCATTTTTCTCTCAGAATGTTTCTGACATTCATCCATGCTACGTATCTGTGGTGTGTTCCTGCTTACTGTAGAGCAGTATTCCCTTTGTATTGACATATCACTATTTTTTCACTAAAAAGAGGGTGGTGCTTAGCTTTAAAACACATACATAAAACTTTCTAAGGATACCGTAGTATTTTTCTCTCAAAGTAGTCAGAACTTATAAGTAACTGTGCATAAAGTACAATCCCAAAATCTCCGCTTCAGAAACACGAAGTTTTGTTTTGTGTCACCTCCCTATACAATAACTGGTTCAATCAAACGGAAAGAAAAACGGTAACTTGAGATGTTTTGTTTACAGCCAGCTCAAGATGTTATTTCAAGCCGCTGAAGAACTACGAGGAAACTGTATCCAAGCAAATTTTCACATGCTGCTTCCCAAATGCCTGACCGAAAAGTGAACTTGATTTAGGACTTCAGTTTAATTTGGGTACCGACCATTCTGCTTTTTCCTGATTATTTAGAATTTTAGAATTCATGCTGACTCCCAGTTACCCCACCATCAGAAGTATGTGATGGGATTTCCCTTGAGGTGGGGCTGCCCTGAGAAGTTCTGTCTGGAAAAGAAAATAAATAGACCATTTAAATTTTGTGTAACCTAGCTGCCCAAATGATGCATGACTACTCGTGTTTCCAAGGGAATACAACTTGGGAAACTCTGTTCTAGCAGATAAGAAGTATAAACCTAGTAGTTTCAGGATGGCTGCCTGTCTGCAACAGGCCTGGTTATTCTCATTGTCAATGGACCATGCTTATCCCAATGTGGGTTACAAAAATGAAAACAGTTTCTAAAAGGTCACCCAATGAGTCCCAGCTACACCTGGGATGTGAAATGAGAGGCCGTAACACTCCTGAGCCCCCATCTCCCTACCCATGCTTCAAACAGATCTTTACAAGTCACAAAGGCAGGCAGCAACATCTTCTAAAGGATGAGGCCTACCTACATGAGAAGGATGTTGCCTGTCTACTCTGCCTCACCAACTAGTTTGGCACTCTGAGCCCACCACCAAGTGCTGGGCCTTAGTTTCGTCTGCTGTCAAGGGAGGCAGCTGAGCTAGGATGAGCTCTAAGGTTATCTCCAATCTGAAAGCTGTCATATGAGGCTCAAAAAAGAGCCACAATCCCAATACTAAAATGAGAAAAGTTGCATTTTTTTTTTTTTTGAGACGGAGTCTCGCCCTGTCGCCCAGGCTGGAGTGCTGTGGCCGGATCTCAGCTCACTGCAAGCTCCGCCTCCCGGGTTCACGCCATTCTCCTGCCTCAGCCTCCGGAGTAGCTGGGACTACAGGCGCCCGCCACCTCGCCCGGCTAGTTTTTTTTTGTATTTTTTAGTAGAGACGGGGTTTCACCGTGTTAGCCAGGATGGTCTCGATCTCCCGACCTCGTGATCCGCCCGTCTCGGCCTCCCAAAGTGCTGGGATTACAAGCTTGAGCCACCGCGCCCGGCCAAAAGTTGCATATTTTTAAAACCATATTTGCAAGCAAGGCATCCAAAATTCCGACAAGAACATCAGTCTCAATTCTTCATTCCTAATTCTTGGCCATTGTAAATTCTAAATAAGTACTTTTCTTATGTCTATCCATTACTTCTTTTTTTTTTTCCTCTAATTTGAGTACAGGTTGAGTACCCCTCATCCAATTTACTTCGAAGTGTTTCAGATTTCAGATTTCTTCACATTTTGGAATATTTGCATACACACAATAAAATATCTTATGGATAGGACCCAAGTTTAAACAGGAAATTCACTTATGTTTCATATACACCTCATACACATAGCCTGAAGATAATTTTATTTAGTATTTTAAATAATTTTGTGCACAGAACAAAGTTTTGACTGCAACCCCTCACGTAAGATTGGATGTGAAATTTCCCACTTGTGGTGTCATGTCAACGCTCAAAAAGTTTCAGATTTGGAGCATTCTGGATTTCAAATTTTCAAATTAGGGATGCTCGATCTGTATTATTTCCCAAAAAAAGGTGGGTGCTAGGTGTGGTGGCTCACGCTTGTAGTCCCAACTACTCAGGAGGCTGAGGTGGGAGGATCCTTTGAGCCCAGGAGTTCCAGGCTGCAGTGAGCATGCCACTCACTCCAGTCTGCATGACAGAGTAAACCTGTCTCAAAAAAAAAAAAAAAAAAAAGATTTAAATTAAATCCTGTTAATCAGTTCCAGTTTTCACATTTAACTTTATACAGCTATATGCCTGTGTTTGTCTGCATACTTATGTTTAAGGTTTTTTACTAAGACATTGCACTGAACATGATATCCTTTAAGAATAACTCTCTTAATACCCATAACATGACAGAGGCTCAAAAAGTTTCTGGAAAAAAATAGCACCTGCTCTTGCAACAGTTCATCCCGGCAGCATGCTTTCGTTTTGATTATTCATGAAATTGCAGATTCACTGTTAAGCTTGACTAACATTCAGTAGGAAACAGTTGTGTGTGTGTGTGTTTTTTTTCTTGAGACGGAGTCTCGCTCTGTCACCCAGGCTGGAGTGCAGTGGCACGTTCCAGGCTCACTGCAAGCTCCGCCTCCTGGGTTTACTTACACCATTCTCCTGCCTCAGCCTCCAGAGTAGCTGGGACCACAGCTGCCTGCCACCACAACTGACTAATTTTTTTGTATTTTTAGTAGAGACAGGGTTTCACGGTGTTAGCCAGGATGGTCCCAATCTCCTGAGTTTGTGATCCGCCCACCTCGGCCTCCCAAAGTGGTGGGATTACAGGCGTGAGCCACCGCGCCCGGCAACAGTTGTGTGTTTTTAACGTACTTGCAATTGGAAGGCTCTATCTTAGAATGAGCAAAAGGCAACACGGTATTAATCCAAAAGTCCCCTAAATTTCCCATAAGGATCTGAAGAAGGCACTGCTTTCTTCAGAGACATCAGTCACAAACTCACAAACAGCCAGTCAGCCCTGCCTAACTCCTCCTCCTGCTCTTAACGGCAACTAAAGCTAAGGTTCCACCCCTGGGCTAGGCTGCAGGGGAGTGGGCCTGCAAGTCTGCACTGGAAACCTGGAAAAGGCTGCCTGGCGGGGAATAATGCATGCACTCTAAGAACAAAAGCCTGCCTTAAACGAAGAACTTTCCAAGACAGGAATGGCAGGGCTGAGAGAATGCTGGCAGGAGTGTTTGTGCAAGCACACGGTCCTTCTTAGTACTGAATGTCCCCAGCACTTGGAGAGGAAGTAAACAAAGATCTGGGTTGTGCTTGTGTCTGTGTAGCCCACGGCAGCCAAGGCCTGGCCCGGTCAAGACTCCCAGCTCCTGGGCAGGGGGTGCTTATGTCACAGAGCTCCAAAATGTGGGCTGTGTGTGCCCAGGAAAAATTATAAAGGCCAGTTTAAATACAGCCTATATTTCTCTTTACCACTTAGATTTTTTCTTTATTTTCAAAAACAATAATTTTCTGAAGTTAAGTAAAACTGGAACACGGAAAACAACTGCTTGCGAAACAGTCCACAGGACTCCATGGCAGCCTCCATTCTCCTCCTTACAACGGATTTGGATCAAACTTCTCCATCACACTGGACCAAACACACTCTATTTTGTCTTAGGAAACCCTGAGGTACATGAATTTTTAAATGCTATACTGCAGAACCCATGTGTACCTAATAAATACTGAAGAACTAAGGTAATTACCTTCCATCAAAAAGTGTAAGTATTCCTTCAAGCCTTTCCATATTCCAGTTGCTCCAGAACAAACCACGTGGAGTTTTGTGGGTTTTTGTCTAGTTGCAGAAAATAATCCCAGCACAGCAGAAAGCATGCTAAAGCTCTAGCATCCTGCTGAGGCTTGGAGTGAGAGGGCAAGGCCCAGTCAAGCTGTATTTTCTGTTTCTCCAGCCTACTATATTCTAGGAGGCCCAGCCCACTGTTTCCCAGCCAGCAAGCACTGCAGCTTGACTCATCACAAAAACAATTTAGTGTGTCTTGATATTTTAACTTTCTTCTTAGCCTCTGCCTTTTGGGGAATGAGAAGGAATCTAGGGGATATAAAGTAGAAGCAGTAGACCAGAGGAAGAAGGGAAGACCATGGTCTGTGTCTCTGCACGCATATCTCACTTTAAATAACAAATGCATTCTTTATAATTTTATAACTATACTTGAATTTCTGAAATAGTATAACATTAATTAAGTTTTAAAATGTAAAAGCTCATTAAACAAATGTAATTGTACAACTTCCTCCATTTACCTTTTTTATAAGTCTTGATTTTTCATATAGTTTAACTTAAAAAAAAAACAAAAACCACAACATCCAGAGTCAATGGTCCATGCAAATCAATCAGAAAACTAGCAAAAGGAACAAGCCCAAATGCAGAGAAAAACACAAATTGAATTTTTCAATATAATGAATAGTTCAAAATAATCTAATTAAAAAACAACACATACTTTACATACTTTTCTTGAACTTATAAAGATGATAAAACACATTCGTAAATGAGATCATAAGCAATGCAACTGTCAGCGGATTATCACAGAACTTAGAGCTTTTAACTTAAAAGTTGCCTTTTAAATTATGTTCATTTTTAGATGGAAGCTTACACTTCGGAAGCACGTGCCTTCTGCCTGACTGCAAACAGTGGGTATTAGGAAGGACAGCTACACAGACAAGAAGCTAGAGGAGGAGGGAGGATGGGGGAGCCCTTCTCTAGTGCATGTCCCAGTTTGGAAACATGGGTCTGAGTCATCTCAAAGCAAAAGAATCCTTAAGCTTTCTATAAAAATATTTATGTGTGTCCTATGGCTGACTTAACACAACACAGGTGGGCAAAAGAAAAGTTCCAGGTTCCAGAACCAAATGTACCATCAGGGAAGTCAACTAAGTACAGATAACCTCTGTGAGAAAAATTAAACATTTCGTCAAGGGTTTCTGATGACAATGCAAAAGCAGGAGAGTACATTGTACTTTAAACAATGCCTTGTCTGTTTGCAGGAACACAGACTGGTCTAAAACGGAGGGGAGAAAAAACAAGGCCAACACTGAGCCAGGGCTCTCACTTCAAAAGCAAGCTGTAGAACAAGTGTGTGTATGGGGGGGAGGGATGTGTGTGCACACACACATATATACACTTTCGTATGAATTTGCATATGTGCCACAGGTGGGCACACAAAACTTCCACCGGCTGCCTGACACCTATTCCCATCAATCCCCCTATCTCATGCTCCTCAACAAAACCTTCTTACTCCCTTGAGCAATCTGGGACCAGTTCTTCCCCAGAGAGCAGTAGGATCCCTTCATCTGTCTGTCACCTAGAGGCTTGCCCCAGCCCTGAGCTCTTGTTGTGAGCAACAGAGACCCTGGTAGAGGTGAGAAAACTAGGAAATGGAGTGAGCAGACCTGGTTTATACTCACTCTGCCACTCAGAAGCTGGGTGAGCTTGGTCAACTTGGTCCACCAAATACCTACTGAACCAGTCATGGGCCAGACCCAGCTGTTAGCCCCAGTTTCTTCAGAAATTAAAAACAAATAGGCTGGGCACGGTGGCTCACACCTCCAATCCCAGCACTTTGGGAGGCCAAGGTGAGAGGACTGCTTGAGCCCAGGAGTTCAAGACCAGCCTAGGCAACACAGCAAGACCTGATCTCTACTTTAAAAAAAAAAAAAAAAAAATTTCCCTTCAGGTTTATTGTGAGAATGGTGCTCAATAAACGTTAATGTAATTTCCTCACCGACTCCCATTCCCTGATGCCCTGCTTCATGAAAACCAGAGTCTTGTCTCATGCCCAGAATCACACTAGAGGGTCGAGTACACCAATGCACTGCTGTTGGGGACCAACTACATACCAGCCCCCTGGTATTCCCTCAACCATTCCCTTCTGCTACGTCCCTGCCACTTCTCAGTATTGACAATTTCTTATGCCAGGGTTTTTGTCTTCTGCCTGCCTCTTTTGCTTCCTCAAGCAGAAAGAAGGTTTCCTCCCTGTCCAGGGTTTCCTCCCATGGGCTCCTCCAAGAACCTTCCCAAAGAAACTGATCCATACTGCTTCCACTGTAAGTTCTAGTCACTCCTAAGTCTGGAGCCATTCGTACTCAGTCTAGCTCATGTTACGTCAAAAAAATATTCACAAGGTCAGGTAGCTGGACACAGATACATCACTGAGGAACGAACACTGAAACTAATGGACTGGCTCATTACCTTAGAGAACCAAATTTCAAGCAGGAGAATGTCGTTTATTAGATCAGTGTTCTCTTTATGATGTCCCGAGAGAAAAAGTTTCTGAATAACAGAAAAAGCCACGCTGCTTCTGTTTTTATTTAAAGGCAGTTATAAGTTTGGAAGCTAATCTTATGTCTCTTTTTGCTCCAGCTGCTATGAAACTCAAGAGTGAAATGTGTGACCTAATTCTAGTACCTGTCAAGTACTATATTGTCCTTCACCCTCAGGCTTCCTCTCTTAATACTGCGCATATTTTTGTAAGCTGTCATTCTAAGGAGGAACATAAACAAGTTTGGAATTAACATCTTTGGGGAAAAGTGATCTTTGCTTTTCCAGAGGCTTGAGGCCTTCCAGGAATGGCAGGTCTATGTCTATTTCAGAGGCAGTGAAAAAGTAGGAAGCCTGCTGAGAAAGTGGGATAGGAATGTGGTGGAAGCTGACCTTAGGCATGTGTCCCTCATCTCTCTTCCATGTACCCTTGAAGGAGACATAAGGGCAGGAGCCAGAGTGACAGCCACTGGGGCAGCACGCCCACCACTCTACAGACGCCTATAAGCACAGAGAGATTTTGGATGCTACTGAGCCCAGTGTGTTTTAAGTGGTTTAGAGTTTCATTTAGCTAAAATCTAGAGGGTTACAGACTAATGGAATAATAATAACGATACCTTTTCCTAAGGCACCCTAAGTAGCCTCGGAAGCACTCTAATGGAAGGTAAAAGGCATCTCTACATCGAAGGAAAGCATGGGGCACACCTTGCAGACTCCCAACTGTCTCAGGATCAAGAGCCCAGCCTTGTTATGCTGAAGTGCTGAGGAAGAGGGCAGAGAGCCTTCCAGGATAGTGAAGGAGCCATGGCCTCCCTGCCAACTTGGGCTCCAATCTCAAGAATGCACAGCTGGTCCCCATGCCCTGATCCACTTAGAGATCTTTGAGGCCTGGATTTTGGTGCTTTCAGCAAACTCTAAGCTCCAAGTGGGAAACCTCTGCACCCCAGGAGCTGGGAAAATAAGATGGCAAAGATTCTTCATGGCTGGAAGATTTTGAAGATAGCAATTCTTGGTGGCAAAGCAAGTGCCAAAGCCATAGATCAGGAATTCAACTTCTCATTTCAAAAGGGGCCAGCTCTACCACCGTGCAGGCTACCATGTTTCAACCGCATCACTATGAAATAAGATAAGATTCTCGTCTTTTACCCTCTCATTACAGGATTCCTGAGGCTGCTCAGAGCTCCTTAGGAAAGGCTATCATTATTGTTATTCTATTAGTCTACAACCACCTAGATTTTAGCCAAAATGAAAAATCTAAACCATTTTAAATACACATTGGACTCAGTATCATCCAAAATTGGCTCTACATCCTAGTAAATGCAAGTTTCCAGATGGCAAGATTCTAGGTGAAATCATCAAAATACTACATAAGTGCCACACATTATTACGTGCCTTCCACTCGTTAATTCACCCAACACTCTGCATGTTAGGGATGAGCCAAAGTTATCTCCTTTACAAAAAGCAGACGCAGTATCCTTTCATGGTTACACAAACAAAAGCAAAGCCAACGCGAAAGATGGACAACCCCCACCTCCCCGAACCCTGCAATCTGTCATGCAGGGCCTGTTTTTTACCACTTTTCCTTGAGGGTTGCAAAACTTCTGCAAGGAATTCTTTGATTACAGTAATACTTTTATCAACAAAAGAAAATGAACTCCAACGATACCCTGTCTTGTCAGAAATTTCATTATCAAAGGTGAAAATAATGAATGATGGCAGAGATACATGCCAGGATGCACAGTTCAGCAATACTTCCCTTCTTTCTAGGCAAGGTGGATTAGTGCCATCTCCCAAGAAATAGCGCAACTTTCTGTTTGCATATCCCTACCACCACTATACTGCAGACTCATCAGAAGCAATACTCACTTGTATGTCCATCTTTATTCCATGCATTACCGTGCCGGTGGAATGAAAGTAAACGGATGAATAACCATGGCTGTGACCTATGAAGTACGCCCCCATATGATCAAGTCACACGAGCCCTGGACATGTATACTTTTCCCAGTTTAGGCCTGGACCAGCACAGGCTGCAGAAGCCAGCACCACTGCCACCAACCCACACTGCTGAAGGACCAGAACTTCTAACCATCTGGGTGACCAACAAAACTCTGCCTACAAGAATTATACTCAGAAAATGTGCTGTATTTTTATTTACCTTTAAAGCACACACAGATTGCTTCACCACAGCACTGAAACCTTATTTGCCACAAACTTTTCAATAATCGGCACTGAGACTGAAATCTCCATAATATTAAAAGTGACTAGAAGTGGCATTTTGGCTATCAGTGCCAAAGCCAAACAAATTCCTTATTCCAGAGACTGCCAAACTTCTCCAGTGCCTGAAGAAGAGCTTAGCATTATCCATCGGACTTTTAACAGTTACAGAAAGCTGCTCTGGGGGTTTAATTCCCAATA
The DNA here is from genome assembly GCF_008728515.1 of Papio anubis. Classification (NCBI taxonomy): domain Eukaryota; kingdom Metazoa; phylum Chordata; class Mammalia; order Primates; family Cercopithecidae; genus Papio; species Papio anubis. The sequence goes on from NC_044981.1 coordinate 154,741,737, forward strand.
AGAGATATCCAAGTGCACCAAATATTATTTAATGTATGGGTTGCCCAGCATTAAGACTGGTGAAACTGCAAATTTCTCTTGCAGCCAACTGCTGCCCAGTAAAGCCACCAACCCAGCTTATGTGCCCACTCCTCTGGCACAGAGTAACTAATTCTTGGAAACATTACATGCAATATACTTCTTTCTCAAAGTCACAACCATCAAAGTAACAACCACTCAGAAAACTCAGGCCCCATCACTCTGGATAATAGGGCTACCACCAGGCAGTCCTTCTTCAAGGTCCAGAGGTTTATCAGGTAGCACTGTGGCTGCCTGAAGTCTCCCATAGCTACCTTTTCACCGAATGCCCCCACACCAGCCACAGTGAAATAAAAAGCCTAGTTCCTCCATAGAAAATAAAGTAGTGAGGTCTGAAGCGAGGACTGTCCAGGCACATTACAGATGCTCATGAGACAGTTGTGGATCTTCCTCAGTAAGAATGGTGGTGACCAGAGTCAGTTCATAGGTAAGAGTCCCCTCACTGGGTGGTTTCAAGTCACCTCCTTTACATCTTTGACCCTTAATATCCTCATCCAGAAAATAAAGGGGTAAGTCAGATGACATCCAAGGCACTGAGTTTCAGGACTCAGGAGTTCCATCATCAATTTGGCATTAATTTGCATCTCAGGTGAGTCCTTCCCCTAGAAAATCCCTCAGGAAGCAGTCCAGGTGCGACGAATGGGGGAACATTAGGGACATAAAGCAGGGCTGCTGAGAAGGGGGTCTAGGTACTGAGAATCACATGGAAGGCAGTTATACCCAACAAGAATCTGAATAACAGACTCGGCAGGTGGACTGGTGTACCATCCTATTTTTCCTGGGTCAGAGTAGGCTTTCCTATCTTAATATACAGCTACATACTCAAAAACAAGAGAAAAAATACTCAAAGTCTGCTCTAAAAACTGTCTCCTTGGGGAAAAAAAAAATAACCCCACTGTTTAACATCCTTCAAAGCTGTCACCTACTATCTCCATGACAAAAACCTAACAAAGGGATTAAGGTAACCAGAATAAATGCATTATCTGACAAATGGTTCACTTATTTTATTTTAGGAATATCTGTTTACCTGCCAGGAAATACAATTTTTTTTTTTTTTTAAAGTCCAGCAACTGTTTAAAATGTTATTAGTCTGGACTGAGAAAAGGGATGTTACTGTGTTCTTACAACTGGATATAAAGATTCCCAGGTGACTCCACAGATGAAAATCTGCCTCTGGGTACAACACAGGGCTGGGAACCTTGGGCTTCTTAGCACACGCTAGACTCTTACTTCTATTCAGCCCTAGCCCGCTGGGCCTGCTTCCCACATCTAGCACACAAGATGTTTAGGATGATCCCTAGATGTCACCTAAAAGCAGCTGGCAGGCACTTACTTAGATGGCTAGTAAATAAATGGCCTACACCAAGCCGGTGAAGAAAGAGCCAATGTCCTTTTTTCCTATGAGGGTTACGAGTGCAGGAAAAATACGTTGTCCCTACATGACAGTTAAAACCTGTTTATATAATATTCCAAAAATAGCTGACATTGTTTGTAGGGCTTTTTTTCTTGGAGAGTATGCAGCCTATATTTTTAAACATTAAGAAAGCTTTATCTTTACCATTTATCTCAGAAAAAAAATGGAGACACTTTTTATTTTTCATGCAGATGAGAAATACCAGACAACCAAGTTTTTTTAAACAAAGTCTTGGCAGCGAGCCACAGATCATTTTTCATGAAAGGGCGATAATGGGGGAAAGATGGCATGGCAGTTTCCTATTTCTTTCTTCTCTTTCCTTTGCCCATCAAACACTGAAGACTTCGGGAGATTTAGTTCACAGACAGAATGCCTCTCCCACCTTGACAAAGAAGAAATGATTCATAATGCTGAACTCTTTAGAAGGCACTATCAAAACACAAACTTTTTTTTTTTCTTAACTATTCCAAAACCACAAAATAACTTTGCTTTCCTCTTTTTCCTTCCAGTATAGGAAGAACTGCAGTGGTTCACTTGCCTCCCTAAAGTGTCTCAATGGTCCCATGACTGACACTGAAAGCAAATCTGCTTGCATTTTAAATTATAAAGCGTGCTCATTAATGATACTGCTTAATCAGCAGTACATATGTGTTGTTTGATAATGTTCTTTGAAGAAATTTCATAATGGCTTAACACTGCTACACCCAGCCATCACCCGTAATATTTCATCACAATCACGCAACTACAACCATCCAGCCTCTGCCAAGGTATTTTGACTGGGCCACCTTCCATGCTCCTCAATCCCCATTTGCCAATCCAGTTACCACCCCCGTCCTCCACAATTTGGCCTCCTCCTACTGCTTCCATCTTTCAACATCTGCCTGCTGCAGTCACCTTCTTAAACCACCATATAAATGTCCTGGGCCTAATTTAAACTGTGAAGCAGATCCAAAGAAAAGAATGAAAACTAGATCCAAATGACCTACTGGCTTCCATGCATGATATGGCTATTCAACAGAAGATGATATACAATTAGTCTGCTTCAACCTCCACAGAAAGGGTAGGGGGAAGGAGAGAAAGCAATGACTACAGGAAAGTTTAAATGCAGTTTAGAGTAAACTCATCTGTGTGTGTCATTTCTGAATCTGCAGAAGATGAGCTGGATCACCCTTCCTGGAATATCACTTACATCTGCTCTAGAGCCTGGAGAAAAAACACAGTTTGAAGTGTCCCATCCCTAAGAATAATCACACTTCACAAAAGTACAAGTCTGAAAAGCCTTTTGTGTTCAATGTGAATGCTTGTCTACAACCTAACACTCAAGTTTGTTCTTTCTATGGGTTCTGAAACAATGACAGCTAGGTAGAACACATCTGTCTCAATTCTAATGGATCACCTAAACTCCCTTCCTTTCTCTTCTTTTAAACCAAAATGGGAAATATGATAGAAAAGAACAACCCAGTGAGGTCTCAGGCAGTATTATAAAATCGAGATCCCTAAAGCCTTGATAAATTGACTTTGGAGTTTCCTTGGTCAAAGTAGAGACATATTGATACAGGAGACCGATTTCTATCACTTACCAACTATGTGGCCTCAGCCAAGTCACTTAGCCATTTTGCACCTCAGTTTCCTCATGAGTAAAGAGGAAAAACTAAGGCTGGGCGCGGTAGCTCACGCCTGTAATCCCAGCACTTTGGGAGGCCAAGGCGGGTGGGTCATGAGGTCAGGAGTTTGAAATGTGTAAACACAAGCCTGGTCAACATACTGAAACCCCGTCTCTACTAATTAGCCAAGCATGGTGGTGGGTGTCTGTAATCCCAACTACTAGGGAGCCTGAGGCAGGTGAATTGCTCAAACCCCGGAGGCAGAGGTTGTGGTAAGCCAAGATTGCCCCACTGTACCCCAGCCTGGGCAACAGAGCAAGACTCCGTCTCAAAAAAAAAAAAAAGAAGAGCTAATATGCATAAAGCTCATCAGTGTCTGGCACACTGCTAATAAATGTTCAATTAACAGTAGCTTTTAGTTATAGCCATGAAAATAATAGATAAATCTAAGGTTATGACTGTACACATCATACCCATTCACACCAACACAGAAGGAAGATTTAGTCCTTTTTGCCCCTTTTGGGCAGGGAAGAATTAAAAGTTTTCCAACTTCAACTACCACTCCGCAATTCAGCAGCACATAGAAGTCAGGACACCGACCGTCTCTAAACCAAAGGCCTCCTCTATAGCCTCAAGGAAATGTTCAAAGAGGGGTCAAGCAGGTGATGTCCCTCATTATCGCCACGTCTGAGACACAGGAGCCAAGGACTGGGGATTCCTCTGGGTTGAGAGACAAGCCTTCTGGACTGCTACTGGGCAGGCTTTACTCCTGGACTGCTACCGGATGTCTTACTCCTCTGTAGAAGTGATCCTGATGCCAGATCCTTCAAGATACCCTCTCTCCTTGCCCCCAGAACATGCAAGCAGAGGCCCATGCTTTGGGGAAACCAAAATGGATGAGCAACTGCCGTGTGTTGCCACATTTCACTTGTTTGAGTGGTGACGGCTCAGGAAGAGTTCCTACTGTCCCCAGCACTTCCAGCGCCCGCCAGCTGTATCTGACTTCCAACGCATACAAGTCCCTGGCACTCTCCTGGAGTCCAATTTGGAATGCTGCTCACAGTTAACAGCACAGTATTTTGGACTTTCCTCCAAACTCTGACCCCAGACAGAAGTCCCTCAATGCAACTTTCCCTTCCAAGTGGACCTTCTGATGTTGTTCCAACACCGAACCTGTCTTCTTGACCCTTCCCAGGAATCTTGGTGAATCTGAGGAAAGTGACTGGCCTGCCCTACCCACTCCCCCAAGAAGAAAACCCGGATGACTGCACGTCGGAGGCTTAGCACTCAAGCCATATCATCTTGGATATGGCTTCATGTAGGAAAAGGAATGCCACTAACAGCAGAATGAATAGTAATCCAAAGTCATCCCAGTGGAGTTTGTTTTGTTTTAGTGTTTATGAATCTCAGGCAACATTCTGAAGCAGCTGGTAAAAGGTCCTGACATGAACATCCAGAACTGGCCAACCCACTGTGTTTTGCACTATTTACATTCCTAAAGCCACTAGCTAGGTTTGATATAGCTAGCTGATCATGAGGCCCTGCTTAATGCACTACAGAGTCCAGTGACACTGACAAGCAGCAATACTTGTTTGCATCTGTACCTCACTCCACCTGTGGTGGGAGAGGTCCTGTGCCTTTTAGGATCCTGAGCCAAGGTGAATGTCCCGCCTTACCTCTGACTTTGTCACGAGAGCCGTGTCACTCTCCCCTTCACTGCACTGAGCCTCTCACACTGATAACACCCAGCACATTTTTATCTTATCTTTCTCTCACATGTCCCATGTCTGTCTGGGGATGAGTCAGTACAACTACTCCGCTGTCTGATGGTGGTTTTAAAACTAGGAATGTCCTCAAAAGACCAAAACAAACAAGAGAAAAAGATCACACACACACAAAAAACCATGAATCCAACCTAAACACAAGTTCCGTGAACACAATATATGCACTAAGGTGAACATGTGGTTCCCTGAATGGATCCTTTATTGTTGTGATCCTGAAAGGTGAGTATTCTTGCCTCGTACAGAAGGCTACAGAGCAACACAGATCTGTGGGAAGTCCAGCATACTCAGGGGGCTAGAGCTTTGTTATAGTTCAACAGATACCACCATATTTTTCCCCCTTCTTGCCATGATTCTGAAGCCAAGATGCCTTAGATGTTAGATTTTTTATTCCCGTCACTAGAATAATTCCAGAGACTTAGCAAATGACTTAAAAAGAGTGGTTCTGAAACCTCAGCTTACAGTAGAATCGCCTGGAGGACTTGTTAAAGAGTTTCTGATTTAGTCTGTGTGGGGTAAGCCTGAGAACCTGCATTCCCAGAAAGTTCCTATGTGATATTGACACTGCTGGGCTAGGGACCACTTGGAGAACCATTACCTTCAAACATCAGGATATGGTGGAACCTTCTGGTATATTAGATTAGGTTGCACAAAAGAGGAATAGTAAGTTGGTATGTCTCAGTTTTCAAGTCTTATGCAATGACTTAAAACAGCACCATCTCTTCTTAAAAATTCCTGAAAACTTCAAAATAAGTTAACTAGGGTCCAGTAGAGACTAGAAAAATGAGTAGGAGTTGGAAACGAAAGACATCACATGCACTTATATTAAAGAAGAGGAGACCCCAGTTAAACACAGTTTGTTAAGTGATAATAATGCTCTTGCCCTTAGAAGCCAACCTTACTCTTTAATCCCAACTTTATAGCACTCCTTGTCATGTGGAGCTTCCTATGGAGAAGAGGGCTGAAATGTGTCTAAAAGTCAATACTAAAATAGCTGATAACTTCCACAGCCAAAATCTAATTTCTCTAAGATAGAGGCATTCAATCCTGGCTATACATTATCACCACGTGAGAAGCTTAAAAAACAAAGATGCCCAGGCCCTATACCTACAGATTCTGACCTAACTGCCTTATGATGGTACCTAGGCACTGGTGGTTTTGAAAGCTCTTCAGGTGATTCTAAAATGCAGCCAGGGTGAAAAACCACTGATGTAGGAGTAAGGTGACCGGTGGATGGGAAAAAGAAGGGGAATAAGCCCTCTTTAGACAATGTGTAGTAGATATAAAAGGAAAAGACAAGAATGGGACAGCAGCCAGGAGTGACCCGGATAAGTGAAACCGAGGTTACTCTGTTAGATTCTGCGAGGCTAATCTAGAGATCAACCCAATGTTGGCTGTCTCAGGTTCAAAAATCAGAAATGGCTAGATGATCAAGGAAGTACCTTCGTGTGCCAAAGACTTGATACCAGTCCAAAGAACATGCCAGGAAACCCTCTTAACAAGGTATACTATTATTACTATTTTTTTTTTTAAGAAGAGTTACTAAGAACTTGGGGCAAAGAACTTTTAACTTTTCAGAAATCATTTAAAGGTTCAACTTTGAAATCATATATCAAAAAAACAATAAAATTTCTCCCTCAGCAAAATTAACTGTTCTTTAAACAGGGAAGGAAGAGGGAAGAGATTAAAGAAGTAACTCTCAGAGCACTCAATAGCTGAAATCATCCTCCCAGTAACCACACTGACAAATGGGTTTTCAAAGCTATAAAATCATGTGATGCAAATGATAAAACTAAGTTATTTTCTTCTCTTCCTCCTTGACCAGCACAGACACATGAGGTAACAGCTGAAAAAAATTTTTTAGAAAGCTTTATGATCCTGTTTAAGGCAGAACAATGAACACAAAAGAAACTAGCTAGAAGAACTCAGTCAATGGAAAGAGCAGGGACTCTCCGGGCAGGCAACAAAGAAGTCAGCTGAAAATCATCTCTGCTCACATCAACAGGGCAAACACTGGGCGCCCAGAGATAAAAATCCAGATGTATTTCCACTGCATTATAAGCTAAACAGACTCATTCATTTAAATTTTTTGTTTTTTGGCTGATGAGAAAACTTAGATGTGCATAAAGCTGCATCTTAAAAACAAGAATTGTAATTTTTGATTGAAACATTCATCTGGTACACAATTTATTTTAAAGCTGACTTAGAAGACACAGTTTTCACTAGCAGCACCAGTTACCTTTCCTAATTTAACACATGGTACCTTGCTTATTGAGCACCAGTTGCTGATAAATTAACTGAAAGCATTCACTGATTTTATGAGATTATTGGAATAAACTTCTCAATAAGCCTCTTCCCAAGGAACACCTACTAAATGATGTCCACAGTCAAATGCGAACTTGACCTTAACAAATGACATGAAGGATAAGTATGATAAAACCTAAAATATGGCCCAAATCTCTTAGTCTTTCAGTCTAAAATAAGGATCTTTCTTGGAAGGGGAGAAGACTAAATAGGACTGATTTAGATAATTCAGTTCAGCAGAGGACATGCGTGTATTTAAAAAGAAGGCCGTAAATTTATCCTTATTGGACAGGCTTGGAGAGAGAAGGGCTGATCGAGGCCACTAATTTGAAGAAACGCTATACTAGTTCACCTAGGAAATTATCTCTCATGAGCTTAAGACTCCATGTGTTCTGAAGCAAACATGCTCACAACAGTATCAGCTCGAAGATTACTTTAAAATAATCAGGTCTATGACATTTTCATAAGTCAATTCCAGGCTTCTCAGGGTTACATAAATGATGCACCTCATCTAAGTGATATTATTTTAAAGAAATTTGAAAGAATGTTTGGGTTCAGAGCTTCAATTTTGACTTAAAATTATCTTGCCCAAAATGTTATTAGTCTGCAGGCCTCAATCTGCATGACAGGTATATTCACACACGGCACATTAATACTGTTAATGGAACTATACTGAAAGTGAATAAAGATTTGTTCCTTTTCATCCTACAAACTGAAGTTTTCTACTGCAAAAATAAAGACAACAAAAACCCGTACCCAATGCGGACTCAGACGCAAAAGTATGAAGGAAGAGATTAACAAGTCCTTGGTTTGGAAATAAATGTTGGCGGGAAGCCCTAGAACAGCTATGTGTAAGGTAAAAACTCTGGAAGACCCATCGCAACGCTTTTAAATTAGTTTTTTGGTTTTTTTCCCAGTGATTTATCAACAGGAAAAGTTCGAATGAAGAGATCTAGGGAAAGTGTTTTACTCTATGAAACCATCACAAAGAAAATTAATCTACATCGAGGTTCTTTTTTTTTTTTTTTAGGTATTAAGTAAAATAAAATAGGAAGAAAATGGAGGAAGGTGAGCAGGAGGATTTAAACATCACTCAGCCCAAGCTTAATATGAAATATGGAACCAAAGCAATTATGCAGATAATTTATGATGAAAGAAATATCATTTTTAAAAATCAATGATTAGGACACTTCAGGAAAAGAGTAGTTTTGTGGTTGGAATTACCTGAATTAATGACTTAACTATCTACTTGATCTTTTTAACGTAGCAAAAAGAAAGAACCAGTTTTCAAGGAGATAAGCTCAACTGTATATAATTTTATGCCCTCCTTACACTTCAGGCTTGTACCCAGAGTTGCCCCTTTAAAAGTCCACAGTGGCACTGCCACCTTCTATTGCAGCTGCCTCCAGCCGCACACTCCCCTGCATGCTGTTATACTCAGTTATCAGGTAGCACCACCATTCCGCCTGCTTGCGTTTATCACAGAGTTTCAGTCTATCCTCTGGACATTATCCAGACACCACTACTTACCTCTCTTTACTACGAAACTGAGAGTTCTGTAATTTTTTTCCAACATACACAAAATAATATGGGATAATCAGCATTCTGTTAGCTACATTTTATCTTATGGCACTGCCTTCCTGTGGCCAATTAAAACCAACATTTTAGGTCTTCTTCATACATATTCTTACCTTGAAGACAAAAGCAGTAGGTTCTTCAGTAGAGATAAACACTAACCTGGCCAGCAACTCGCATCATGCAACATTTTACGTTTCTGTCTTGGCAGCCTGCCTTTAAACCTGTCAGTAACTGCACTGCAAAGAGATGACCACCTCACAAAATATTTTTAATATCTTTCATTATTATTTCTGATTTGGCACCAAAACTGTCAATAACTCCTTGTAAATGTGTTTTTTTCCTGAGATCTGCTTTTCTTGATGTTGCTGCCTGCATTCATCCACCTGTTTGAAGCCTATAAAAGCACAGATATCCTACTGTACCAACACAGAAATTTCTGCGATAAGGTCCCATCCCAAAAGATTTCTACTGACCATGCATCACTCTATTGTTCTAAATAATACACTGTGCATCTGACCCATAGTAAACCATGGTCACACCTGGCAGTGACCAAAGAGAAATGGAGAATCACCAAACCAACAGGTTTCTAACAGAATTCTCAAGCCATTCCTACTCTCCCATTAAAGACCCAGGCAGGTACGTGCTAATTCTTAAAAGTTACTTAGCTCATGCAAAAATCAATGGAAGGAGCCTAAATCACAGAGCTTAGTCCACTTCCCACCAGCACACAGAGAGGTATTGTTACTCAGAGTGAGCACGACTCTGAAGATGAGCATTCAGCACAGACTCAGAAGGATTAAGGTGAGGATTCCTGGGGATAGAGGTAAAGAATGCGGCATAGAGTAGAAACTTTTAAAATGGCACCTCTTTATTTTTTATTTTATTTATTTATGAGATGGAGTCTTGTTCTGTCGCCCAGACTAGAGTGCAGTGGCGCAATCTCAGCTCACTGCAAGCTCCGCCTCTCGGGTTCACGCCATTCTCCTGCCTCAGCCTCCTGAGTAGCTGGGACTACAGGCACCCGCCACCACACCATGCCCGGCTAATTTTTTTTGTATTTTTAGTAGAGATGGGGTTTCACTGTGTTAGCCAGGATGGTCTCGATCTCCTGATCTCATGATCCGCCCGCCTTGGCCTCCCAAAGTGCTGGGATTACAGGCATGAGCCACCACGCCTGGCCAACAGCTCTTTAATTTCTTGTTGGACCCCACCCAAAGTCCCACCCACACTCCAGGAGACAGGAAAGTATACTAGAAAAGGCAAACGCTCCCAAGTCAGAGAGCCCTGGGTTTGGATCCCAAGTAAGTTACTTTCACCTCTCTGAATCATTTCCTTGTCTTTAAACTGGGGTTTACCAATGAGATCACTTGGACTCGGGAAGGGGAACATCACACACCGGGGCCTATCATGGGGAGGGGGGAGGGGGGAGGGATGGCATTGGGAGTTACACCTGATGTAAATGACGAGTTGATGGGTGCTGACGAGTTTATGGGTGCAGCACAGCAACATGGCACAAGTATACATATGTAACAAACCTGCACGTTATGCACATGTACCCTAGAACTTAAAGTATAATAATAAAAAATAATTTAAAAAATAAATAAATAAATAAATAAATAAACTGGGGTTTACATTTAAATGCCTATCTTATAGATCAATATTAAATGTAAAAAACTTAGTTGAGTAACGGGCACATAATAAGGGCTCAATAAATCACAGCTACTATTACTGTCATTGTTATTATAAATAGGCCAGAAATGTCTTGTGTAGACTCCTCTTTTTATTGTAAAAACCAAACTGTATCTCTAATATAACCCTGACACCCCTCCCCAAAAATATTATTTTAAAACATGAGAATAAACAGATACAATTCTGATTCTTAAATGTCTGAACATTTCAAGCCAAACCCTACTGGGTACCTAACAAGATATCTACTGCTACTGCTGCTGCTGCTATGAGGACAACCACTCAATGTTCTATGCTTTCATAGAAGAGCTGGTTTTTCGGATGTAAATATAAACACAGGGGACACGAGCCTGAAGGACCAAGTGTGTGAGACGTTGCAAGACTTGAACCAAGCATAGGACACACTGAGGGAACTCCAGAGAGATCTGGATTAGCCTTACCACCATCACTGATAGCAGTGAACATGGTATGCCTCCAACTTCTCAAGCCCTGACAGGGCCAAAAGGAGGCTTCTTCTTCCACACTATTCTTCCACTGAGGAGCCCTGGCTTTTCCCTCTCTTCCCCTCCCCTCAAAGACTGACTCTTCTAGACCAAAGCCCTCAGCCAGACTTCATGGACTTACTGTAAACCTCAAGCCCACAATCAACAAGCACAGCCATACTGTCAGTTCACAAAATAGGCAGAGAAAAAGAAATTCAGTAAGGAAGGGGACTAGGGGGAAGGACACACCTTATTCAAAATTCGAAAGAGGGCCATGTTCTAGTAGCTCTAACTGGGAAATCAAGGAAAATTCATGCCTCCCTCTGTCCTCACTGCAGGATAAAAAAAAAAAAAGAAGAAATGTAGATGACAAGAAAGTCGCCTATGAATGATTATTAACACTTTAATTTGAATCTAAATAAGGTCTTTTTATTCTTCTCCATCTGCAACTCTGCCATTCTCACTCTTCTATCCCTAGGCTCCTAGGTTACTTTCTTAGGACTGCCATAAAAAAAATTACCACGAATTTCAGGGCTTAAAACAACAAAAACTCACTCCCTCTCAGTTCTGGAGGCTAGAAGTCCAAAATCAAGGTGTTGGCAAAGCCATGCTCCCTGGTAAGGCACTAGGGGAGGATCTTTTCGTGCCCCTTCCAGCTTCTGGCGGCTCCTGGCAATCCTTGGTGTTCTTTGGCTTATAATTGCATCACTCTAATATTTGTCTCCAACTTTCCACGGCCTTATTTGGGTTTCTACGTATTTTCTCCTCTTCTTATACACACCAGTCACTGGATTTAGGACCCACCCTAAGCTGATACGACTTTGCTTTAATTTAACTAATTCAGGAAAGATCCTATTTCCCAATAAGGTCACCATTCTGAAGTTCCAGGAAGACATGAATTTTAAAGGAACTCTATTCAACCCACTCCAACTGCCATGTCAAAAATAAACCCCCACCACCAAAATATGGGGCATAGTGGTGGGAGGTGACAAATTATAGCATTATAGAATTACAAAAAGTTCAAAGTTCTAGTAGTCTATAGCTCCATGACTATTCATTTTTGAACTGGAAATAATGTTGTTCTTACTTTTTACCTTACTTTTCTCTCTTACCTGAGAGAAATGTAAACACATACATTTCTCTCACCCATGAACAACTGTGAAGCCTTGGAAAACATCAAAAGTCCCAATCAAAATAGCACTAAAACACAGAACATCCCACCGATCCAGACACTTGACCACTCTGTAAATATCTGGTCTTAGGTATAAATGAATATGTAGTATCAGGAATTGAGTAGCAAAAAGAGGAAAGGCAGGGGAGGATACTTTTTCAGTTAAAAGTACTCTCATTTAATAATCTAGGAGTGGGAAGTAAATCATAGGTCTTAGAAGACCAAGGTTTCCTTTAAAACACTTGCTTTAAGTTTTTAATCTCCACACTCCTTCTCCTAAATTTTCCTTTTCTAATGATGACAATAAACTTACATGGAAACACTATATATCAGAGTTCTTTAAAAAAATAATCAAGGTATTATTTTAGCTGTGTGGAGAAAAAAATAATTGAGATCAGCTTAAAGACTTGTGTACTCCCTCTGCTGGCTCTGAATTTAAAGTAAATCCTCAATACCTTCAAGGGCTAACTTAATAACTTCACTAAACATCTAAAATACAAGGAAGGCTGGTTGCAGGGGCTCGCGTTTATAATCCCAGCACTTTGGCAGGTCAACGTAAGAGGACCACTTGAGCCCAGGAGTTTGAGACCAACCTAGCAACAAAGTGAGACCTCATATCTCTATTAAAAAAGCATAAAATTAGCTGGGTGTCGTGGCGCTCATTAGTAGTCCCAGCTACTAGAGCAGCTGAGGCAGGAGGATCATAGCTCGCCACAGAGAGACAGGAGTTTGAAGCTGTGGAGAGCTATGATTGTGCCACCGCACTCCAGCCTAGGTGACAGAGCAAAGCCTTGTCTCAAATAAAAAATTAAAAATAAAAATACACAAGGGAGCCAGGCGCGGTGGCTCATGCCTGTAATCCCAGCACTTTGGGAGGCCGAGAGGTCGGATCATGAGGTCAGGAGATTGAGACCAACCTGGCTAACATGGTGAAACCCCATCTCTACTAAAAATACAAAAAATTAGCTGGGTGTGTGGTGCGCACCTGTAGTCCCAGCTACTCGGGAGGCTGAGGCAGGAGAATGGCGTGAACCCGGGAGGCGGAGCTTGCAGTGAGCCGAGATGGCACCACCGCACTCCAGCCTGGGCCACAGAGCGAGACTCCATCTCAAAAAAAAAAAAAAAAAAACCACACACACACACACACACACACAAAAACAAGGGAAACTATGATGTGGATTCTTCCACCCCACCCCACCCCCCAATGGTTTTCAAATTCTCAAACACGTACTGAAAACTACCAAACACATCTCTGTTGGGTTTACTGCAGGTTCACTCCAGAAGGAAGCTGATGTATGCTGTTTGTTTGTTTGTGGGAGAGTTTACTTTCTGCTGCAGCCTTGCCCCCTACACATGGGCCACATGCTTTCCTTACTCTGTGCTCACCTCTCCACTGCAGTCCTAGGACACATCTGGACACCAAGGTGTGGTGAGCCTCCAGAAGAGAACCTGGCCTCCTCACCCTAGGCAATGACACAGGAGTAGCAGAATTACTAGAAGAACCACAGCCCAGTAGAGAAGTTATCCTCTTCGCTTATGATGTTATTCCATAGTAGTAACTGAGGCATGCAGAGAAAAAGTTTCAAGATTAAAACCTCAAAAAATCAGGAGTGAAAAGCGGAACAAGCGAACTATAGAAAAGCCTGGCTTGAAACACACTCCAATCATATATTTCCATTTTACCAAGAGTGATACATGACAGTACTCTATGGATGCCAGCTACGTAGTTCTTTTTCCTTTAGGGGAGACTAAGATACTGGGAAATGAACGTTGTTTGGTCAAGAATAAAATGGTGAAAGATACTGGGTCTGTCTGGGCCATGATGCAGTCAGAACTGGGGTGTTCTATCATCATCACTAGCCTAACCACATATTCAGAACTCTAACTCGGAAGAACTGCAGACTGGTCCTTGAAATAGTTCATCTCAAAGACTGCCTGCTATCTCCTCTCCTTTCATACATGACTTCTATATCCCAATCCATGGATAGAAAACTTGAAGTACATTTGGGACTTCTGCCCCAAAATGCAGAACATTACAAACAACTAAGGTTTTACGTAACAGCTTTGTTCCTAAAAGTGGGTAAAATAAACTTGAGGCAAAACAATTCTATGGTGACTTTCTGGACCGTGCATGTTAATAATGCAAATAGCGAGGTTACATACAGAAGGCAAACTTCATTTCCTTTTTCTCTTAACGCAAGGTCATCCCAAGATCACTCTTCCTTCAGTTTCTGTGGTAGGTACCGATGGACAGTTACAGAGTTTTCAGGGACTTAGGCATTGGGTAACAAGGCGCTGCAAGAAACCCCAGATAGCACAGCATCATCTCACATTTACACCACATCACATCAACATCGATGCTAGGAGGTCTAAGGCTGATGCCACCTTCAGAGCTGCAAGTATCCAAAAGACTCCACTCATGACACCAGCTCACTTGTGAGTCAAATCAGCCCCTCTCAAAGTCACAGCTCCAGAACTAAGGCTATTCATATGGGTTGATTATACGATCCAAAAAGCAGCTCCAGATATTAGAAACACTTATTTGTCTGGCAGATACATTCCCTAATTTCAAGACCCTTACAACGTGCTTAAAAATATTCAAGAGTCACAGGAAAATGACAAAATAAACAGGTAGCAGCCATGAGGTGGGCAGGGTGAGGTGGCGCTGAGAGAAAAGGCATTTAACATAGTAAGCTGAGAGTGCTGATGGTGAACACAAAAAGAGAAACACAGTGACTCCAGTGCGAGCCAGCCTAGAAGAGGGGAGAAGCAGCAGAAGACAGCAAGTGAAGTATGAGCTTGCAGAACTTGAGGCAAACAGCACTAAGATGAACAGCTGTGAAACCACAATGGTAGGCAGCAGACACTACAGTACAGTGGTACAAACACACACTTTAAAAAAAAAAGAGAGAGAGGGTCTCACTCTGTCACCCACGCTGGAGTGGAGTGGTACAGTCATGCTCACCGCAATCTCAAGCTCCTGGGATTAAGGGATTCTCCTGCCTCAGCCTCTCAAGTAGCTGGGACTACAGGCATGCACCACCACAACAGACCTAATTTTTTTCTTTTTTTTGGAGACGGAAGTTCGCTCTTGTTGCCCAGGCTGGAGTACAACAGCACAATCTTGGCTCACTGCAACCTCCACCTCCTGGGTTCAAGCAATTCTCCTGCGTCAGCCTCCCGAGTAGCTGAGTTTACAGGCATGCACTACCATGCCCAGCTAATTTTTTGTATTTTTAGTAGAAACAGGGTTTCACCATGTTGGTAAGGCTGCTCTCGAACTCCTGACCTCAGGTGATCCACCCGCCTGGGCCTCCCAAAGTGCTGGGTTTATAGGTGTGAGCCACCGCACCTGGCCTATTTTTTTTTTCCTTCCCTGGTAGAGACAAGGTCTAACTTTGTTGTCCAGGCTGGTCTCAAACTCCTGGCCTCAGGCAATCCTCCTGCCTTGGCCTCCCAAAGTGTTAAAATTATAGGCATGAACCACTGCACCGACTGGACGCACCGTTACTCCACCCCTACTAGCTGTGGAACCCTGAACCCAGTCACTCACATATTCCTAGCATGTTTCTCACCTGCAAAATCAGGTAGTTAGATGATCTTTAAGATCTCTTTTAATTCTGAGTTTTAGGCAACAAGTAATACAGATGAGTCAGTGGCATCAAGGCTCCACATCCACTCCAGAGGAAGGCCAAATCTACATCAGGCCCTGGGAGACAGAACTGGGGATCCCAGATCAGTCCAGGGCCAAAACATGCTCTATCTAATCCAGGTGGAGCTTGGAAAACCAAAGCTTCTCCCAAACAGACCCAATCCACAGGAACCATGGTACGGTGGCTGTGCATCTCCAAAGCAAGCTCAAAATGATCTGCAGAGAATTAAAGGCCAGCTCCAAGCCATGTTGGACATCAAATTTGCCATTTGCCAGCAACTTCTTAGCAGAGTTGGAGTACTAGAGAAAGCAGAAATATAGATGTAAAAAAAAAAAAAAGGCAACGGGAATAGGCAGCAATGACAAGTTCACAAAGCACAGATATGCTATAGCTTATTTTCTGTCTCCTCCATCAGAATATGAACTCCTGTGAGCGAACTGGAACTTTATCTGCCTTGTGCTACCACTACATCCCTAGGTCCTGGCAGAATGCTCTGCAGGCAGCATGCCTTTGATAAACATTTGTTGAATACATGAAATGAGATGTGATGCAAATGAGTAAAAAGGGTTTTTTCTTTCCAATCTTTCATTCACTTACTGTATACCAGCTGTAACATCCACTGATATCAACTCATCTTTGCATTTATGATCCACAGCTCCTTTTATAGCACCAAAAAGGTAAAGTGGCTTTTCAGGACCCCTCAACTTGTGATGCAGGAAAAGAAGAAAAATGAGGAGTTGAGAACAGGGTCAAGTCTGTCCCCACAGGCAAAATAAGTGGGTATACAAACAAAATAAATTCCATATTTTCTCCAGCCCTGGGAATCTGGAATCTGGAATCTGATGCACCAGCTCTGGGTAAGTGGGGCAACCTGCCAGAATGCACAGGCCTAAACAGTCTTTAAAAAAAAAAAAATTAAGACGGGGTTTTGCTATGTGCCCAGGCTGGTCTTGAACTCCTGGGCTCAAGCCTAAACAGCCTTATCTTTGCATTTTCACGAAGATCTCTGAATGGATGGTAAACTTTTGCCAGACCAAATTAAATGACTTATTAGTGAGACAAGGCCTCTTCGTTAATTTTCCAAATAAAAATATCTTGCAGGTTTTAAGTAAGATTCACAAGCAGAGTACTAAAAAGTTTAACTACAAGATGTTCTTGTATGGTGTCATTTTCTTAAAATAGAACCCTCCTAAAATCTCCCAAAAATAAGTCTGCTGTAGTTTCATTTCATTTTCTAAGAAGGAGATAAACACATCAAAACACACACTTAGCTTCTTTTTTAAAGAGTCTCTGTTATATGGGACTCACAGATCAAAGTCTAAAAGGGCCAATTTCTTCACTTCAGAGGTCAATGACACAGCTTTGAAAAAGAGGAAAAACAGTCCCTCTAGTGTACTGGGGCTGTAGAAAGAGGAAGTATATTAGTTGAGAATCACTGACGAAGACACTATTGCCAAAGGAAATTACAAAACAACATATTGGCAACACGGGCCAAGCAGACAGATTCTTCACACACCATCATAACTGGCCTTTTGGTGAGTTACTCCAAAAGGTGACTGAGGTCAAAATTATGAGCCAATGTGGAATTGTTATGACTTAGTCATTTTCAAATTAAAAAAAAATTTAAACAGAGTTGCAGTTAAAATAACATTTTTCCTAATACAGTGTGTTGAAAAGGAACTGGATGTATTAATCTAAAGAACAGAAACAGTGAGGACATAAATAAGCATTATGTGACAGGACAGCCCTCATCTTTTTATCTTGGCAAGAAGCCTTAACAATACACATTCTTACATGAAAGAAGACTCGGACTCTTGAAGAACTATCCTCTGCAGCAGCAGCAGCAGAAATGTTAACACAGTATCCCCCACATTGGTGAAATTATGGGAACCACTACAGAAACTCAAGTCTGCCTAATTTGATTACGTCCTGACCCATGGGAAAAGCAGATATGTGTTGTGTGTAACGAAATAAGTGATAGATGGGCCTTACCAGGTAAGCCCTGGAGTCCTTAGAGATCTCCCCAAGACAAGAGGAACTGAGAGAATTCACTTGTTCAATTATGGGTGCAGTGCAAGCTTAATCTGAATTAAAGGAAATGTAACCTTTTCCCCTCTTAACCACATCTGATTATTCATTTCTACTTTAATGCCCGAGGTAAGGGAACCTATGAGATAGCCATCATCCTTCTCCCTGACACAGTATCTGACAAATGTAAGTAAACCAAGGGCTTCCTCTTTTTGTTAAAATGCTATCCTTCTCACCTCTTTTATCACTTCATAGCTCCTAAGTACCCCTACTGACAGGCACTGGACAGTTATGCAAACATGATACACTCACTCAGCCTCCATCTACATTTGCGCATCCTTTTGATGCTGAAATAATAAGCAAGATGTTTTTAGATTGAGAGGCAAATATGCCTTTCAGGAAAGCAACCTCTACTTATGTAAGACTATCCATTACCTAGTAAATGACCTTTAAAAAAAGATCAATTTAAAGAAGAAAATGGAGAACAAAAACCTCTAGAACTGTGGCTACTAATTACCTCTCTACTAACTAGCTGTGTGATCTTAAGAAAGTCATTAGCTTTTCCAAAAATCAGGTTCTTCACCAGTAAAATAAGAGGGCTGAACTAGATCAGGAAACTTCATCCTAACTATACATTAGAATCACCTAAGAAACTTAAAAAAAAAAAAACAAACCACAAAACACAAAACCTTCAATGCTAAGCCACACACAACCCAAATTAAATCAAATTCTCTAGGTATTTGTATTTTTCAGAAGTTCCCAGGTAATTCAAACATGCAACCAGGGCTGAGAACCACTGGTTTAGATTCTGATCTCCAAGTCCTCTTTTTCTAATTCTTTCATGTTATGATGTTAGGGTGACAATTTTGGTTATAAGGTCTCATAATGCAATGGCCCAAATAGCCTCAAAAGAAGTAAAGACCTGCGTGCCCTTTATGCACATATGACTAGGAGATGTTAACCTGAATTCTACACATTTTTGGAAGTTAAAAATCCTCTTACATTACTCAGAATGAAAGTAGTGTGGTTTAAATGCACATGCATGCTTCCAAAATGACTAATCATGACAAGAATCAACTCCTAAACTTGGACACATGGAAATGGGTCACAATTAGCTCCTGACCTCTCTCCCTTTTCCCTCTTCTTCCACTAAACCACAAGTACAAAAAAAAAAGGTTGCCTATTAGTCATAATCAGAATATGAAACCAGCCCCAGTTTCAAAGGGCCTTCTCCATCATCAAAGATTTGAAAGTTCCTGCATGGCTGCATCTTTTGAAGATCTTATAAAAACTCTAACAAAATTATATCCCTTTAGCCGTCAAGGATTAGTTGCCATGTGACACTCAGAAATGTATTGGTAAAAAATTTTAAGGTAAAAAGAATCATAAAATATGTGCCCTGTATTAAGCATATTAAGCCTTGAAAATTTCAATTTACAGTATTTTTAAGATTTTAGTTGAAGAAAAATGAGACAGCAGAGAAGGGTAAAAGAAACCATGAGGCAAAAAAATGGTTATGACATAAAATCATAAAGTTTATGACTAGGCCCAAAATCTGTATTGCAAGTCCTACAAACTATATGAAAATGTAACTAGCCCAATCTCAATTCATGCCTACTTTTGGTAATATCATTTTCTCATGTAAATCTTCCCCCACAAAATAAAATTCATTAAACTTATCTTTAACTATAAACACAATAACAAGAAATATTATTTATGAAATTAAATTTTTGTAACCTTAAAAATCACAGGAAAGGTGAAAACCTCTTCCTACATTAACTTTTTAACTAAGTTAAAAGTTAACTAACTTTTCACTAACATATTCTCCTCACCAAATTCAAACATGCAAGACTAAATTTCAAGTGAGAGAAATCTGAAAAATATTTCGAACCCCCAAATCCATGTTCTCAGATCCTGTCTGCTAACCCCTTCCTGATACTATACAGTGAGATTAACCATTCCCATCCACTTGGAAACCCAGTTTTAAAAGATGTCACACTAGTGCTCTTTTCAAATGGAATTATCTTTCATCCTTTCTGTAAAGAACTCTCATGTCATACAACTGGCATTCTTTTATAAAGCAATTAAATTAGACCAAATATAAGACTCATAATGTTAGCATTTGTTAAAAGAAATGAGACAGATTTGTGGATTAATATCAAAGCACATGTGTTTTACTTTTGAAGTATCTAATACAAAGCCTCTCTGATACAAGCCGTATTTAACTTTGGACGAGATTTCTAGAGGCAAAATAAAACATTCTCTACATTAGGTTCTTTAGCTTTTTCATACACAGGCTCGTCTTCAGTGCTTCCATTGAATTCTCCACTAAGATTAAACTGTTATTATTTTTATATCTCCTGAAACCCAGGAAAACAAGAAGAAGGGGAAGGAGGAAGCAACTACTTTCACATTAAAAAAAAAAAAAAATCTAAGCTAAATTGCAAATAGGAGCAGCTGATAAGAGATGTGTATCTCCAATTGCACAGTACTCTTTGGCCTGGTACTGACACATTACTGTCTTGGGGAAAGGGGCCAGGGAGGTGCCTAGGAAGAGCAAAGCAACTGGATATCAGCAGCCCAACAGGGGCAGAGGAGTTAATCTCTTTGGATACCCAACAGCAGGAAGTCATTACATCATAGGCCTTTCCACATCTCTCTCCCTACCACGTGTCCCATGCCCCAACAGGATGATAAGGAACGGTAGAGAGTCTCTCTTCGGGTTCATTTACAGGTAGAAGCCATTACGGCCCGGCCAAGCCCCCAAACCTCCTCCCAATCGCCAGAGTGAATGAAGCGCAGGTCCCCACACCAGAGCCCTTCCCTCAAACAGTGCCAGAGTCCAGGCCTCGGCGGGAGCAGACGGTGCAGCCAGTCTGGATTGAGGTGGCCAGATCGGCCGGTTCGAGGCCCCAGAACATTTCAGAAGCAGCTAGTAAGAAGCAGATTTACTGGAGCGACATCTCTGAGAAGGAAAGGTATCAATACAGGCAAGGAAAGGAAGCCGTCCAGGAAGAGGTTTGCAACCACTACTTTTTCTAATGGGATCGATGTGCCTGTAGGAGTTAACACCCACAAGCTGAAACTTGGACCCGAAGGTTCTCATTCAGCTAGTGACGACACAACATGCTCCTGCGACAGACTGGAAACCACACATCCAACCCCTCCTCTGGACACTGCGTCCCAAACACCCCCCCACACACACCTCTGACTCCACCTACAGCGCCCGCATCAGACCCCCACTACGGTAAACTCCACTCCAAAGTTGGCTGCAGACCTACCTTCTCCGCGCTGTCCTGAGAATCCAGCAAATGTACTCCTGTCCGTTCGCCCTTCCCTCGCCGGCGTCCCCTGCCCCCTCTCCTCACCTGGCCATGCCCTAGGCCTCTGGAAGCCTCCTTCCCCCATCCGGGCCGTCCCCAGGTGCCCCTACTACAGGAGTCAAAGAGAACACCCAAAGCCTCACAGTGAAGGCTCCCCCTGCCAACCCCTTGCCCTGGAACCCGCAGGCGCGCTCCGACGAATCCGAGGCGCGTCTCGCGCTGCGCAGGAGGCCCGGCGGGTCCTGCCGCCAGCCCGGGGTGGGTACGCACCTTCCAGCCGGCAGAGCTGTTGCTGTCGCCCTTATCCTTGAAGTAGGGCACGCAACGCACCATCCACTCGTAGATCTGGGACAGAGTGAGCCGTTTGTCCGGGGAGCTTTCGATGGCGCGGGTGATCAGGTCCGCGTAGGACAGGTTTCCCCAGGCGTTCCGCCGCGACGAGCATTTCCTCGGCTGCCCGGAGCCCCCAGCCGCCCCCGGCTGCGGCGGTGGCAGCGGCTGCTGAGGCTGCAGCAGCGCCTGTGTACCCCCGCTCAGAGCGCCCGCCGCGGTGGCTGGCCCAGACCCGGGGTCTTGCCCTCCGGGTGCCAGCACCCGGGCCGAGTCCTCAAGGAGCAGCCCGGAGCCCAGCGTGCCGCTCCCGCCGCCGCCGATCGCCATGGCCGAGCCGGCCCGTCCCCCGCCGTCCTCGTCGTCTTCATCGTCCTCCTCCTCGGGGATCATGGAGTCGGCGGCCGTCTCCCCCGAGGGCTTAGCAGGGCTCGCTTGAAGCTCCGGCCTTTGCAGGGGCCACGTACAGGAGCGCGGACGGCTCTGGGGCTCGAACTCCGGGTCCAGCTCCACTTCCAGCGGAGAGAGCGGGGCCGGGGAGGCCGGTGCCTCTGCCATCTTCGCCGCCCGCCCGCGGCTGGGGCTCTCGCGCTCTCCTCTCGCGCCGGGGCGGGGTGCGGCGGGGGAGGGACGTGGGCGCCGCGAAGGCTCCGGCTCCCGGGCGCCGCCGCCGCCGCCTGGGGAAGCACCAGAGGAGAGAGAAGGAGAGTTGGTTATCCCGGGCCGGAGCGCAGTCCTCGGCGAGTCCTCGCCCGCCGCCACTACCTCCCAGCCTTGCCGCGCCCGCCTCCCAGGAACAGGCGGACCTGCAGACGTGCGGCCAGCGAACCTGGCGCAGCAGACACCGCCCCCTGGCCAGGCCGCGGGGGAGCCGCGAGCGAATCGACGGCCTCGCGCGGGGCAGCCCCCTCCCCCAGCCGCCCAGCCGCAGGTCCCTCCCGGGCTAGGCGGCGGGGCGGGGAGAAGGGGGAGGGGCGGCCGCGCCTTTAAAGCGGGCAGCGGCCGGAGCTGGCGCAGCCGAGCGGCGGTCAGAGCCTGAGCTCGGGCGTGCGTGCGTTTGTTTATGTTTCGCTCGGGCCCGCTCTAGTGCCTCCCGCGGCGCCGCCGCTCAAGTCTGTGCTGTCTTCGGCTCTTCTCCCCTTTCCCGGCCCAGCCGCCTCCGCGACCCCCCGTCACCCCCAACCCGGTCGAATGGCCCGAGCCCGGGGACTGCGCGGGCAGCTCCCTCTCCTCTCTTCGCCCGCGGGCCGGAGGGCGAACGGGGGTCTGGGCGCAGATGGGCCCTTGTCACTTCCAAAAAATAAAGGAAACACGGAAAGAAGGGGAAGCAGCAGCCCGGCGGGCGTTCGCAGAGGGTCGAGCCCGGCAGGGACGGCCACTTCGGGATTTTGTGTGGTTTGCATTCTCGCGGACGTCGTCCCCTCCGCCCCCTTCCCAGTCGGGATCCGGGGGAGGGAGCGAGTCGGAACATAAATCTTCCAACAGGTCGGGAAGCGCCAAGTCTCCCGGGCTGCTAGAAAACCCGGACCAGCATGTTCATCACCTCCTTGCTCCCGCTGCTGCCATCTTGACAGTTTCCCCCTTCCCTTGAGTCCTTTAAAAACACTAGCGGGCGAGAAGGGGGGCGCGCACACCGCGGCTCGGGGAGGGGAAAGGGAAGCGCCCGGCCCAGCTCGGAAGCAGATCCGGAGTCACCGGGAAGGCGGCCGCCCGCTGCACGGCTCCGGCGCCTACCTCGCTTCCTTCCCTTCAGGGACGCGGCGGGACGACGCACGATCCCGCGCGGGCCCGGGGCACGGCGAGGAGGGGGCGCGCAACCTCGGCGAAGGAGGAGCGCTCGGGCCGTCGCCGCAGCCCGCCCGAGGAACCGCCTGTCAGCTCGCGCGCCGCCGCCTTCCACATTCCTCCTCCTCCCTTCCACGAGCAGGGCGGCCGCAGCAGCAGCACAAAGTTATAGACACACGCAGGGCGCCTCAACCTAAGCTGACGGCGGGCGGGCGGGCGGGTCCCCGCCCAAGGGGAGGGCTGGGCGGCGGGCCGGGCGCGCGTTGGGCGTGCGTGTGTGTGAGTGCGCGTGTGTGAGCTCGCGCGCGCCTGCGCGGGCCAGCTCCGCGGGGCTGCGGGCGTGGGTGTCCGGGCGCGCGCCGTGGGCCGGGATTCGGCGGGCTCCCGCTGCTGTCCCCGCTGGGCTCCTCCTCCCTCCCGAGAGCCCCAACGACAACAAAGCGCGGCGTTGGCCCGGGAGAGGAAGGAGAAGGGGGAGCTGCAGGAGCGACAGCCTCCGACGCTCCAAGGAGCGCAGCGGCGTGGCCTCCCCGACTCCGGGCAGGGCGCCTAGTACCAGGGTCCCCGACCTGCGCGTCCGCCCGCCGGGCTCTGGGCCAGCCCCGGTATCCGGTTCCCTGTTAGAACCCGACACTAGGTAACACCCGAAGTGAGATGCTAGGCGTGGATGGCAAGGTTTACCGCGGCATGGAAATACTGAACGGCGAAGATGTTGGCGCCTGCACAACTTCGATAAGCTGATGCTCACAGATTCGATCAGGCACCAAAAGGTTTGCACTGAATCTCTCGCCTCGGACGGTGGACCACAGTCGTGTTTCACTTTTCATGTGTTTCATGGCAAACGGGGGAGAGGTGTAACTAACTCCGAAGAAATGCAAATTTACCCCGTCCTACATTCAAGAGCAGATTCCGAACAATTGAGAAGGGGAAATAATTTTAATCTAATTTGTAAATGACAACAAAACCGCTACGTGCGCATTTTTGACTTTTTAAAAAAGACATATCCTTTAGGTTAAAAAACATCTGCACAAGTCCTTATTCTACGATCCGTGCCCCAAATCGTTTATTTGTACTCTACGAATGCACTACATGCGACATGCACACCAAAAGTCTAGACACTAGTTCATAAATATCTTTTTTAAAAAAATCCTTGTAAGTCACCAGAGATAGCTCAGAGTCTAGAAGCGGGCTCCTCAACGACCCCATACACAAAAAGGTCCAGCCCAGCGTACACAGGAGCCAGCCCGCCCCGCCGCCTCCGGGCTCCGGGCTTTGCGCAGCGCCCGTCACTCAAGTGACGCGCGGCCCCGCCCCTGCACCAAGCTAGTTCGACGCGTACAAACAGATGATGTCATCGTCTCCACACGCGCGTGACCCCGGAGCTCTCCGCCGCGTCGCCATTCGCTGCGCGGCTTACTCGTCAAGGCACGCCGCGTGCTTACTGGCCGCGGCTACCAGTCTCCAGGCCCCAGACGCCCCTCTCCGCCCCCTGCCCCCGCCCCCCAGCAAATAATAAACAATCGAGTAAAATTCTAAGGAAGGAGAGAGAGAAGAGGGAAAAAGGGAGAGGGCGCACTAGAAACCAATCCTTCGCGCGCTGGCGGTGGGAGGGCTCAAGGGGGGGACGCGAGAAGACAGCGGACGGGAGGAAGGGAGCCGACCTGGGACCCTGTGGCCGCCGGCGACAAGAAGGCGTCGGGGGCGGAAAGTTGCAGCGCACTCGACTGGGTGCGACTGGCGGGGTAGGGGGCACTAGGGCCTGGAGCGGCTGGGCTGGGGGCTCGTGGGCGGGACGCGACCAGCCGAGGGGGCGGGGACTGAGCGGCGCCGGCCGACACGTGCGGGAGGAGGGCGGGCGCGCGCGCCGCACACGCTGGGCCCGAGCGCGCGGCCTCGGTGGCCGCGCGCGCTTGTTTACCAGCGCACGTGGGTGTTATTTTTAAATGGAATGTGGCGCTGGCTGCGCTGCCGAGTGGCGGGCGCGTGGGGCCGCCCGCGCTGGCTGGGGGACGCGGCGGTGCCCGCGGCGCGGCCTCTCCGGGCGCTGCTCGCGAGACAGCCAGGCTGGCCTCGCTGCGCGCCGCTGGCGTAGCCGGCGGCCCGGGCCGGGGAATCTGAGAGTTTCGCGCGCTGCCCGAGCCGCGGCGGAGACGACGGTTTCCCGCCGCGGAACGCCGCCGTCTTTGCGCCCAGCTCGGCTCTCGCATTCACATTCAGGGAACAAAGCCTCCTGCTTGTGCTTCGCCCAGGACGCCGCGCCAGTCCGCGGCCACGGTTTCTGGAGCAGATCTCACACGCGCACACTCACTGGCACACATATTTTGTCCGCGAGAGGGACCCTCAGCACCCTACGTGCTCTGTGTCCTCGCTTCCTTGTACCGAATTCCCCCAGTCAACATGTGCCTGTCTCGTGGGCATGCGGCTGTGCCCACTAGAAATGCGCTTCTGCTATTTCGGGTTGCCCTTGGAAGGGGAAGTCTGGGGAAGGGGTCTCTGACTGCTTACTGCGATTGCTCCTCACGAGGCACCTCTCCTCTCCTTGTAGGCCTGTCCCACTGAGAAGCCCCGAGTTTGCATTTGGTTTACAGCCTGGGAGTGTGGACGGTGATGTACGACCACAACTCGGCTTCAAGTGCCAGTGCTTGGGGTACAGGTTGGGTATGGTGGTATGGTGGTGGTTAAAAGCTGGTATTGAGCTTTGCACGCAGAACTGGGAGGCTAGATCACCCAGGGTCGCGCATCGTGATGCAGCATAAAATTCCAAGAATTTTCCGTTGCTGGTTTAAATACTTATAACACTGTAGAAGAAATCCACGCGTTTTCCTCTCTAAATTTAAGCAATCTTTTGTCTAATTAGAGTGCAGACCTGCAAAAGTAGAAATAATGTGTTTACAGTGGCTGGGCTCTCAGCCATTAGATTTTCACTATAAACATGTTGAGTGTCCATTTACAGAACGCATATCCCAGGGGCATTCCAAAAGAGTGGAAGAGTCAAAGATTCAGTAGATTAACACAGCATTGTGAGCCTCACAGTGAGGAATGGGGGACGGGGGGGCAGGCACATGATAAAGCCATTTCTCTTGAAGAGCTTACTTGAGGGTATAAGACATGTTAAAAAGAAATATTGCAAGTTTAAAAATAGTGGAAGGCGGGGTGCAGTGGCTCACACCTGCAATCCCAGCACTTTGGGAGGCTAAGGCGGGAGGATGCCTTGAGCCCGGGAGTTCGAGACCAGCCTAGACAACGTGACGAAAACCGGGTGTCTACAAAAAATACAAGAAGTCCCAGCTATGGGAGGCCGAGGTGTAAGGATGGATCGCTTGATTCCAGGAGGTCCAGGCTGCAATGAGCCATGATTGTACCACTGCATTACAGCGTGGGTGACAGAGTGAGGCCTTGTCCTCCCTTCCCCACCACAAAGGAAAACAAAACAACAACAACAAAAAAACAGTAGAAGACAAATTCAAGAGGTCATACGTAGAGTGTTGAGTAAGTTTCAAGTGAATTGAAGATCAAAAGCTTCATTTGGAAGTGACTGTAAACTTGCAACTTTGTAAATGTGCACCTTATACCCTTGTAATTCGTACTTATGGGCAAACCTTTGAAAACTCAGAGGTTGAATCTCAGAGATTGTTCTCTTTTAGCCACAAATTGCCTTGACCTTTGCCTTCCTCTTGTAGGCCTCCTTGTTCCTTCTCCATTTCTTCCTACCAGAAGTTATGGTTGTTAATTGAGAGGAAATGCCAGCATTCCCTTCAAGGCAGAATTTTTGGTCAAAACTTTTCCCACCTCTTATTGAACAATTTTATGCCCTATTTATTTCTATTAATAATTTAAGGTGGTGCTTGTTCACTCTATTTTGCAAATCCAGTCACTAGAGGGACAAAATTTAAGATGTTTACCTAAGTAAGCTGGGTAAAATCACCATTTCAAACACCTAGTTGTGAGGGGATTCGTGGTAGAGGCCAGGGCTCTGCCTCTCAGGGGGCACCACTCACTCAGCACCTGTATCCTAGCCTAGGTCTCCTTGCACCTAGGCCAGCTGGAGCCTCCCTCTGACCCCAGAGCCCACACTCTAGGAACTGAGCCTACTGCTCTTCAGCAAGTGCACATTTTCCTCTTGGGTTGACTTCTGTGTCCATCTCAGTGAAGACAGGAAACCAGTAGGACGAGGTTCCTAACGAATATGTGACCCATCTGGTATAACTGCTCCCCAGTCTATGTCTGACACCCTCATTAGTCCCTTTCTCTGCTTACCCTCTCCTCAGCAAATTACTTTCATGCAGTGTGTCTTTATTCAATACTGTGTACCAAAGAGCTATGAGCTGAGGCTCGCCCCTTGGGGCATCATTCCAGACAGGTTTCATCACCATGCTCTCCACAAGTATCTGCAGCTCCTGTCCTCTCTCTTCCCCTTTCTTCCCTGGGCATGACAAACCCTGGCAAAGCGTCCCCTAGGTTGTTACAATGACTGTCTGTGGTGCATTTGGAGGGTAAGTATGTATGCTTTCAGCGTAAAAAAAAAGCCGGAGTTCCACAAAAGAGTGAATATTTACCTGAAATGGAATTGGATAGAAGAGAAATTGGGAAGAATTCTCTGTTTTGGTAATAGGAGGTAATGATACTTGTCATTACCCAACCTTGAATTGTCAATAAGTTGCAGGTCCTGAACTAAGCACTTTACTTGCAGCGCTTAGACCTCACAAAGACCATGTGAGGTACATAAAATAGTGCTAAGTGGCATGGGGGGTTAAGAATTCAGGCTCTGAATTAAGTCTGATTCCTCATTTGCCAGCCATGTGACCTTCAGATGTTACTTAACCATGGAGCCTCAGGTCCTCATCCTTAAAATGAGAATACTTTCTAAGATTGTTGGAAGGATCGGGATAATTGAAATTATGAATCGAAAGCACTTAGTATTAAAGTACTAGGGAGTGCTTTAAAAATAGTCATGCCCAGGCTCCACCTTGGACCAACAGAATTAGAATTTGTGAGGGGAGGGTCGGCATTGATTGGTTGATTGATTGTTGTTATTGTTGTTTTTAAATATTTGCCAGGTGAGTCTAAGGCAGTGAAGGTTAAGAACCCTGAGATAGAGGTCTTTCTGCTGCACACGCCAGTGTTTGCCTTCAGCTCTGACCCTCTGGTTCCTGCTTAGAATGAGGACGGAGCCATTAACTGCCTACACACAGGGGGCAACTTCCATACACAAAACATCTTGGTTTATTTCTAGAACAACCTACCCCAGCAGGAACCATCCTTCTCTTTTTACCAGGATTTGCCTCAGGTCACACAGTGAGTGGCAGGCCTAGGATTCGAACTGATGATTCTGAATCCATGGCACATTCTCCTGCTCCCCAACACTGCACTGCCTCTCCAAAACGGGCCTGAAGAAAGGGGGCTTTATTTGAGCCTTTTGGCCTAGAGAAAAGGGCCTGGAACCAGATAAGCAAACATAACCGGAGACACTTCCCTAACCTGTCTAAAGCTAGTGGTTATCTCGCCAAATCTGCCCCAATAGGGTTAGTTTTTGGTTCTCTCCGGTATTTTTCAAATTTTTCCTCTCTTGAGGTCAGGAATTCAAGACAAGCCTGAGCAAGATAGCAAGACCCCCATCTCTAAAATCTTTTAAAAGTAGCTAGGTGTGGTGGCATGCACCTGTAGTCCCCCAGGTGCTTGGGAGGCCGAGGTGGGAGCCTCACTTGAGCCCAGGAACTCAAGGCTGCAGTGAAATATGATTGTGCCACACTGCACTACAGCTTGGATGACAGAGAAAGACTCCATCTCTTAAAAAAAAAATTTATTAGTCTGTTGCCAACATTTAAAAGGAAGAGATTTCACCTAAAATTTGGATTTCTAGTTCTTCTTGAGAAGAAGATATGGTAACACTGGCCCTATACCCACAGGGCAACAGTTAGCTGGTATGTGCTCTAGTTAGTTCACCTTTTCATCATCAGCCTCTGTCCACTGATCTCTGGGTGACTTAGCTACCCTGATTTGTATCTTCTACCTCCACAGTGGCATTGACCCACTCCAGTTCATGAGAGACGACTGTGCACATCCCTTGGTAGTTTGAAATGGACTATTATGGGAGTATTTACACAACAGAAATTGGCAAATACTAACCATCAAGGCTTGCTTGCTTTTTTTTTTTCTTTCCTTTTCTTCTTTCGGAGGGCCAGTCTGCCAGCACACCACTGCCCCCACTCCACTCAGCCACTGTCTTGCATTCTGAGGAGGAAGATTTGTTCTGAAGAGAAAGTAAAGGAAACAGAAGCACTGGAGAAACTGGACCTCGATTCTGCTTAGCAACTGATTATACATTATCTAACCTTGTTTTTAAAGTACTTCAATTTAACACAATGGAGCAAATAACCAGAACAAACTTCCTGATGAAAACTAAAGCTGGTTAAGATTTACAAATTTTTTTTTAATGTATTTTATTGAGCTGGCAAAAAAGCAAGAAACCCAGAGAGACCAAAAACAAAGTTAAGGTGGGAAGTGAGCACACTCCTAGAAAATCTGACAAACAACATTTGAACTTCTACTTTGACAGGTGTGCAGAGTCTGGGACACAGAAGATAAATCCTCAGTCTTGTCCAAGATCAGGAGAATAAGAAGACTCTACCCTCTAAAACCAGGAGTCCAAAGGGCCAAAGGAAAGGTGAATGTGAAATTAACCTGCTGTGCAGAAGAGGATCCCAGGAAAAATCGTCTGTCTTGATCAAAGTCCTGAATAAAGGAGTATAAAAAATTGTCTTCCGCCGGGCGCGGTGGCTCAAGCCTGTAATCCCAGCACTTTGGGAGGCCGAGACGGGCGGATCACGAGGTCAGGAGATCGAGACCATCCTGGCGAACACGGTGAAACCCCGTCTCTACTAAAAAATACAAAAAAACTAGCCGGGCGAGGTGGCGGGCGCCTGTAGTCCCCGCTACCCCGGAGGCTGGGAGGGGAAAGGCGTAAACCCGGGAGGCGGAGCTTGCAGTGAGCTGAGACCCGGCCACTCCACCCCAGGCGGGGAAAAAAGCCAAAACCACACCAAAAAAAAAAAAAAAAAAAAAAAAAAATTGTCTTCCTTGAGAATTCATAACTATGGTGTGGTCCATATGTAATATTATGTCCCAAATTCATGATACCATGGAATTATTTTTAAAACTTCACGAGCCCCAGTTTGTGGTGCTTTTAACGACTGGCAGAAGGAAAGACACGTCCTCTTGGAGGGCTATCTTGAACCTAGGCCCCAAAGAATTTCCATAATCATAATCAGAAAACACAAAACATATAATAAGCAAGGCTCCATGTAAGAGCAGACAGAAACAAAATATAAGGTCAGATACACAAAGGCTTGGGTATGAGAATAAGCTGACACAGAAAATAAGTGTATCTAATAGGTTTAAACAAATAAAAAGGAAGTTTGAAAATAGAAGAAAGGAACAAGAATCTATAAAAAACAACTGAGTAGATTTGAAATCAAAATACTTCTTTGTTTTTTTCCCAACTAGATATTATGTCCTTGAAGACACAGGGATCAGGCTAAACACTTTATATGTTATCATTTGTCAATTGAAGGAAGTTAGAAACAAACTACTCAATTTTTTTTTTGAAACCCAGCAGTAAGAATGAGAGTTGTGACTAAATTTTTAAAATGTAAATGTAAAAACTCCTGTTGGAAATTCCAATCAATCTCTTCTAGAGGAAAGGAAGACAAAGTAAGAATTAATGCGATGCTTCTGGCTGACTGGCCTCCAGCAAATGGCATTGAGCTTTGTAAGTGGTCCATCTACTCTGTTTCTCATCTTGCAAAAACTTGTGACGTGAGCATGTGTCCATGTCCACTTGTGAGAAAATCTATTTAAAATGTCGGCTGGGCGCGGTGGCTCACGCCTATAATCCCAGCACTCTGGGAGGCTGGGGCGGGAGGCTCACTTGAGGCCAGGAGTTCGAGACCAGCCTGGCCAACATGGTGAAACCTCATCTCTACTAAAAATACAAAAATTAGCAGGACTTGGTAGTGCATGCCTATAATCCTAGCTGCTCGGGAGGCTGAGGCAGGAGAATCACTTGAAACTGGGAGGCAGAGGATGCAGTGAGCTGAGGTCATGCCACTGCACCCCAGCCTGGGCGACTGAGCAAGACTCTTAAAAATAAGTACATAAATAAATACAATGCCTAGTAATTGGAACTTTAAATACAAATTGCTTTAAAACATTGATGTGGGACGGGCACAGTGGCTAATGCCTGTCATCCCAGCACTTTCGGAGGCCCAGGCGAGCGGATCATGAGGTCAGGAGTTCGAGACCAGCCTGGCCAGCATAGTGAAATCCCGTCTCTACTTAAAATAACAAAAAGTAGCCGGACATGGTGGCAGACGCCTGTAGTCCCAGCTTCTTGGGAGGCTGAGGCAGGAGAATTGCTTGAACCCGGGAGGCGGAGAATGCAGTGAGCCAAGATTGCGCCACTGCACTCCAGCTTAGGCAAGAGAGCGAGACTCCATCCCTGCCCCCCCCCCAAAAAAAATTGATGTGATACTTCAAAGAAAGCAAGGCCATGTGGAACCATTCATTACTCTGCAGAATACATTGCATCTCCCTGGTTTGGCTCGGCATGTCCACTTATGTGTAAAGTTTCCTGGAATGACCTGGTACTAAAGCCCCCCAAAGGATGTGATTTGGGGCTCCAGGGAC
The DNA here is from genome assembly GCF_008728515.1 of Papio anubis. Taxonomy (NCBI): domain Eukaryota; kingdom Metazoa; phylum Chordata; class Mammalia; order Primates; family Cercopithecidae; genus Papio; species Papio anubis. The sequence goes on from NC_044981.1 coordinate 154,773,639, forward strand.
ATTAAATCTGATTATTGTTCCTCCCACAGCCATATCTAGAAATGGAGTAAACCTGTGAAACTGGAAGACAGCAGAGGAAAAATAAAATGTTTGGGAAATTTTGCAATTGTGATGTAAACATCAGTCTAAAATTTTCAAGCTAGCAAGATATGAGGCCTGTGCGCACATGACAGCAAATGTTGGCATAAAAAACTGCTGAGTAAAGGAACTACCAGAAAGCTGACCAGAAGGAGGTTCCTTCAGGGTGGTGTACCCAGGAGGGCATGGAACCTCCAAGCCCCTTCCCCTATACCTTGCCCTCTATATCTCTTCTTCTGTATCCTTTGTAATATTCTTTATAATAAACTTATAAACCTCTAGGTGAGGACACACGTAGAGTGCCCGGGGAAGGCAAAGGCTCCAGTGATGTAGAAAATACTGTAGGTCCTGATATTAGGACAGTGTAAATGACCCTGGTTGACAGTGTAAATAACCCAGTAGGGAGTCAACAAGAACATCAACTAATAGCAGGGGCACAGAATGAAGCAAAGAAACAGAAATGGAGCTAAACGACAATCCTTAGCCTTGCAAGGCCTCTCCTGCCCCTGTCAGAAGACAGCGGCGCCTGTGGAAGAGTGTGAGTATGGGAGAAAGGCAAGTCCAGTGGACAGATGGGGAACCCTTTGCTCTCATTTCTCCAGCTGTATTGGGTTCTGTTTACCTGTAGACAAAGAAAGAAAAAGTGAAAGAAAAGTACCAAGTCAAGCTACCACAGCCACTATACAGATAGTGTATTTGAGTCTGAATGCTATCCATTAGCGATGGTTAAACTGTCTCAGAAGAAAATTTTTCCTTTGTTGGAGGAAATTTTCTCTCAGTTCAGGTCCTGGTTGAGCCCTACTTAGTGGTCTCTCAGAGAAGGGGTCCTAATGGTGTTAGTGGGACAAGCTTGTGAGGCTTTGTCTTCCCACTCCAAGAGATGGTGTCCAAGTCATCTGGCCTGAGACCATTGGAGTTTTCACCAGAGAAATGGTTTTGGCTGGAGGTCAGATTCACTTTCCTCAGAGAGCAGCTCTGCTCCACTCCTTTCCCACTCCCTGGCATAGTTCACATTCCTTTAATATCCCATATCTGTGTCTCCTTAGGGGCTCCTTGTGCTCATTTCTGGAGAGACAGCTGAAGCCACCAAAATAGGTGACAAAATCACTAAGTGAGACATCTGTGAGGAGGAAGTCTCCAGGCCTTCAAACACAAGTTATTTTATGAAAGCATAACATCTGAACCTCACACATTCACACAGTATCAAGAGTCCTTTTGCAACTTCACTTCTCAGATGTATAATCTGAAGGGGTTTTTTTTTTACACTTAAAATGACTTTTATAAAATCTGTATTTTGGAAACAAATAATGAAGCCAAGTGAGTAATTCCATAAACAAACACAATCCCTGCAGTCCTATTTAGGGAACTTGACCAAATCTGGTCCCTTTGGGCCAGGCCTTCCTATTCTCTGTGGAAAGTGAAACCCCTCTTGGAGTTTCTGGGGATATTGCCATCTGGTAAAAAGATGAGGTTTGAGCTTGGCCCTTTCTTTTCACTTGTGCCATGAAAATATTAACGTCTTGTTGAAGAGGGAGTGGGTTGTCATGACAACCATGACCAGTAGGGTCCATGTGTCCTATGTGGAGCCTGGGAACCAGAGAGGCTGTGGCCTGCACAGGCTTGCCTTTCTTCAGTGAATGGGCCGCAGAATAGGGCTACGGGAAATGTCAGTGGCCTCAGAAACCACTGTCAGCAGTCCCCCAGATCTGATAACTCTGGGTCAAGTAGCAAAATCAGGTTTCTTTACTTGCTAAATAATCAGATCTGAAGAACACTCCTGGCAGAAGAATTCCATGCGGCCCAGTCCAAAAGAGGCAGCCATCTTGACCCATTTCCCTCTTATAAACTCGATATTATAAAAAAATTATTGTCAAACTAATTGATCCCCAAGTGAACAATGAGAATTGCATTCCTTTCACAAAAGTATAAAAACTAGTTTGTCTATACATGTTTTCAGTTAGTCCCTCTCCACTGTTTCACAATTGTTGTACATTAATATTGGAATTAGACCAGGTCAAAATTCATAGGTCATATTAATATTGGAATTAGACCAGGTCAAAATTCATATGTCATGTTGCTTAATTCCTGCATTCAAGAAATACTCAGAAGATGAAAATGTTAGATGGCTTGGAAAATTCTGTCTAGAACTCTTTAATATCCTACCTAGTGCTACTTCATTCTCTCATATGTAAAAAATGTTTATTAACCATACATCTTTCAACTTATCCAAAATGAAACACATATTTTATAAAACACCTGTATTTTTTACTTGTCCTACATCTATGAGGATGGTACTTCTGTCTCCTTCTTCAGCATATACATTTTTTTTTCACTTTTTATCAAGAAATATGCATATAGGCCTGGCTCAGTGGCTCATGCCTATAATCCCAGCACTTTGGGAGGCCGAGGTAGGTGGATCACTTGAGGTCAGGAGTTCAAGACCAACCTGGCCAACATGGTGACCCCTGTCTCTACTAAAAATACAAAAATTAGCTGGGCATGGTGATGGGCACCTGTAATCCCAGCTACCCAGGAGCCTGAGGTGGGAGAATTGCTTGAACCTGGGAGGCAGAGGTTGCAGTGAGTAGAGGTTGCGTCACCGCACTCCAGCCTGGATGACAGAGCAAGACTCCGTCTCAGAAAAAAAAAAAGAGGAAAAGAAATATAACATACATATAGAAAACTGAAAAACATTTATGTTAACAGTACAGTTTAATGAATTATTATAAAGAGAACAACCAAGTGTAACTATCACCCAGATCAGGAAATAGAACATTACTAGTCCCCTATAAATCCCTGGAGTGCCCTTCCCCATCAAAACCATCCTCTCAACTCGGTGCAGTGGCTCACACCTGTAATCCCAGCACTTTGAGAGGCCAGGTTAGGAGTATTACTTAAGCCCAAGAGTTCAAGGTTGCAGTGAGCCGTGATGGTGCCACTGCACCAGCCTGGGCAACACAGCAAGACCCTGTTTCCAATTAAACAACAAACCCCTCTTCTCTCTCCCTAAAAGTAATGATTTTCCTAACTTTTGTGGTAATCATTTCTTTGCTTTTCTTTATAGCTTGCTGTGTTTGCATCCCTAAACACTGTAATCTCATTTTTTTTCCTGTTTTTGATCTTCATATGAACGGGATCACACTGCATATGTTCTTTTGTGTCTTGCTGATGCTTCTCAATATTGTGTCGTGAGATTCACCTATGTTGCTGTGTGTTGCTGTAGTTCATTCATTTTCATGGCCATATGATAGTTCATTATAGGAATAGTTTTCTATCTCTAATCTATAATAGTTACTTTGTCGATCTGTTCTAATGTGGATGGCTAATTGGGTTATTTCTAGTTTAGGGCAATTGCAAACATTGTTGTTCTAAACATTCCTGGGCACATGTGCATGAGCTTAATATATGCTTTTATTTATTTATTTATTTTTAATTTTGTAGAGATGGAGCCTCAATATGTTGTCCAGGCTGGTCTCGAACTCCTGGCTCCAAGTGATCCTCATGCCTCAGTCTCTCAAAGTGCTGAGATTACAAGTGTGAGCCACCATGCCTGGCCCGAGTTTAGTATATACTTAATAGAACAATTCCTGGGTAATAGCCCTGTGCATCTTCCACATCACTCAAGGCCAGATTGTTCTCCAAAGTGGCTGTAGGGTTTATACTCTCCACAGCACCGTGTGAGTATCTACTTGGCCACATTGGAATTGTTGGACTGTTTAATTTTTGTGTTTTCTTCTTTCAGTGATGATGGATTTAAACAATTAGATTTAACAAAGATTTATTGCATACCTACTAAGAAGTAGTACCTATACTAGAATCTTCTGGATATATATATTTAATCATCATAAAAACCATAATATAAAGGATTATAAAATCACCCCTATAAAGGAGATAATTTTCTCCCCGTTATATAAATGAGGAGATTGAAGCCTGGCCACAGGCCTGAGATTTCCCAGCTGAGGTGCTGGCAGAGCTGAGACATGAACCCAGGCCTGGCTGACTGTAAAGACTGCACTCTCCCCATGCTGCTACAGTCTCCATCCCTGCACCCCGCTTCCCCTCATTCTCACCTGGAAGACAGCTGGCCAGGTTGGAGGCATGTTGCTGCTGGCCCACATGAGCCCCTCACTGGGGACCAGGCCCTGGCTCTGGCCTCACAGATGCTCTGCTTTAACTAACGAAGTTTACCATCCAAGGAAACGTTGCAGGAGGGTCATGCTGCACTAGCCCAGTAGAATCCCAATTCTTCTGTTAGAAATGATTTTTCTTAGATACTCCTTTAACTGTTTTTTGTTGCTTGTTTGTTTGTTTGTTTTTTGAGATGGAGTCTTGCTCTGTAGCCCAGGCTGGAGGGCAGTGGCATGATCTTGGCTCACTGCACCCTCCACCTCCCGAGTTCAAGTGATTTTCCTGCCTCAGCCTCCCAAGTAGCTAGAATTACAGGCGTGCGCCACCACGCTGGCTAATTTTTTGTATTTTTAATAGAGACGGGGTTTTACCATATTGGCCAGGCTGGTCTCGAACTCCTGACCTCAGGTGACCTGCTTGCCTCAGCCTCCCAAAGTGCTGGGATTACAGGCGTGAGCCACCGCGCCCAGCCACCTTTAACTGTTTATTCTGTTTTGTTGAATGATGAGAAGCCCACTTCCTTCTCTCACAGCCTCAGCCTCATTTACTTCTATAAGTCCTTTTGCAGTGGGATCTTTCCTCTCTTACTCTGAGCTACTAGAGGGTAAAGTCTGTCTCCTAGTCCCTTTTCAGAAAAGCACATGTTGAAGGCCCAGGTTGCCCAGGTTGCCCAGGTCAGGAATCAATGTGGAAGAAAGGGCACAGGAACCAGGAGATGTGGCTGCTTTACCCTGCTTCATCCTTGGCTCACCCAACACATTTGACCTTCCTGAGTTTCAGTTTCCTCTTTTATAAATGAAAGTGCTGAACTAGAGAATCTCAGACACACTTTCTAGTGCGCTTCTGTGACTGTGTTAATGAATTTCTTCAACAAGCATTTACCCAGCACCTTCTGTATGCGCCAGTTTACAAGCAACACTTCTGGCCTGTATCACTGACAGGTAAAATTCCACAAAGCTGTTGTGTTTTCCCTTGTTTACGTGTTTGTGGATGTTCACTGCTTCTTCATGGTTTAGCTATTTCTGACCTTTGAACTTAGCTGATTTTTTAGCAAGGGCTGTTTTCTCACTAGACTGGAAGCTTATTGGGGCCAGGCATTGTGTCTAACTGGTCTTTGTATACTCAGCACATAGCAGGCACTCAATAAATGTAGAATGAAGGAAGGGAGGGAGGGAGGAAGGAAGGTTTAATCCTTGGACTCTTCCCATATCTATTATATCACTGGGCACAAGAAACAGTTGGTAGTTAAGCCACAGTCCCTGACCACAGAGGGTGCCATTGGTAGCAGGCTCTGACCTTTTACCAAATCAGCAAATCATCAGAGCTATAGAAAATCAGATTATTTTTATCGAAGCTTTTTGCAGGTACCTAATGTAATCATGGCCCTGATAAAGGATGCCAAGTGCTCCTGAGTGCGAAAGAGGAGAGAAAAATACTATAATTAGGTTATTGGACTCATTTGACTTCTAATCATAGAAAATCTACTGCTCTGGGAGATCCTCATTTCTGCTGAATTGGCATTGCCATAAGGCAACTGGTTCTTGTTAGTTTTTGTCAGAGTGTTTCAGAGATGTTCTTTGGGAAGATCTCATTTTCTTCACCTGCATCCAGCTGTGGGTCCAAACTTCCTGGTGATCTGTGATTTATTATAATCTGCCCCAATTAGCTTTTTCCTTCCTATAGTTACCACTTTACCCCTCACTTGAGCATAAGATATAAAATTTTTCTTGTGTTCTTCTGTGCTTAGCCAGGGTACCTTCTAGCACTCACATGGCAACCCTTGCCCTCCCTAAAAGAAGCCTTGGACTTCTAGAGCTCTTCCTGGAGGGCAGCGGGTGGGAAACAGACTGCCCTCACCCCCAACCAAAATCTGATCACTGGCTGGGCTTGGAGGATCAGGTCACTGATTAATTTTTTTCTTTACCATTTCCCTCTAAGGTATCCAAGATAAGAGGACTAATTTCTAGGTAGAGAAGCGAAATCTGTTTTTCAAAGTGCTGGAATGACCCCGTAATAGAGCCCAGTCGATGGCTTCAGGCTAAGTTCCTATCTCACAAGGCTTGCATCTCTCTAGCCAGCTGGGCCTTGGAGAGGTTCTGAAGGAGGACCTCAGCCACGGAACCACTCACAGCCACCTGCTCCTCTCCTGTTTGAGGTTCTGGGGTCCTGAGATGGCATCTGACCACAGGTGGTCTGGCCTTTACCCTGATGTGGTGTGGGGGTGCAGAGGGGTGAACTGTCCTCAGCTCTCTACGTAGCAGGCTATGCAAATGTCAGGAGTCGAGGTCCTAAAGTAAGAATGGGCCCATCATCTTGCTTTTGTCGGGTCTGGCTCCCCTAGCGTAGGGGGTTGGGGGCTCATTGCAGCAGCTGCTGGCCTATCAGGCTGCCGTTTTTATTATGGTAACTGCGTCCCATTTCTTCCCCTCCCCTCTCCTCAGTAGTCCTCAGTTATTTAGCAGTGAACACTTCCAGAGGGACCCTGAGGGGAAGGCATTCTGTCAAGTGCCAGGTCCCTGTCTGCCCCGCACAGTGCTAATGTCAAGGCTGTGAAGCTAAGCCCTATATAGGCCCATTCTTTAAAAACTAGATGGTGGAGTTCTTCGGGAAGGGATGTGTCTTAGCCTTTTTGCCTTCTGGGTTTCCTGGAGCTGTTACAACAGCTCTGCCAGTGGCCTCCAAACATTGCCTGAGATTGAGAAACTGTACCTCATGCAACCATGTGCTACTATTTTTGAATGGTATTTATATGCCTTATAAATATTTATCATTAGAATTTTTCTCAATCAATGGGTAATAGTAATCATGGGAGAGGCCTTGAAGCCATCTGACATTAAAAAGGGCTATCTTGTGCACGAAAGTTGGGCAAAACTAGCAATGGCTCTTTTTTTTTCCTGACTGCTGATTAGCCTATGCCCATACCCCTGGCTTCCTTTTCTTTGGGGATGAGGCTAAGGAAAAAATGCCAGCACTTTTGCATCAGCAAGGAAATTCTGCCCTAATAAAGAATGGGCTTAATGTCTTGTGGTTCTGCTTTCCTTGACCTATAACTGTTGTCACAGGAAAGATTCCTATTGGGGAAAAAATATCCCTTTTAAAAAGGAGATGAGCTATATAATAAAGCTTAATATTTATTCTGAGTTTGATAACCACCATCATCACCCTATTCTAATCTTGCATAGTTTAAAAAAATTGAATAGTTACTGAAAAGGGATTCACCTTAGGGATGAGACGCAAGGTTGGAGCATCTTTCTCCTGAAGGGATGATGTTTCAGAACAATCTTGGGAGGTGAAACTGGGTCTTGTCCAGGAAGGCCTCAGTGCTACCATTGTTTTGCCTTAGTGAACCCTGCAATTAACTAGGGTGGATTGGTCCACTCTGCAACCTGAGCCACATGTTATCCTAATACTCCTAATACCCCTGGTGACTGTCGTACTTGCTAGAATCATCTGCAGATGCTGTTTGACATCTCTCCACAGGGGTCCCTGTGGATCATCATTAATCCCCTTGCTGTGGGATCCCCACTCCTGCTGCTGCCAGCTGCCGTTGTCCCCTGGATCCTTGCAAAATGGCCAGTGTCAGGGTACCCCTGTGTGCATTCAGCCACATGGCGGGGGCCAGCAAGTTGTGCGGCGAGCCAGCAGCTGGGCTGTGCGTTGGACTGTAGCCTTCTTCAGGCTTCCAGTAGACTTCTAGAAGGTGCCTCCACCAGTGCCTCCCTTGTTGCAAAGTTGTTTTGTACCAATGACATGCCTTCACTTTCATTCTGTTCCTTAGGTTCCTCTCCTTTGAACCACCAAACTTTCTCCAAGTGCCCATTCCAGAACACATTGCCATTGAAGAAGGGCTTGCTTTCAGGTCAGGTTTCCTGGTTTTCCCAAAGGCCGGTCTGAGGCTGTCCCTGACTGCACCTGGAGAACCAGATCCCTTGACTCCCATTTGAGGCCTGAGCACTCCGCCGCCTGCTCCAAGGGCTTTCATCATAGTAACTGTAGCATCTCCTACCATTTTAAAATTATTATCATTCTTACCTCCTATCTGCCATGTGTGAGACATTTGGAGGGACAGTATGGGAACAGAAAGACCTTTGGTGAAGTCTTAAGAATTTCCCGATTAAAATGAAAACATACATTGACCCCAGTTACATTGCTCATCTCACAGCTTAGTATGCCAAGAAATAACCATGATATGTGTAAAACAGGATGAAGTAACCCACTGGAAGGAGAAAGAAGCCAAAACTGGTCAACCCGCCGGCCTGAGACAGCGCCCACGTGGCATGCCTCCAGTACAGTGAGGCACCTCTCAGCCTGTAGACTCCACCTCTTCTTAGTGGAGACACTCAGACATCCTCAGAAAAGGGTGGAATTCAACATGAAGGATGAGGAGGAAACATCTCTAACTTCCACACATGATACGCTTACCAAGTCTATTCAGGCCAGAATGAATGCTTCCACATCATCTCTGCTAAGGCACAGGCATCACTCTCATTTGCAGGTGGGAGAGTGAGGCTGGAGGGTCAGGCTTGGTTAGAGCAAGGCTGAAATCTCACCTACAGCTCCTGGCTCCAAATCTGCCCCTCCCAGAACCATTCTTACCAAGAAAATCTCTTTCTCCATTGCCTCTGGTACCTGTCATGGGGCAGCTTTTTCTGGTGAGTGTAACTCAGTGGGTGTCATTGTCTTACTTAGCTAGAGAATGACATCAGGATTGGAAGCATGTTTAGAGATCACCCCAAGGTTCACAGCCCCCACAGTACCAGGGCATTTCGTGTGTTCCTTGTGGGGGGTGGTGGTCAGACACACATGGTGCACTGACGCCATCCTTCCTAGAAAAACATCTGTCATCTGTGGCACCCAGGGCACTTTACTCATTTTCTCTCTCAGCGGCCTTATCACAGTGAGGCAGGTCACAACCAGAACCCCTATTTTGCAGATGCAGAAAGAAAAGGCAGAGGGAAGGAGAAGCAGAAACACAGTGTCCCTTCCTACGGGTACCTTCACTATCAGACTATACAGCATCTACTTGCTTTGGCCAGCACCTGGTATTGCTTTACAGGGAGTTCTGCAAAAACAGAAAACTGTTTCTGTACATAATCCCTTACCCAGAAAAGCAAGCTGGCCAGGTGCTGGCAGGTTGTGGTTTCTTTAAGGTGGAGCAGAAGGGCTTTGCCTGAATTTCCTGATCTCCTCCTGCCATCTGGTGGCTGTGAGCTGAGCATACATGCACATTTCAATCTTCATTTCCTGTGCTCCTTACTTCAAACTCCCATGCTCTGTGATCTTCTGAGGTGTGATGAGGGAAGGAGGAATGGGAGAAAGGTGAAGATAAAGGGAGAGGAGAAAGAGGAGGAAAAGGAGGAGAGAAAATGTAAAAGGCATGTACCTGTAGCTTTCATTGTATGTTCTTCCTTAGGTCCTCTCACCCTTCATTCGGCTACAGAGAACCTTCAGCGTATGGTGGAGACAAGCCATTCGGTTCCATTGACATTTTGTGGAGTGCCTGCTGGGTGTTGGACACTACGCTAAGGGTTGGTCTGCAAAATGGGTACTTAAAAGACCCACTGCTCTAGAGTACTTTATCAACATTCATTTTAGAAGGTATTTTATTATTCTGAGAAGCAAGGTACCGTTTCAACACACAGCAGTCTTTCACAGGGCACTGTTTCATATTGATAAAGTCCAATTAATCAGTTTTTCCTTGTATGGGTTGTGTTTTAAATGTCAAGTCTAAGAACTCTTTGCCTAGTCATGGATCCTGAATATATTCTTCTATTTTTTTCCTGAACAATTACACTTTATATTTAAGTCTGTGATTGATTTTAAGTTAAATTTTGTATGAGATATGAGTTCCAGGTAGAGATTTGTTTGCTTTTTGTTGATAGCTGTGTTTATCCAGTTGTCCCAGCACCACTTGTTGAAAAGCCTATCCTTCTATTGAATAGCTTTTACACCTTTCTAAAAATCAGTTGGACACATCTGTGTAGGTCTGTTTTTCAGTTGTCTATTCTGTTCCATTAATCTCTGTGACCATCCCTTCACCAAAACCACAGTCTCGATTACTATAGTTATGAGTCTCAAAATTGGGTAGAGTGATTACTTTTACTTTATTTTTATTTTCCAATAGTTTTACCTTTTTCAGCTTTGTTTGCTTTTCTATATAATTTTAATTTTTCTTTTAAGATGGCATCTTGCTCTGTTACTCAGGCTGGAGTACAGCTTCATGATTATAGCTCAGTGCAGCCTCAAACACTCAGGCTCAGCGATTCTCCTCCCTCAGCCTCCTGAGGAGCTGGGACTGCAGGCATGTGCCAACATGGTAGGCTAAGTTTTAAAAAAAAAAAAATTGTAGAGATGGGGGTCTTACGAAGTTGCCCAAGCTGGTCTCAAACTCCTGGCTTCAAATGATTCTCCCACCTTGGCCTCCCGACTATGTTAATTTTAGAATAATCTTGTCTAGATATATAAACAATCTTGCTGGGATTTTGATAGGAATTGCATTAATCTTATATATCAATTTTGGAATTGTCATCTCTGCTATGTTGAGTCTTCTATTCTATTTTTTACATTATTTTATTTTATTTTTTGAGGCAAGGACTTGTTCTGTTGCCCAGGCTGGAGTGCAGTGGCACAATCACCGCTCACTGCAGCCTTGACCTCCCAGGCTCAAGGAATCCTCCTACCTCAGCCTCCAGAGCAGCTGGGAATACAGGCACATGCCACCATGCCCAGCTAATTTAAAATATATATATTTTTTGTAGAGATGGAGGTCTCTGTATGTTGTCCAGGCTGGTCTTGAACTCCTGGGCTCAAGTGATCCTCCAGCCTCAGCCTCCCAAAGTACTGAGATTACAGGATTACCGCTGCCCAGCCAAGTCTTCTAATCTATAAATATGGTATGTCTTTCCATTCATTTAGACCTTTCATCATTAGTATTTTGTAGTTTTCAGCATACAAATCATGTACATGTTTTGTTAGATTTGGACCAAAGTACTTTTTCTTTTTCTTTTTTTGGCAATTGTAAATGGTATCATATTTTTAATTTTAGTATCCATGTATTCATTGCCAATATATAGAAACACACTTGACTTTTATATGTCTATCTTGTATCCTATGACTTTGCTGAACTTGTTTATTAGTTTTAGAAACTTTTTGTATATTTTTTTTCAATTTCCTACATAGACAATCATAGCACTTGCAAATAGGGATAGGTTTTTTATTTTCTTTCTTTTCTTTCTTTTCTTTCTTTTCTTTCTTTCTTTCTTTCTCTGTTTGCGTTTTCTTGCCTTATTGTACAAGCTACAACTTCAACTCTACTATACTGTATAAGAGTTAAGAGAATAGACATCCTTGCCTTAGTCTGGGTCTTAGATTGGACCAGCCCTGCATCCTGAAATACACTGTTCTTGATTATAATGTATAATTCTTTTTATATATTGCTGAATTATATTTGCTAATATTTTGCTGAGGATTTTTGTATCTACACTAATGAGGGATATTGATCTTTGGATTTATTTTTTCATACTGTCTCTGGTTTGTGTATCATAATGAATTGTATCATAAAATGTTTGTGTATCATAAAATGAATTGAGAAGTGTTACCTCTGAAACAGACTGCGATTTTCTGAAAGACATTGAGTAGAACTTGGTGTTACTTCTTTTTTGAACATTTGATAGAATTCTCTGGGGAGATCACCTGGGATTGGAGACTTCTTTTTTTGGAAGGTTTTTAGTTAGTAATTTAATTTCCTAAATAGTTATAGGGCTATTCAGATTATCTATTTCCTATTTGGTGTGTTTCAGTGGTTTGTGCTTTTCAAGGAATAAATCCATTTCATTTAAGTTGTGAAATTTATGTGTGTACAGTTCAGTCTTTTTTTATTATCCTTTTGTGTGCAGATGTGGGAGCTTTAAAATAAATAATACCTAATATAATTTTTGGCCACAAATCACATCATGATGCAACATTTTGAGATGCTCATATATTCTCTTTCTAGCAGCAGTCACAGATGTTGTAAGGGCACTTCTTTCTCTTGTTAAAAAACATCACCTGACCAGGCATGGTGGCTCATGCCTGTAATCCCAGCACTTTGGGAGGCTGAGGTGGGTGGATCACTTGAGGTCACGAGTTCAAGACCAGCCTGATCAACATGAAGAAACTCCATCTCTACTAAAAATACAAAGTTAGCTGGGCGTTGTGGCGCATGCCTGTAATCTCAGCTACTCGGGAGGCTGAGGCAGAAGAATCACTTGAACCCGGAAGGCAGAGGTTGCGGTGAGCCGAGATCTGCCACTGCACTCCAGCCTGGGCGACAAGAGCACAAGTCTGTCTCAAAAATAAATAAATAAATAAATAAATAAATAAATAAATAAAATCACCCATATCTTGAAAGTACTAATTTTAAAAATACTTATAGTAGCATACTAGTGAACCACTTCCTATAGGAAAGGTCAGCAAATTTAGGACAATCAAGGTTTTTAAAAATTGTTTTTCAAAGAAAGTGCATAATTCATCTTTAAGTCCAACAATTCATTTATACACTGTCATGAGCAATCCAAAAACCTTTATGTGGTACAAAAGATTGTCATGGCCACCCCTACCCCCACCATTTCATTTACAAAATAATGTAAAGATTCTGCTATAAAGATCTTGTGACTTCTGTAAAAGTTAATGGGAAAGAAAAAAGTTTAAAAAAATTTCTTAAAGTCCTGTCTTTATAAAATTAGTCATGTCCATAACATCCTGTAGCACGTAAACTGTAGTGTGAGGTGACTCACTGCAGGTGAGTGCACAAGTAAGGATGCCATCCTCGAGGCCTCAGCATTACGAATGCCACGTCTCCTTGGGGATGAAAGATGTTAGACCATGGCTGGCTCACAATGGACAGAGAGAGGTGCTAAGGACCATCCAGATGGCAAAAATGGTAAAACAATTTTTATTTCTAATTTTTCAGATCACTACTACAACAAAATAGAATTTCTTATGCTTTCTTCCTGCTGGGTCCCCGTGGCCGTCAAGTGCTCTGTGGTGTGCCCCTCCTGCCTCAGTCTGGCGACCACTGGCCCACACTGGTACTGTAAGCGTGCTAGCCTTGCCTGCCTGCCCGCCCCCACCACCAGAGATTTCTAAGCTTCTTAAGAGCAACAGCTGTGCCTTGTCCTTCTCATCCCTCCCAAGCACCTAACCCAGGGTGAGCAAAGCTCAGCTGCTCCATGACACTGGCTTCAGGAACTGGCTGTGAACAGCCAATAAGCCCTATAATTTGCAGATGTCCATGCGGACCCAGCGTAGGTGGGACACAGTGAAGAATAAAGCCCAGATCCCATTCCTGAGGCTGCCTGAGGTACTGGGATGAGAGGTGTTTGCAAGACATGCCATACAGCCCAGGGTAGAGAGAATTAAGAGCTGCTGGAGAAATACTCACAGAGTGCTGTGGGAGACTGCAGCAAAGACGCTTCCTGCTGGTTCATGCTGCCTAGGACTGAGAAAGGCTTCCTGGAGGAGGTGGCATTCTGCTCAGTGGTATAGGCTTTTGTACTATAGCAGCAAGAGGAAAAGGACTAAGAAAAGGTGATGAGGTGAAGCTTTGGAGATGCCATCAAAGAGGAGCACCCATCGGGGAAAAGTACAGAGGGAGGAGGAAGGGCAAAGACCTCACCAGGTCGCTCTCAAGGACAAACAAAAATCCATAGGTGGTGGCCTGGGATGTGACAGTAGCACTCGCTACAGTATTCCAGATACATTGGGTTTTTGATAATACTTTCTACCCAGCTGGGGAAAAAGGCCATCAGTTGCCAACTCACAGATTTTCTTCCTCTTCCTCCCATACCCCAAACACAACCCTGCCTTTCGGCCCTTGCGCTAGCTTCCCTCTGACTACAATGCTCTGCCCCGAGGGTCACCCAGCTGGGCCCCATGCCCTGCAGGGCTCCACACAGAAGCTGTCTCCTCAGAGGCCTTCTCTGACCATCTGATCCCAGGGCGCCCCGGGCACTCTCCAGCACAGCACCCTTCTGCATTTTTGTCTCAGTCCTAAACACACCCTGATGTTGTCTTATTTATTTATTTATTTATTTTTTTTTTTTTTTGAGACAGAGTCTCGCTCTGTCGCCCAGGCTGGAGTGCAGTGGCGCGATCTCGGCTCACTGCAAGCTCCGCCTCCCGGGTTCACGCCATTCTCCTGCCTCAGCCTCCCGAGTAGCTGGGACTACAGGCGCCCACAACCGCGCCCGGCTAATTTTTTGTATTTTTAGTAGAGACGGGGTTTCACCGTGGTCTCGATCTCCTGACCTTGTGATCCGCCCGCCTCGGCCTCCCAAAGTGCTGGGATTACAGGCGTGAGCCACCGCGCCCGGCCTCTCATTTATTTTTATGGTGATTTATTTACTATCTGCCTCCCCCACTCCACCCACCACCTCTACACTAGACTATAAGGGTCAGGGCTGCTGTGATCACTGACCTTAAAAACGGAGTGAGTAGCTTCACCCTGGTCCTCTTAAAGTACTTTGTTATAAAGGCTAGTTTGATGAAATGGCCTCACTTGAGAGGACCTCAAAACCACTTAATGGAAAAAGAGAGAGGGGGAGTGAGACAGAAATATAGAAGAATGGGATTGCTCCAATGAAACTTGATGTGTGAGGTTACCAGGCAGTTTTAGTTTAATGCCTATTTCAATCTACTTTGCCTCATTTCTTTAGCTTCAGTTTTTAAAAAAAAAAAAACAAAACTTACTGTGCTTCATGTACCTCTCAAAGCTGCCTTAAATTGTCAGAGAACAGTGATCAAACTAATAAATATATTTTAAAAACTTTGGGGATATAACATCAATTATTTGATTTCTCAAACAATTTTATTAGGCCAGACTTGGTGGCTCATGCCTGTCATCCCAGCACTTTGGGAGGCCAAGGCTGGAGGACCACTTGAGCCCAGGAGTTTGAGACCAACCTGGGCAACATAGGAAGACCTGTCTCTACAAAATTAAAAAAAAAAAAAAAAGTAGCCAGCCAGGTGCCACCCTGTAATCCCAGCATTTTGGGAGGCTGAGGCGGGTGGATCACCTCAGGTCAGGAGTTTGAAACCAGCCTGCCTAACATGGTGAAACCCCATCTCTACTAAATACAAAAAAATTAGCCAGGTGTGGTGGTGCATGCCTGTAATCTGAGCTAATTGCGAGGCTGAGACAGGAGAATCGTTTGTACCTGGAAGGCGGAGGTTGCAGTGAGCCTAGATGGCACCATTGCACTCCAGCTTGGGCAACAAGAGCAAAACTCCGTCTCAAAAAAAAAAAAAAAAAAAATTAGCCAGACATGGTGGTGTGTGCCTGTAGTCCCAGCTGCTTGAGAGGCTGAGGTGGGAGGATCACTTGAGCCCAGGAGGTTGGACTTGAGCTTCCAACGAGTCATGATCGTGCCACTGTACTCCAGCCTGGGTGACAGAGTGAGACCGTGTCTAAAAAAAAAAAACAAAAAAAAAAACAAAAAACAAACAAACAAAAAAAAACACCTTCTTTAGGAAAGTTAAATGTTACTCAATGTTGAGTCCTTGTTTCCTAATCTTAGCTAATCATTAGGTTCACTGATGACACTTATTTTAAAAATACAGTTTTTTGGGTCTCTCCAAAGAAGATCCAAGTTCAATAAGTTTGGCATGGGGCTGAATAGTCTGTATCAGCTTCCCAGGTGGTTCTGATGGCTCACTAGGTTTGGGGAACAATGTAGTAAGTCATCCTTAATTATCATCCAGCAAACAGTATCAATGGCAAACTCAACTTGCTTGAGAGCTCAATAGTGTGAGGAAAATAGTCTTAAAGAAGTGAACGCTTTTGCCGAGAATGTGCTGAGTATAATGTTCTGACATGTAATATAATGACATATTTGGTCAGATTCTCCTAATAAATGATCATGTCCAGCATGCCGGCACCTTAGGGCGCCCTCTTCAGGAGCCTCTTGGGTGGCTGAGGACCCTCAGTCCTCCCTACCTGATAGGAGGGTCGTACTGGTCACCCTCACTACTTCCAACCGCAGTGACTCAGCCCTTGGAAAAACCAACACCCTGACTTTGTTAATCTTCCAGAGAGCAGGTGAGCACCAAGCCCCTGCGAGAGGCTGCCACACACACACGAGGAGGGACCAGAGTTCAGGCGTCTGAACTTGTGGTCATGGGCCCCTGGAGAATCTATGCAAAATCTCAGTGGATATTTGTGTAGAACTTGGTTAGAGTGGAGATTTCTGAGCATTCATCCTCAGCTTCTTGGTGGAGCCCATGACAACAAAAGGTTAGGGCCTCAGCTTAGAGAATGAGACTAGCTTAGAGAATGAGACTGGTGGTTCACGTCACCAAGCTGCAGATTACCCTCGGCCCTTTGCAGTCTGTCTCACAGGTGAAGGTTTGCACTGGGAGGAGGACCCAAAGCGCACCCTCCATTCGGCTTCATGTAGGCAGAGGGAGCAGAAGGCACACATGCAAACATGAAGGGCCGTGAGTGCTGCGCAGAGAAGACAGAAGGTGGAGGCCGAGCTACCCCAGGCCAGGGTCCAAGAATGGGAATGGAGGAGTGACATCTGGCCATCATCCGTGCCTCTGAGCCCCTGGGCAGGTTCCTCAGGGCTGCCTCTACTCATCTTCCAGATGGAACTGAAATGCCAGCCCGAAGAATGGGAGCCCTGTGACCCAGCATCTCTCTCAGAACAGGAAGGGAGTTTGAGGACAATCATAGATAACAATTGCTGGCTAATGAATGTCTGCGCGGTGCTGGGCGCTATGAGTAATGATCTCTGATGCCCACAGCACCCGGCAAGGTTGGTATTCTTTCCCCCATTTTACAAATGGGGAGATGAAGGTTGAGCAACTTTGGCTAACACGCCAGGTCACACAGCAGGCATTTAACCCAGGTCTGACTCCAGACGAAGCTGGACGAGTGAGGAAGCCAAGCTCCATACTAACGGCTTTGCCCATCATGGAGCTGAGAACCTAGCCAGCCTCTCTTGATCCCATTCCGGACCCTTCTGCCACACGTGGAGCTTGGAAAGAATGAATTAACACAGAAAGGAGGTTTGGCTCTGCAGAGGATGTAAATGGGGGCTGAGGTAAACAGCAGGCTGAGGACACCTTCCCCACCCCCACCCCCTGGGGCATAAATTCTAGCCTTGAGGCAGAGTTGAAGGGGACCGAAACTCAGTGGCACAAACTGGGGACAAACCAGAGCCTTGGAGGAGAAAGCCTTCCCCAAACCAAGAGTCAAGGTGGGTCTAGAGAGCACACATAGGCTGCAGATCCAGGTCAGCCTGAATAAGGACGGTGCCCTGGGTCACAGCAGGAAGAGGGACCTGCCCTTAGCTGTCATCAGGTTGCTCTGGGGCCCTCTGACTTATGCTATGACAAGAGCTCTGAGTGCCAATATTCTGCCCGCTCCTTCTCCATCTCCATGAGGGAGTCCCCTCCCAACCACCACAGCAGGTCCTCTCTTCCTTCTTCTTTCTCTCTTTTTCTTTCTTCTTTCTTTCTTTCTCTCTCTCTTTCTTCTCTTTCTTTCCTTCCTCCCTTCCTTCCTTTCTCTCTTTCTTTCCTTTTCTTTCTTTCTTTCTTTCTTTCTTTCTTTCTTTCTTTCTTTCTTTCTTTCTTTCTTTCCTTCCTTCCTTCCTTCCTTCCCTTCCTTCCTTCCTTCCTTCCTTCCTTCCTTCCTTCCTTCCTTTCTTCCCTCCTCCTCCCTCCTTCCTTCCTTCTTTCCTTCCTTCCTTCCTTCCTTCCTTCCTTCCCCTCTCTCTCTTCTTTCTTCCTTTTCCTTTCTTTCATTGATAAAGAGTCTCGCTCTGTCACCCAGGCTGGAGTGCAGTGGTGCAATCTCAGCTCACTGCAACTTCTGCCTCCCAGGCTCAAGCAATTCTCCTGCCTCAGCCTCCTGAGTAGCTGGGATTATAGGAGTGCACCACCATGCCCGGCTAATTTTTGTATTTTTTGTAAAGATGGGGTTTTACCATGTTGCCCAGGCTGGACTCTTGAGCTCAGGTGATCCGCCTGCCTTGGCCTCCCCAAGTGCTGGGATTACAGGCTTGAGCTATCACACCTGGCCCCTTCTGTTCCTTATTCCCCACGTGTAACTATGGGCTACAAAGTGGTGATTGTAAGGTGGGAGTTTAGCTCATCCATACATCAGCTGTCTATTTTGTCCCAAACTTAAAGTTGCTTTGTCATGGTTTGAGCATTATTTTTGTGCTGTTCAGTTTAATTATGTCAGTACCACAAAAGCATAAGCAATTGTTTTTAATTCTACAAACTCAATAATCAAGTTGCTCTAATCAATAGAAATCAACTGATACTTCTTTAGCAATTTAATTTAATATTCTGCCTTTTCAGAGTTTGGTTAAAATATGATAGGTTATTAGTGCAAAATGAGGGACACATTTTGATGATAGCAGCAGTTTTTACACTGTGCACCCTGAATTTTGGGTTCTAAAGGGGAATTGTTACGTCTTGAAGGACCAAATTATGTCTAATTTCTCTCTGAACATTCAGAAGAATAACACTCATTATAACTCCCTCTTCTGAATTGCCAGAGCACTTTGTAATTTCTCGTTGTATGGATGACACTCGGCCCTGCACTGGTGCTCTCTCTCAACCCTTTTCATCTCCTGGAGACTAGCGATGGGTTTTGTCATTCTGCATCTCTCCTCCCGAGCACAGTGTTTGTCCCTCGGTCCGTTCTATGCCTTTTACTACATTTCCTGGCTGACTTGAGTGCCCTGGTCTTCCCAAAATACCTGGGCGAGGCTCTTCCTTGACACTTACCACATTATGTCTATGTGTTGTCCCTAAAAGATCACAAGCCTGTCATGGTGAGGGAGTTTGTCTCATTATTCTCAGTGTGCCCAGCTCCTGGCACAGAGTAGACAGCAAGTAAATGATGAATGAATGAATGACTGGTGAATATCTGTACACTTTTTTTTTGACAGAGTCTCACTCCATCACCCAGATTGGAGTGCAGTGACGCGATCTCAGCTCACTGCAGCCTTCACCTCCTGGGTTCAAGCAATTCTCGTGCCTCAGCCTCCTGAGTAGCTGAGATTACAGATGGTGTGCCACCATGCCCAGCTAATTTTTGTATTTTGAGACAGGGTTTTACCATGTCGGCGAGGCTGGTCTTGAACTCCTGGCCTCAAGTGATCCACCGGCCTCGGCCTCCCAAATTGCTGGGATTACAGGCATGAGCCACCGCGCCCAGCCCTGTACACTATTTTTAATAGCTTGATTCACATACCATAAAATCCAACCAGGTAAGGCACACAGTTCAGCGATTTTTAGTGTAGTCACAGAGTTTTGCGATCACCACTACAATCTAATTTCAGATGTTTTCATTATCCCTAAAAGAAATCTTGTACCCATTAGCAATTATTCCTCATTGCTGCCCTCACCCCCAGGCCCTACTCTTTATCGCTACAGATTTGCCTACTTGACATATCACACACATGGAGCCATATATATGTGTGCCCATCATGATTGGCTTCTTTCACTTAGAATAATATTTTCAAGGTCCATCCTTGTAGCAGCACGTATCAGGACTTCATTTTCATTGCTGGATACTACTACTTTATATGTAATGCCACATCATGTTTATCCATTCACCAGGTAGTGGACATTTGGGTTTTCACTTTGGGGCTAATATAATAATCTTTTGCAAACATTCATGCACAAGTTTTTGTGCAGATATATATTTTTATTTCTCTTAGGTATCTAGGAATAGAATTGCTAGATGCTTAATATTTTGAGGAGCTGCCAAACTGTTTCCCAAAGCTACACCATTTTACATTTTCATCAGCAGCGTATGAGGGTTCCAATTTCTTCACATCCTTGCCAGCCTTTTTTATTCTCCATCTCTTTGATTCTAACCATCCTAGTAGTGTAAAGTGGTGTCTCACAGTGATTTTGATTTGCATTTCCCTAATGAGTCATGATACTGAGCATCTTTTCGTGTGCTTACGGGCCATCTGTATACACCGTTTGATCAAATTATATATCATCAGAGCTTCACAGAAATAAAGGTCTTAGATGAGGCCCAAAGAGTAACATTAAGTGACTTACCCACAGTTATGTGCATGAGGTTTTATACGGTTAGTAGCAGTACAGGATCTCAGATACACTCCTGACTCCTAGTGGTGCTCTGTTCTTCCTGCCTGCCCCTTCTCTCAGGATGCCTCTGGATCGCCACCTGCTGGAGGAATGAAATGGCTGGATTCCTTTTGGGTCGGGGTAAGCATGTGCCTTGGCACTGCTTGATTTTATACCCTGCCTATTCTTCGTTGGTTAGATTATTTCAGCTCTGACAATGGTTTTCTCTGGATGCAGACTTCATATGTGAATAAATGTCTTTTATAACTTGCATCTGCTTAGAGTTTTAAACAACTGATGGCTCAAGTCCAAGCCCTGAAGAATTGCAAGCAGCTTTCTTGCCCACTTGAGTATCAAAGTCGGGTTTAAAGTCATCGGATACATTTAAACCTGTCCACCTAATATTTTCACTGTGACCCAAAAAACACAAAACCCAAGTAAAAAAGTATTGGAAGTGAAGGGATGCAGGGGGATTCTTGGGGGCAGTTATAGCACATGTGTGAATGTTGAGGTTTGGGGCAATAGAGAGATGTGTTGCTATTGCTAAGCCCTCTAGAGACAAGCCACGTGGGTCTGGAGATGAAGCCAAGGAGAGCAGCCATTCTTAGTGTCAGTCCCCAAGGAAGGGTCAGGTCCTCAGACAAGAAACAGACCCTGAAGGGGCTGGCCAGCCGGCCGGCTGGTGTATAGTCAAGACAAGCTGGATTATGCTGCCATAACAAATAACACCAAAGGTCTCCATGGTTTATTAGAATGTAATTTATTTTTATTTTTTCCCTTATTTCTCCAAGGAAAAACAGAATGTAATTTTATTTCTTGCTCACACAGCATTTGCCATGGGTGGTTTGGTATTTCCGTGTGGAGGCTCAGCCTTCCAGGCTATTTTATCTTGGGTGTCTCTGTCTCAACATGGTATTTCCAGGTTTTCCATGCAAAAGAAAAGAGATCTAGAAGCTCTCAAGCCAGCTAGTAAGTGCTTCACCTTGGAAATGACACATATGTCACATCACTTCCACTCACTGCCAACTAACTGCTCAGAAGTAGTCACATGGCCTTGCCTAACTGCCAAGGGGCCAGAAAGTGTGACCCGCCTGTGTGCTTAGAAAGAGAGAACTGATTATGGGCAAGTTCTAGCAGTGACTGTCATGCTGCAGAAGAGGCTTCTTTTTGGATTCTGCCCTTTCCAGGAAGCACTCAGAGGTATATGTGTGTCTATGAGTATCGTCTTGTGGAGGGGGATAGAAGAGGTGTCTGGAATCTGGAGGGGGAGCTGGAACAAAGTGGAGATTCATGCTGAAGATGATCACATTAAATTTGATTAGCCATATCATCTCGATTCCAGGTATTTTCTGAATTTATTATCTGTATCCCCAATATATATATACATATATATATATATTTGAGAGTTTCACTCTGTTGCCCAAGCTGGAGTGCAATGGCGCAGTCTCGGCTCACTACAACCTCTGCCTCTTGGGTTTAAGTGATTCTCCTGCCTCAGCCTCCTGAGAAGCTGGGATTATAGGGACGCACCGTCATGCCTGGCTAATTTTCATGTTTTTTGTGGAGATGGGGTTTCACCATGTTGGCCAGGCTGGTCTTGAACCCCTTAACTCAAGCGATCCACCTGCCTCAGCCTCCCAAAGTGCTGGGATTACACGTGTGAGACACTGTACCTGGCCTGTATCCCCCAAATATTAATGAAGTCTTTCTCTTCGCTGAGAGTTGGAGAACTGAACAGGTGTGGCTCATGCTAGCCTGGTAGACTACAGAGAAGGTGATCTTAGGGGCAAGGGGGAGCCACATGTTCCAGATGAGGTTAGCCAGTTTTAGAGATTCAAGCTTTAATTTTGATTTAAATTGCTGACTTTTCCTTAAGGAGCAATATAATCAACATATAAATTCTCCTATTCAAATAATCATTTTTTTTTTCTTTTTCCTTTTTCTTTCTTTTCACTCCTGGCTTCAAGTGATCCCCCCACCTTGGCCTCCCAAAGTGTTGGGATTACAGGCATGAGCCACTGTGCCTGGACAAAATAATGACTTTTTTTTTCTTTCTTTTAAAGAAAGCTTTAAACTTCATCATGTCCCACGGAGCATCTAGCAGAGTGCCTTGTCATAAGAAGCACTTGACAGTGTTTATTCAATAAATTAAAGAGTGAATCAGTGAAATGAGAACTGTCTACTGCATTCCCAAAGGCCAGCTTGTCCTAGGACTCTCTGGAGTCTTATCCCCAGCCCCCAGGTGGATAATGAGGACTGGGAGACTCCAGAACTGATCCCACCACTGTAGAAACACTCAGGACAGGCTGAAAGTCCTGGGATCACCTTTGCTTAAACTGCTCTTGTCTTCAGATTGTTGGGTTTGCCATTCATTCCAATAACTAACCATTCTCCAAGTCCTGCCCTGCACTGATACTTATCTTGGACCCTTTCTGCAACATGTAACATGATTCCAATGTTTATCCTTTCTTTTCTGTTCCCAACATCACTGGCTCTTGTTGACTGCCAGTGGCAAAGTATTAGAGTACTGCAGCTGTGTGAGTGCCTGAGACAGTATCATTGCAAAAAGTGTACCATTGCAAGAAGATATTTCAGTGTGGAGGATTGGGTTGAGTACTATTTGAGACACACTGAGTTTAAGCAGTATTCAAGAGGAGAGATCCAGTAGGCAATTGGAAGTACAGAACAGGAGACTGGTGGATTCAGGGATGGGAAGACACACTTGAGAATAACTGGCATCAGCTGGTATTTGTTGCTATGGACATCAAGAAAAGAGTGAAAAAGACGTTATGTGTGAAAGGACTTTGTATAATATTGGGTGTTGTTTTTTATAATTAGCATTTTTATGTGGATCCAAGAAAGAACTTAGATGGTGAGAAAAGGAAAAGGAACCAGAAGCTTTCAGAGAAGGAAGAGCTGAGACACAGGAGGAGAAGCTAGAGAAGAGAGTTGCAAGGTTGGGGCTGGGCTGGCAAAGTGCTTAGGGCTCAGAGCAGCAGGCAACAATGAGGATGAAGTGAGGCAGTGGCTAGGAGGTCTCAATGGGTAGACTGGCTACCATCTTCTCCTATATTCAAATTCCCATCTAGCTTGGCCCCACCCTTCCCATGCTTAGGACCCTCTCTCCACTCCAGTTGCCAATACCAGCTCTTACCAGTGGGCTCCAGTGGGCACATGGGAATCCTTCATCCCATTAGCAATAAACTCAGCCTTGTCCAAGTGTGGTCCAGGGACCCTTGAGGGACCTGTGACTCTTGGTGAGTCCATGAGGTGAAAGTCATTTTCCATAAAACCACTAAGACATTATTTACCTTTCTCTCTCATTCTCCCACATGCACACAGTTGATTTTTTCAGGAGCTACATGATGTGTGATATTCCAATAGATTGAATGCAAAGGCAGGTATGAGAATCTGGCTGTATTTTACTAAACCAGACATTGGCAAAAATTTAAAACAATGCCACTTTTCTCACTAACTTGTTTCTTGTTTTGGAAAATGCTGTTACTTTTCATAATGCTATTTAGGTAATATTTTGTGTGCTTATTGTTATTTTTAAATGAATTAAATATCTAACAATTTCTCTGTTTGATTTCTAATACTGGTGATTATACATTCCACCCACATAAAAGCTCTTTGGGGTCTGCAAGCATTTTGAAAGTGGAAAGTGGGGCCAGATGTGGTGGTTCATGCTTATAATTCCAGCACTTTAGGAGGCTGAGGCAGGAGGATCACTTGAGCCCAGGAGTTTGAGACCAGCCCTGGCAACATAGCCAGAGCCCATCTGTGTTTTTTAAAAAAAATTTAAAAATTAGCTGAGCATGGTGGTGCACACCTGTAGTCCCAGCTACTTGGGAGGCTGAGGCAGGAGGATCACTTGAGCCCAGGAGTTTGAGACCAGCCCTGGCAACATAGCCAGAGCCCATCTGTGTTTTTTAAAAAAATTAAAAATTAGCTGAGCATGGTGATGCACACCTGTAGTCCCAGCTACTTGGGAGGCTGAGGTGGGAGGATCACTTGAGCCGGGGAAGTCAAGGCTGCAGTGAGCCATGATTGTGCCACGGCACTCCACGGTCTCAAAGTAAATAAATAAATGAATAGAGAGAGAGAGAGAGAGTCCTGAGATTGAAATGTTTGATAGCCACAATGGAATTCCTTATTTTCTTCAAGCTCTAACCCCTTCTCTAAGAACAGTATCTCCTTTCCCAGAATTATTGTGAAGATTAAATATTTCAGTTTGCCAGCCACTGTGATTCCAATTATTTGCTCTCACATATGGGGCTGTGCAAAACAACACCCCTGTGCAAGCCCCGACACCCACATCTTTCCTGTTCCAGCCTCAAGACCACGATGACTTTAGAATGGGGGCTACTATTACTACTACTGCCAGGAGGGCTGCAGAGCACAGGGTTGGGATCCAAAAGACATGTGCTTACTCGATATGCTTGTGAAACCACTTACCCCCCCGAGTGCCCCGGTTTCCTCATGGGTAGTAGGATAATCACATCTCCTCGCAGAATTTGCTGTGGACGACGGATATGGTAGGAGCAAACCATCCTTTCGCCTTGGCCTCCTAAAGTGCTTTGTAAACTAGGAAGTGCTGCATGGTTACCTATTTTGACGTTATTAGTGTGGGTGGAGAAGAAAGGCAGAGGAGCGCAGGTCTCCAGGGAGGAGAGGGGTGGGCTCTGGGAGGTGCCTTTGTGTGTGCCAGTGTGCTGATGACCTGGGCTCCAGGAATCATAGCAACAGCCTCTACTCCCTGGAAAGTGCCGTGGTCTCTGCATCAGGCGCCCAGAGTCAGGACCCAGCTGCAGGCAGGGCTGTCTGTGCTTACCGGCTGTGTAGTCATAGGCAAGAGCTTCACGGCCTGCCTGATTGGCGGTGATCAACCCTGCTGCACCTTAGAATCTTACGAGGAACATTAACAAGTGCTGATGCTGGGGCCACACATCTGACTCACCACACCTGACCCTGGAGGTGGACCTAGGCCTAGGAATGTGTAGCATTGAGAACCACTGGACTTTTTTTTCCTGTCAGTTCATCCTACTGACCACAAGATGGTGCCCTATTTCTGGGAAATCTTTGATGTTCACCAAACAACAATTAATTTCTGTATTAATCCTGAAAACATGGATTTGAATTTAACAACCTTCTCCAGCATCTCATTAAGCCAGACCCATGTGCTCTTGGTGTCTAGCCATTTAATGAGTATCTTTTCCCTTCTGTTAGAAACCAGTGGTTGGAATGTGTCTTCTGTTTTGTGTTCCTCAAAAGGCTATAACACAAAGTAGAAAGTAGGATTTATGATCATAATCATTAGTATCAATGACAACTGATGTTCATTTAATCGTTTAATCCTTTGCCATTTGCAAAGCGCTTTTCACCAACAATCCTCATAGTAACTCTATGAAATGGGCATTATGATGCCCATTTATAAGATGACACAACTGAGGCTCAGAGCACTATCTTGGTCGAGGTCACAAAACAATAATTAGCAGAACTGAATTTTCCAATGCTGGATCTCAAGCCCTTCCCACGGCATCATTAGAGACAAGCAATCAACCACCGGGAACCCAGAAAGTACAGCCCTGAGATAGGAAAATTCTCAGCACAACATCCGGAAAGCCCCTTAGGCAAGCAGGCAAGACAGACTGATGGCTCCATGCAGCACAGATGAAAGGCTGGCGGACAGGCATGTTTGACTGGACCGAGTGACCAGTGGGGGTAACAGATGTGAGGGTCCTAGTGAGCTGCTGGACTGAGTCAGTAGACACTCGACAAGAGGGCAGATTTTAACATCTGTAATTTTCTATTCCAGAAAAATGAACTGCTATATGCCAATAGGGAACATTCATCTTAATTCTGACTGTATAAGAAGTTATAAACTCATTTCCAAAGAAAATCCTTTCCTACCAGCAAGTGACGTCTTTTGAGATTAGTAAATCTAATAAAGGTAACTTACAGACTTGCTGCAAGGCAGATTCCCGTAACTGAACAGGAACCCAAATGTCAGGGACCCAGGCGCCCAATCCTTCTGCGTGTTTTTAATCTCAGATAAAGCAGCCATCAAGTGTAGGTTCCAGTTACGTGGACCAGCAATACTGTTTCCAGGACAGAGGCAATGAAATGGAAAATGTAATATGTTAGCACTTTGCTAATTTTATTGACTTCAGCGTATATTTTAGCAATTCAGGATTCTGCTTTAGCTGTGTTCCGTGTCTCAGCTTCCCTGTCTATCAAATGATTATAATGGCACCTATCTCATAAGACTGTTACATGGATCAAAAGAGTTTATAAAGCACATAGAACCATGTCCAGGACACAGAAAACATGATGTGTTTCTTAAATAAATAAATGGATATAAGCACATCCACTTATCTTACAAGTGAAATTTTAATTTTTTTCAATATTCCAACTAATTTTAAAATTATGTTATTTGCACACTTGTAAGTACAGGAAATATATATACATTAAGAAGATAAAAGTATTGCCTTATTATTAAAATTTGAAGTCCCACTGAAAAGGCATAAATTTGATTAAAATAATGCTACAGTCTTTTCGGCCTCAGAAATAGGTTAAAATTACTTAAGTCCATCCTGTTTTTCATCTCAGGATTAGTGATATCAGCAAATAAGCTCATACACTGCGTAAAGAAATATGAGAAGTGATAAGATTTTTCTTTTTCTTCTCTAAGAAAAGCTTTCCTTTTTCTCCGCTTGACCTCTGTTAAGTCTGGGAACCAGTGATCAGTTTGGAGAGCACCCTTGGCACATGGTGTTTTCTCCTGACTCTAAAGACATCCCCCGTCTGTGTTTTGAATTGAATGGGAGCTTTCCACAGCACTACTCAGCTCAAACCTCCATCTCAAAGTATACATTTAAAGCATTTCAAAAAAAGAGCATTTGCTGAGAGACTTCTAGGGAGAAAGACTGGAATGCTGAGAATGTAATAGGGGCAGGGCTTGGAAGAAAGACAAATTGAAATGTTGCTCTCCAATCTAGGGGTTGCGTTTCATGTTGGCATTACTTTTCTTTTAGTAGAGCTACCATACTGTTTCCTAGTGATGGCTATTCTTGAAGATTTGGGTTTTTTTCTTGCGTGCTATTTTATGAAATAAACTTTGTAGATTTCCAGCCACCATGGAACTCCTTCCTCCCCTCCAGAGATCCAGCCAAAGCCTTCTAGCCCCACTTTCTGCATAAACCCCTCTCCCAGCTCAAAGGGCCTCTTCCACTGTAGCCAGTCCCACCAGGTCCCTGGAGCTGGGGAAGAAGATTGCAGACTGGGGACACAGAAGTGGACACATGCTCCAGTTACTTAGGTGGAGACTGAGCTACAGTTTTTCCCTCAGGGTTTAAGTTCTTTTGTACCAAAATGACATTATAGGGAAGCTACACTGAGAATTACATAGGCTCCTACACATTGGGACAGCACCCCAACTAACATTACGTGATTGTTTCTATGGAAAAATGAAACTTTATTCCCAATATCTGACCTCAAATGAACTTTTTAACATAACAGTTATAAAAGTTATAAAAGTATGTAGAAGAGGAGGACTCTTATACATACACTCACACTCAGGGACAGTTCTATCGGTCATACTGTCCATCTATCTATCTATCCATTCACACTATTTTTTAAAAAATTAAGGTACAGAATAATTACCAAAGGAATGGGAAAAGTAAAAAGCTAACATCTAAAGAATAAAGTTAAACATTTTATATTTACTGAGTTCAAATCAATGGTTCTGTTGTAAATTTATCTTCACTTTCATTCACTGAGTTAAATCAATCAATTTTTAAAACAATCTCTCTTTTTTTTTAAATAGTAAGAGACAGTGTGGTATAAAATATAGTACATGAGTTTTGTAGTTGTAAACTGTAAATCTCAGGTCAAGCTACTTAACTTTCCCAAGCCTCAGTTTTCTTATCTTTAAACAGGGATTATAATATTCACTTTCTAAGACTATTTTTTTTTAACTGAGCTAATGTAAATATGTAGCATTAAATCTGGCACAAAGTGGTTATTTCCCATCTTTCTTCCCTATTACTTAACCTCTTTGAAATTACTGTTTCACTTCAATAAAAATATCTTTAAACCACATTTCGTTGACAGAAGGCTTGATTTAAATAAACTCTTCTCTCGGCTTGGGTACTCATCCATCTATCTGCTTGCCTTAATTAGGTTAATGTCTAAAAGAGACTACTGTGATGGCTTATTGACTAACAAATTAAATAGGGCCATGCCATGCCACACTACACCTGCCAGGAGATGGCTGGAGTGGCCAAGATATAAAAATAAAAAATAAAAAATAAATAAATAATAAATCAAATAGGTTCAAAGAGCTTACTTATGTTGACCACTGTAATCACTGAACTGACTTACCTCTGCCTTACCTTCCCCTAAATGCTTAATTTTCACTAGATTTTGTGGATTTTATGTTTTTTCTTTTTTTTTCACACTGATCCACAGCCGAAGATCCACTTTGTGACAATAGTTAGTAAAGCCAGGTTTTACTCAAAGATGCAAAAAATGAGCTCAGTGAAGGACAAATCAGATTCCCTTTGAAGCAGGCTTGTCAGGCGTTCTTTCCTGTTTCCTATTAGGTCCATCTCATGGCGGAGTCGGCAGCAAGGGCGGGGGCAGCATGCTGCAAGGAGAGCAAGTGTCTGCGGACAGTGGGAAGGAGCCTGCTGTCCACTGGGGTCCAGCCGGCCCCATGTGAGTGGGAGTCTCCTCTGCTGACGGAGTGCCTACAACTCTGACACCCACCGCCCCGCCCACACTCTCTCACTGGTCCCCATTCCTGGTTGCAGAGTTGGTAGTTCTGCCTGCAGATCTGCCTGTTGGCTGGAATTTGACACTTGCTCCTTAATTGATCTCATTATAATTCTCAATTTTTTTTTTTAAAAAACTCTGTGACCACTTGAGATCAAGTCCTGCCTACTAAGCTTGATCTCAGGGTTAAAAACATATTTTTTTATTATGTAGAAATCTGAAGGCCTAGGACATTTACTATAATTCATAACCAAAAAAAAAAAAAAACCACATATAAGCCCATATTCTAAAATATTATCCCTTTTAGTTTATATCAGATTGGAAAACCGTCTTTGTTTTGAATTCAAACATAAGGCATTTCTCCCGTTATAAAAGATGGATTTCTAACGTGCCACCACCATGCAGCCAAAGCTTGAAGGCGTCCAGACGTCTTGCATTTACTTGTGCATTCAAGGTTCATTCAGGTGGTTTAATGTGAAGCTAAAATGTCTGGTCTTACATTCATCTTCAGGAATGATGATTTTAATTTCATGGTACAGAAATAAGGCCAAATAAGAAAAAGTAGACCTAAAAATGTTAAGTGTTTAACTTACTAATCCACTAGATCTTTGACAGCAATTTTAGATTAAAATGGTCCAGAGGACAAAGTGCATAATTAATGATGAGAAAATGATTCCTTCAAGTCCCACAATAAGGAGTTCTGCTTGCGTTAACCATTTGTCTAGAGTTTTATTTATGTGAAAGTGACAGTTACTTCTTGGTTCTGTCTCCTTCGTTCCAGTACTGTTCAGTCTGCATTTCTGTGAGTCGGGAAATCGTGCGCTGAAATGCAAAGATTTCCTCTTCTCCAGTAAACATGGAGAGTCCTTCTGCTGAATCCTGGTTATAAAACAAACAAATTAAATTAAAGCTATCACAAATGAAAATTTACGGAACCTAAGCATAGGTTTAAAAAAACTTTTTAGGCTTACCGGTTTAGATTATGCCTTTTTTTAATAACTTTTTTTTTCATATACAATCCCTTAAATGAGACTAGAGAGTCAACCAATTTAAACTGCTAGGCAGTAAACACATCAAATTATCAGAGAGAAAACTTAAAAGGGAAAACTTTCTCCAGAAGTGTACATCAGAAATAAGTAATGTTAAACAAAACAAAACAAAAAAAAACAGTAGTTCCAAGAAGCTAGAAAGAGGCTGGTGTAGGCCTCCAGACAGGGTCCCATTGCCTAATGGGGAGGCCCTAAGGACAAACCTCTGGAGAGCCTTTTCCAATCCAACCAATGACTAAAGGAGAGCAAATGCGAATGAACAGTGGGTCTGGGTTCTGGAGAATGTGCCTGAGATCTAAAAGCCAGGGCTGAAAGCCAGGGCTGTTGTTAGTCTTCAGCTGCTGGGACAATTGATCCCACCATCTAGGACCAAGTTGGGAAGCCCTGTCTCTGTGAGGCTAGTAACCCCATCTCTGTAAGGCTGGTAACCCCAGACTAGTGACACTAACACAGACTCGTGGCCACTAAGTGGGCTTGGAATTTTTCTCTTTCCTTAGAGGTTTGCTAGTATGCTTTTTCAGAGAAAAATTCTGGATTCCTAAGTCCATCTTCTCCACTGATTCATTGTGAACCTTCATGGCCCTGAGGTCACATTCCCTAATTTCTTCATATATGATTGGCTCCATCTGCTGAGCTTACTTTGTCTTGATCCTAGGGGAATTTGAGACAGGGTTTCACTCCGTCACCCAGGCTGGAGTGCAGTGGTGCCATCTTGGCTCACTGCAACCTCTGCCTTTTGGGTTCAAGTGATCTTCCTGCCTCAGCCTCCCCAGTAGCTAAGATTACAGGTATGTACCACCACACCTGGCTAATTTTTTATTTTTTATTTTTTGTAGAAATGGTGTTTCACCATGTTGCCCAGGCTGGTCTTAAACTCCTGAGCTCAAAGCAGTCTGCCCACCTCGGCCTCCCAAAGTACTAGGATTACAGGAATGACCCATTGCACCAGCCTAGGGGAAAAAAATTTTAAGAGCCAATGATGTAAACTTTACCAACCTTTTGGCACCAGGCACCAGTTTCATGTAAGAGAATTTTTCCAGGGACCGGGGGCAGGGGGATGGTTTCGGGATGAAACTGTTCTACCTTAGATCTTAGGCATTAGATTCTCATAAACAGTGTGCAACCTCGATCCCTTGCACATGCAGTTCACAAGAGTTGGCGGTCCTCTGAGAATCTAATGCTGCCGCTGATGGGACAGGAGGCGGAGCTCAGGTGGTAATGCTTGCTCCTCCACTGCTCACCTCCTGCTGTGAGACCCGGTTCCTAACAGGCCACAAACCAATACCAGTCTGTGGCCCAGGGGCTGGGGGGCCCTGATGTAAAGGACTTTAGAAACTGAGCTGATGTAGCTCCTCAAGTGTATTCTTTCAAATTGTCAAAGACAGTATTTGGATGTAAATATTGCTCTTGGAGAACCAACATTTCAAATGATCCCAGTACAGAGATTTATAAGCAGCTATTTATTTCTACACTGCTATGGTCTGAATGTTTGTGTCCATCCAAAATTCATATGTTGAAATCCTA
Source organism: Papio anubis (assembly GCF_008728515.1). Lineage (NCBI taxonomy): Eukaryota > Metazoa > Chordata > Mammalia > Primates > Cercopithecidae > Papio > Papio anubis. The sequence goes on from NC_044981.1 coordinate 154,805,294, forward strand.
ACCCATAAGGTGATAGTATTGGAGGCGGAGCCTTTGGGAGTTGATTAGGTCTTGTGGGTGGAGCCCTAATGAATGAGATTAATGCCTTTATAAAAGATGCCCCAGAGAGATCCCTCACCCCTTCCACCATGTGAGGTTTATACAGAAAAGACAGAGGCTTATGAACTAGGAAGTGGGCCTTCACCAGATGGCACCCTGATCTTGGACTTCCCAGCCTCCAGAACTGTTAGAAATAAATTTCTGTTGTCTGTAAGCTACCCAGTTCATGGTGTTTTGTTATAGCAGACTAAGACATACACATAGGTTTAAGTCATCATATTGGAAAGTTCACTTTCTAAACAGGCTTCATTCTCCCAAACTCCTGAAAATGTCTCATTTCTACTCAGGTTGATAAGGAATTGTTTCCTTGTTCCAGGCAGTCTTTCACCTGTGGGGCTGGAAGAATTGGGCTCCCCTCAGGGGGTGAGTGTTGATAGTTGTAAACTTTTGACTAATATTTCAATTGTTGATAGGTGAGAAGAAACACATCCCATAACATTCTTACAGAAGGAGAAAATGCAAAGTCACTTCTGGTTGGCCTGGGGTGAATCACCAGACTCCAAGTTCCAGGAAAACTGGGCTAGCATCTGTTTGTTCCCTACAGAGTGTCCCCAGAGCCTGGCACCCACAGGTACTCCATAAATGTTTGCAGAATGGAGGTAGGGAGATTAATCAGGGATTTCTTTTCAAGCCCAGGACCTTGCTAGGCACTCCATGGTCCTGGACTAGCCAGCCCACATGCTTGGATACTGTATCATGCACTCTACAAATCCAGCAAGCATTTAGAAAGATATCCAGAAAGGGCAGCATGGTATAGCAGAGCAAGCCCAGAACCAGACGCAGGTGGCTTGGCATCCAGCTCTGGCCTACCACTATTCAGCAGTGTGACCGTGGGCACCTTAGTCCACCTCTCTAGGCTTCATTTTTATCACATGCAAAATGGAGCACTGAACTACATGACCACTAAGATTCCCTCCACTGTTAAGTTTATAATTTTCTATATTTAGTGATATTGAGAATGATAAATTTGCTACACGGGCTTACAGGAGAAGCAGCAAATCAATGGTTAACTATACACTGCATTTCTTCTTCAAAATGTAGCCATGCATCAAACCAAAAACAATTAAGCTGTTTTATAATAAAAAGAGATTATGTTAATATCGCCTACCTGGCTCAGCCCCAAATCATCCATCAGTATTCTGCTTTGCTCCAACTCACTGTCATGATGTTGATGTAAAAATAAGCTTGATATAGGAGTCGACGCAGAGCAAATTACACGCACCTGAAATAGAAGAAAATGAGTAAATGTGTTACTCTTTACATTTCACAAGTTGAAGCTAAGAAAAATCTCACAAAATAAAAATCTGTTTTTCACATACAGAAGCTTGGATCTTTGCTTTTAAGACGTCCATATATTTTTTTCCTAATTGTTTATCTCTTTAAAGCAGTGTTTTAAAACTGCATAGTACTTTTCAGAATATTTCCACACAACTCCTACCACCCTGTGAAGTAGGGCACAAAGGTTTATTGGGAGACTTCAGGGCTGGACAGGACTCAGTTCAAGACGTCAGCCCAGATCTTCAGTTCTTAGTCCAATGCTTTTTCCATTACTGCTCTGGTTTGAATGTTTTTGTCCCATCCAAAATTCATGCTGAAACTTACTCCACAATGCAATAGGATTAAGAGGTGTGGCCTCTAGGATATGATTGAGTCATGAGGCTCTGCTTTCACCCATGGGATTCAGTGCCCTTACACAAGATTTGATGGAGGGAGTTCACCATTTTTTGCCTTCCATTCCTTCCACCATGCAAGAACACAACATTTGTGCCCTCTGGCGGCAACAAGGCATCATCCTGAAGCAGAGCGTAGCCCTCACCAAACACCCAAACCTGCTGGCACCTTGATCTCAGACCTCCTAGAACTGGAAGAAATAAATTCCTATTATTTATAAATTACCCAGTCTATGGTATTTTGTATAGCACCACATACTGACTAAGATGATTACACTGTGATGTTGACATTTATACCTGGCTGTTTGCAGCTGGTCTGTGCACCTAAGATGCTCCCCAGAGACACTGTGAAGAGGTTAGTTACCCTGTTGCTGCACAGCAGACTGCTAAGTTCAGTGCATTGCTATTCTAATTAGGCCAGTGATATTAGCATCCTGCTAGGACCTTCTTCAAAAAGACGAAGATTTACATTAATATCTCTTGATTATGTAAGTATTTGAGTGAGTGTTCATATGTGATCATATATTGGAGACAGCTTTTATATCTTTTATATCCACTAGTTTAAATACAAAACATATTCTTTTTGATGTTTTAAAAGTCCTGAATTTGTCTTCAGGATTCATAACTATCTTTTTAAATCATTATTTAAATAATAATACACCAGTACTTAAAAATCATGTGTTGACATTTGACACTAGATTTTCCATATCCAAATGGCCTTCTACCTCCTCTTATAAGTTATTTTAATCAAAGACACTTTTTTATTATTTACATGGGACTATCCTTCTTTCACAAATCTCCATGAATACATTATAGAATAATGTCTGTTTAATGCTCCCAATTTCTGAAATAAAATGGTTTTGACTACACTTTAATAAAGAGTGTAATCTCTAAATGTGTGGTTTAGTTAAAGGGAATGTTAGGAGGGTAGTTTGAGTATTCCATCATATTGCCAGATAAATTCTTTTTTCCTTCAATTAAGAAGTGAAAAGGTGGGGGTGAGGTAGGGTTGGGGGTAGGACTGAGGGATGGGGGCCATAAGCTTTCTCTAAGGCATTCCTAGCTGAAATATCAAAATAACAAGTCTCTCAATCCTCCACTATGAGCCATCTTAATCATGCCCCTCCGTCGTTTTCTTCTTGAAGCCTAGTCCTGTAAAAACAGCAGCCTCCAGGCCCCTGCCCTTCATTCCACCCCTGCCCTCCCCACCATTAGTGTAGAGTCGAGTCTGTGGAAGGCAAACCACTCACAGCTGATGGGCCTCCATCCCCCAGCTCTGCGTCCTCAGCCTCCTGCCTCTCCAGATTCCCTGGTCACACGTGTGTGGGCTCCACAGGGACACACAGCAGCTTTTGATAGCACTCCCTTAGGTGGCCTTCCCTCAGCTTCTGCGTCAGAGCCACACTTGCTGCCTTTCACACTCGGCCCACCCCGGAGCCGTTGCTGCAAACTCCCCAAGCTGGTTACCCCTTTCGTTCTGTGCATAGAGTTTAGCCCTCGCTCTTCTCAGTGTTTATAGGAAGCACCTGAGAAACATGAGAACATGCAGTTCCTGGCCCCATGCCTGGTACTCATTTGCTGGGGTGGGGATGGGTGAGCTCTGGAATCTGGATTTTTAAGTAGGCCAGATGGTTCTGCCACAGGTGGCCCTCAGAGGATTTCCCACCCCATAGATCAGTGCACTCTCCCCGCTAGACTTTCACAGCACCATATGCCTCCTTCTCTAAGAGGTCATCCCACAGTGGTGATTTTACATTGAGTTCCGTGGACATCTGAATCACCTTTCTCTGGTATTAGGCTATCTAAGCTCTTTGAAGGCAGGCACCATCTAGTTTCACTTGCCACTGAATTTCTAGTGTTTGGCATGATGAAGTTTACAGAATGAATGAGCAAATGAAATATTAAATTATCACCTCTCCCTCCCAGCAGATTCTGTGGCTTATCTCCTTCCCACAAAGTCCCTTCAATTTAGAATCACTGCTCTAATTCTGTGCAAAGAATAGGGAGGAAAAAAGTGTATCTAATGGTAAAATAATATTTAAATTAATTCTAATTTCAAAATGTACTTTTGCTACGAATCTATATTTACAGATACATTCTATTAATAGCTCACCTTTGAGAGCATACCATATGCCAGACAACATTCTTTGTGCTTTACATGCTCATTTAATATTCACAACAACTTCATAAGTACCATTATTATCTGCTTTTTCTAGAAAAGGCAGTTGAAGCTCAGAGAGATTAAGATGGTCTCTAGGATAGACAGCCTGACCCCAGGGCCCACTCTTGAACCACTAGGCTATGCTCCTTTGATGAATGGGCGATGGCTTGGCAATTCATACTAAAACATATGGATTAAAAACAAACAAACAACAAGATGTAATAATGCTAGCTACTGGGGTTTCTGGGTCATAGGGAGAGAGAGAGCTTCAGTATTCAGAAGGGTCCTCTAGTCATCCACTCATTTGTTTTCTTCTCCTTCTCCTTCTCCTTCTCCTCCTTCTCCTCCTCCTCCTTCTCTTTCTCCTACTACTTCTTCTTCTTCTTCTTCTTCTTTTTTTTTTTTTTTGAGAGATAGGGCCTCACTCTGTCACCCAGGCTGGAAGGCTGGAGTGCAGTGGCATGATATGACTCACTACTGTAACCTTGAACTCCTGGGCTTAAGCAATCCTCCCACCTCAGCCTCCCAAGTAGGCAGGATGACAGGCCCACACTGCCACACCCAGCTAATTTTCTTATTTTTTGTAGAGCTAGGATTTTGCTATGCTGTCCAGGCTGGTCTTGAACTCCTGGCCTCAAGCGATCCTCCCTTGGCCTCCCAAAGTGCTGGGATGATAGGCATGAGCCATCACACCTGGCTTGCTCATGCATTATTCTATCAGTGCAATCATTTATTCATGCAACAAATACTTACTGAGCATTCAGTCTATGCAAGACATTGTGTTTCAGAATGGGATAGATGAAGCATATAAGCTGCTTGGTAGAATGATGCAATCATTCACACAGCAGAGCGTCTTGTGATGGGAGTTTTACTATCGTACTACTGCTGCTTCACTGATAGTGCTTATACAGCATTCAGTTTGTGCCAAATGTTTTAAATGCTTTACATGGATTTGCCTTTTTAGTCATCGCAACAACCCTCAGAAGTAAATAATATTATCATCCCCAATTCACACATGAAGGAATGGAGGCACAAAGAGGTGAAATAAGTGATAGAAATACATTAAGTCAGGATTCCAGCCCAGGCAATGTGGCTCCACAATACAAAGTGTTTAGTTTTAAGAAAATGTACTACATCCTTACCTTGAGATCATAAAAGTTATCGATGAGAGTTATGAATCTTCGACCTTGAGTTCTGTTTGCCAGAGTAAATTGCGGAATGTTTCGTAAAAATATTGTATCAAAATTCTTTGATAGTTCCAAATAGTCACTGGCTCCAAGTGGCTATGATTAAAATGAAATAAAGAAAATTTAAAAATAAATCAATTCTGGTTGCCTTTGGATTAGTTTAGTGTGAAAACACCTCTTTCTTGTCACGGTGTGATCTAGGTGGTAGCTTTGGGTAACTTGACCAAATGGGGCAGTGTTTTCAGAGTAGGCTAAGGACACAGACAACGTACACTGTGTTGCCTTAATAGTGATGTAAAAAAGGGGTAAGAGAGAAGACAAGAGTGTGGTGGGGAGTTAAAGAATATCTCTAGCCACAGCCTCAGCTGGTACTCTTTAGGTCTCTGTCCATATTTTTATTTCTATGACATCACTTTAAACATGTCCTAATAAATCCTTCCCGTGACTCAACTGCAAACTGCCAGTATTGGTCAATGGAGCTATTTGATAACGGCATGCTGAAGATTATACCACCATTTTGAAATAAAGACTGTGCGTCAGTATGAAAATTATCAGAAATTATTTTTAGTTTAATTTAAGGTACAATTATTCAAGTGCAACACTGCTAACCTCTGTAGGAAATACTGAAGGGCTTAAGTGAGCAGGAGCAGATGAGAGCCCCAGAAAAACTGGAGGCAGGGCACTGCCTCTTGATACGAGGAGAATTTGGGACTCAAGGTCCACAGTATTATTCATAAAAGTGCCACCTACAAATGTAAAGCACTTGTTTCTGAACATGAATTTAACTCCTGAACATTAGGAACACGATCTGCAAACACATTATTTGGGGTTAGGAACACTCCCAGGAAATGTTACCTCTGCTCGTTTTAAGCTGCCTGTGGATGACTGTACTCTGTGAGCAGCAAACCATGAGCACATGTTGGGAGAGTGTTTCTGGCCCTGCTGGAGTCAGGAGAAGGCAGAGACCGAGTGGCCCAGGAGCTGCTCTGAAGTCCCTCTGGAAGCTTCTGGGACACCCTGACCGACCTCTAGGACACAGGTGGCTGAGCCTCCTCAGTTTCTGGCAGAATCCATCATTACTCCTCCCTGCCCAGAAATGTCTATCTCATTTGGGAAGTCCTTTGCATGAAACTTCTTTCAGAAATGTTGATAAGGCGATATTCCTGGGAGAATTAGGAAACCGTGAGGAGGAGGAGAGTCATTCTCACCTTTGTCCATTCACTTAAGCCTACCACTGTCCTACCAACCAGCTGAAATCAGTTATGCTCAGGAAAGAAGAATTTGCATAGAGGTGTGGGGAGGTACAAGTGGGAGGTACAAGTAAATCCAGAGAGTTAGGTTCTGGAGAAGTGGTTCCCTACATAGAGAGCAGTTCTAAGAAGGATGCAGCGATTATGCGACCTAGGCAATGGGCACAAAACCAGAGACAAAGAACACCAAGAATGACCCGAGTCCTTTGGAAATGTGCTGACCGTGCCCCTTCCTCCCATCTCTTCTCACCAACCAGCTAACAAATGGTGGCCAGGAGGAGGCAACCTCCACCCTTCCCATTTTCCTTCCCTGGCTGGAGAGCCTCTACCTCCAGACCCTGTGCCTGGCCTTAGCTGAGACAAGCCGGAGGGTTCCAGTGTGCTGTGGGTTTTTCTGGGAGTGGGGTGGGGTTGGTTTAAACTTGCTTCTCTTCCAAGAGAATCCTGCTATTGAGCCCAATACAGACCAGGAGCACGTGTTAATAGAGAAGCTGGGAGTGAGGGCTCTGGAAGGCCTGGATCTGACTCCTCAGTTGCTACTTATCAACTGGGTGTCACTGGCAAGTTACATCATCTTCCTGTTCCTTAGTTTTCTCATTTGTAAAATGGGGATTTGATTCCTATCTGACAGAATTGTGAGGATTAAATAAAATAATACATGCAAAGCATTTAGCACAGTGCCTGGGGCATACATTAGTATTCAAACCATCTTAGTGACTTTTATTTTTATTATTTTGAGCTCAAATGATTGGGCTCAGTACAAATGAATTGAGTATGTCATTCTCAAGAGGAATCCAAGACCCTAAATCAGCCTTTGTGCACTTGTCTGTCTTGGGAGTCACAGCAGGCACCAGATGAGACTGTAGAATCACCAAATAGTGAAAACAATCCCCGAAAGGGAGAGAGGGGAGGGCAAAATACGGTGTCTTTTTGTAAAAAGGAAAACTCATACATTAAGACTCTCATGCTCTGAAGGTACACTACTTTTTTTGAGATCAGTTAGGATTTAGTGTCTCATCTTGTGTAAACCAGAAAGTATATGTAAAACAATGTAAAACCTCACATTAGGTATGTAGTTACGTATAATTAAGCTCACTCTTTATGCATGGATGTGATTTCTATCAGAATAACTACATGCCCAAGGAAAATCATTATCAGAAGTGCACTGAAGTGCCTAGGGCAACTGAAAATCAGAATTTTGCCCATTCAGCTATTTTACAAATTATATACCTTTGGCAGTAGGTTCTGCAATTGCCATTATATTAGCAACTATTCCTTCCCCTCATATCCCTAAAACAATTACATGCTCATTCACATAAAGAAAACAAAGCTCAATAGAGTTATCTGTCTCCTTTCAAGACAACCATCATTGGGCGAATGTGGAATTGTTGTTTAATACATTCAGTTTAGGATGAGGAAAAAGTTCTAGAGGTAGACAGTGTTGATCACTGTACAACGATATGAATGTACTTAATGCCTCTGAACTGTACACTTAGAATTAGTTAAAATGGTCAATTTTATGTTATATAGTATTTTACTACAATAAAAAAATTCATTCAAACAAGGAGAGGTTATTCGTTGCCAAAGAGATCTCTCTCAATTTAAGCCATGAAGAGATAGCAATATTACTTTTTTCTTTAAAAACATGAGAAAGAAGAATGAAATGTATTAATCAAAGAAGGAAGTTTCCCCCCCGCCCTCAAAAAAAAATCAGGTCCAATAAGAATAGGACTAATTTAAAATAATGACATTTTGGTTTTTAATAAATTCATGGGTAAGCATATTTCTAAAAAGAAAAGTTCAAAAAAGTAAAAAATAAAAAAGAGAATAATAAATAGGAAAGATAAACAAGAAAAACAATTCAGTTGGCTCTCCATATCTGTGGGTTCCACATCTGCAGATCCAACCAACTGCTGATCAAAATATTTGAAAAAAATATATAACACAAAAACCAACACAAATATTAACAAGTAATACATTATAACAACTATTTACATAGCATTACATTGCACTAGGTATTATAAATAATCTGGAGATAATTAAAGTATAGCAGAGGAAGCCAGGCCCAGTGGCTCATGCCTGTAATCCCAGCACTTTGGGAAGCTGAGATGGGTAGATCACTTGAGCTCAGGAGTTGGAGACCAGTTTGGGCAACATAGTGAAACCCCATCTCTACAAAAGATACACAAAGTTAGCCAGGTGTGGTGGTATGTGCCTGTGGTTGCAGCTACTCAGGAGGCTGAGGTGGGAGGATCGCTTGAGCCTGGGAGTCTGAGTTTGCAGTAAACTGAAGCAGGAGAATCGCTTGAACCCAGGGGGTGGAGGTTGCAGGGAGCTGAGATCGTGCCATTGCACTCCAGCCTGGGTGACAAAGTGAGACTCCATCTCAAAAAAAAAAATCCAAGCTCAGGGCTTGAGGTTTTCTAAGTATTCAGCTGCAAATCTGGCTGAAGTCCATGAGAGGGCTGGCTTATTTCTGCTTTATGCTAATTCCTAAGTGCAGTCCTTCAGGACTTCAGGATGAAATCTACTCAGGACTTTATCCAAAATTGGAGAGACAGGCAGTTAAATAGGTTCCCATCTATGGATGGCCCTGGTCTCTGACTTTTGTCCCACTAACACAATAAGGCTGCCAAAAGTAAGCTCAGTTCACCTCATTTTGAAAACAAGATTGCTTAGTACATACCAATATCCATGTTTTTCTCTTCTTTCTGGGCACACAGATAGACTACGGGCACCCTTCATTTTATTGTGCTTCATTTTACTGCATAAATTCTGAAGATACTTTTGTTTCGTTTACAAATTGAAGATTTGTGGCAACTCTGCATCAAGCAAGTTTGTTGGTGATATTTTTCCAACAGCATGTGCTCACTTCATGTCTCTGTGTCACATTTTGGTAACTGTCACAATATGTCACACTTCTTCATTATTATTGTATCTGGTATGGTGATCTGGGATCAGTGATCTTCCATGTTACTGTTGTAACTGCTTTGGGGTGCCACGAACCACACCCTTATAAGACAGTGGACTTAATTGACGCATTTTGTGTGTTCTGACTGCTCCACCACTGGCTGTTCCCCCATCTTTCTTTCTCTCCTCAGGCTTTCCTATTCCCTGAGATACAACAATATTAAAATTAGGTCAATTAATAACACTACAGTGGTCTCTGTGCTCAAGTGAAAGGAAGAGTTGTACATCTCTCATATAAAAGCTAAAGCTAGAAATGATTATGCTTAGTGGGGAAGGCATGTCAAAAGTCAAGACAGAAGCTAGGCCTCTTGAGCCAGTTAGCCAAGTTGTGAATGAAAAGGAAAATTTCTTGAAGGAAATAAAAAGTGCTACTCCAGTGAACACACAAACGATAAGAAAGTAAAAAAGCATTATTGTTGATTTGGGGAAAGTCTGAGTGGTCTAGATAGAAGATCAGACCAGCCACAATGCTTCCTTAAGCCAAAGCCTAACACAGAGCAAGGCCCTGACTCTCCTCCATTACACAAAGATTGAGAGAGGTGAGGAAGTTGCAGAAGAAAAATCGGAAACTAGCAGAGGTTGGTTCACGAAGTTTAAGGAAAGAAGCCATCTCGATAACGAAAGTTCATGGTGAAACAGCAAGTGCTGATGTAGAAGCTGCAGCAAGATCTAGTTAAGATCATTCATGAAGGTGGCTACACTAAACAACAGATTTTCAATGCAGATGAATCAGAAGAAGATGCCCTCTGTGACTTGCATAGCTAGAGGGAAGTCAATGCTTGGCTTCAAAGCTTCAAAAGGATAGACTGACTCTCTTGCTAGGGGCTAATGCAGCTGGTGACTTTAAGTTGAAGCCAATGCTCATTTACCATTTTGAAAATCCTAGAGCCCTTAAGAATGATGCTAAATCCACTCTGCCTGTGCCCTAAAAATGGAACAACAAAGCCTGGATGACAGCACATCTTTTTATAGCATGGTTTACTATATATTTTAAGCCTCCTTTAATAGCTACTGCTCAGAAAAAATAGACTTCTTTCAAAAGATTACTGCTCATTGACAATGCACTTGGTCACCCAAGAGCTCTGGTGGAACTATACAAAGAGATGAATGTTGTTTTCATGACTGTTAACACAACATCCATTCTGCAGCTGATGGATTAAGAAGTAATTTTGACTTTCAAGTCTAATTATTTAAGAAATACATTTTGGAAGGCCATAGCTGCCACATATAGTGATTCCTTTGATGGATCTGGGCTAAGTTAATTGAAAACTTTCTGGAAAGGATTCATCATTCTACACACCATGAAGAACATTAGTGCTTCATGGGGAGGAGGTCAAAATATCAACATTAATAGGAGTTTGGAAGAAGAGGACTCCAAGCCTCATGGATGACTTGGAGAGGTTCAAGAGGAAGTAACTGCAGATGTGGTGGAAATAGCGAGAGAACTAGAATTAGAAGTGGAACCTGAAGATATGGCTGAATTGCTGCAATCTCATGATCAAACTTGAACTGATAAAGAGTTGCTTCTTATGGATGACAAAGAAAGTGGTTTCTTGAGATGGAATCTACTCCTGGTGAAGATGGTGTGAACACTGTTGAAATGATAACAAAGGATTTAGACTATTATATAAACTTAGCTGTTAAAGTGGCAGGGGTTGAGAGGAGTGACTCCAATTTCAAAAGAAGTTCTGCTGTGAGTAGATGCTATCAAACAGCATCACTTGCTACAAAGAAATCTTTTGTAAAAGGAAGAGTCCATTGTACAGCAAAGTTCATTGTCTTATTTTAAGAAATTGTCACAGTCATCCTAACCTTCAGTAATCACCACTGTGATCAGTCAACAGTCATCAACATTGAGGCAAGAGGTTGGGCATGGTGGTTCACGCCTATAATCCCAGCACTTTGGGAGGCCAAGGCAGGCGGATCACTTGAGGTCAGGAGTTTGAGACCAGCCTGGCCAACATGGGGAAACCCTGTGTCTACTAAATATACAAAACCAGGCCAGACACGGTGGCTCATGCCTATAATCCCAGCACTTTGGGAGGCCGAGGTGAGTGGATCACCTGAGGTAGGGAGTTCGAGACCAGCCTGATAAACAGGGAGAAACCCCATCTCTACTAAAAATACAAAAATAGCCGGGTGTCGTGGCACGTGTCTGTAATCCCAGCTACTCAGGAGGCCGAGGCAGAAGAATCACTTAAACCCAGGAGGCAGAGGTTGTGGTGAGCCAAGATTGCGCCATTGCACTCCAGCCTGGGCAACAAGAGCAAAACTCCATCTCAAAAAACAAACAAACAAAAACAAAACAAAACAAAACCGGGCATGGTGGCTGCACCTGTAATCTCAGCTACTCAGGAGGCTAAGGCAAGAGAATCGCTTGAACCTGGGAGGCAGAGGTTGCAGTGAGCCGAGATCATGCCATTGCACTCCAGCCTGGGCGACAGAGTGAGACTCTGTCTGGGTAAAAAGAAACAAAACAAAACATTGAGGCAAGAAAAGCCTATACCAGTAAAAACATTACAGCTAACTGAAGGCTCAAATGATTGTTAGCATTTTTTAGTAATAAAGCATTTTTAAATTAAGGTATGTATTTTTTTGACATAATGCTATTGCACACTTAATAGACTACAGTATAAACATAGCTTTTATATGTACTGGAAAACCAAAAAATTCCTGCGACTCATCAGTTCCAGTGGTCTGGAACCAAGCAGCAATATCTCCAAAGTATGTCTGTATTAATGCCCAGCCTCCCTTGGATTTAAGTGTGGCTGTGTGATCAAGTTCAGACCAGGGAATGAGAGAGACAGTAATATGATCATTTCAAGGTCTAGCCCATAAAAACATTCTACACAGAATCTTCCTTCTTTTCCTCATCTGTGGCTGAAGAGAGAGGACTCTAAGGACTTAAAGGAGAGATGAAGTTTGGGTCCATGAAGGACTGCATGGAGCTACATTTCCTTGTCAGCCTGCATCGGATGGTAATATGTTCAAGAAATACATGCTTATTTATTAACCCTCTAATTTGGGGGTTATTTGTTGTAGCAGTTAGCCTATCCCACTACTAATTTCATCTAGCTTTCTTCATTGCCCTAACAAAAAAGGTGGTGCAAATTACAGAGAGTTGACCATTACTGAAAATACAAAACTTCTTAATGTTTCCTCGTATGAATGAGGATTCTTGTTCACGCAGATAGTAACTATCAAAAATTTCTCTTCGGCCGGGCGCAGTAGCTCACGTCTGTAATTCCAGCACTTTGGGAGGTCGAGGCAGGCAGATCACTGGGTCAGGAGTTTGAGACCAGCCTGGCCAACATGGTGAAACCCCGTCTATTAAAAATACAAAAAACTAGCCAGGCGTGGTGGTGTGTGCCTGTAATTTCAGCTACTTGGGAGGCTGAGGCAGGAGAATCGCTTGAACCCAGGAGGCAGAGGTTGCGGTGAGCAGAGATCACGCCATCACACTCCAGCCTGGGCGACAGAGCAAAACTCTGTCTCAAAAAAAAAAAAAAATTCTTGTCAAAGTAGGCAAAAAACATGAACAGACACCTCTTGAAACAAGAAATACAAGTGATCAACAAAGATAGGAAAAAATGCCCAACATCATTAATCATCAGAGAAATGCAAATTAAAACCACAATGAGCTACCATCTCACAAAAGTCAGAATGACTATTACTAAAAAGCCAAAAAATAGCAGATGTTGGTGAGGAATGTGGAGAAAAGGGAATGCTTATACATTGTTGGTGGGAATGCAAATTAGTTCAACCCCCATGGAAAACAGTATGAAAATTTCTCAAAGAACTAAAAATAGAACTACCATTCAACCCAGCAATCCCACTACTGGGTATCTACCCAAAGGATAGTGCAAAAAAAGACACCTGCACTCATGTTTATCAAAAAGACACCTGCATTCATGTTTATAACAGCACTATTCACAACAACAAAGGCATGGAAGCAATCTAAGTGTCCATCAATGGTGGACTGGATAAAGAAAATGTTTGTGTGTGTACACACACACATGTACACACACACACACGTACCATGGAATACTACACAGCCATAAAAAGAATGAAATCATGTTCTTTGCAGCAACATGGATGCAGCTGGAGGCCATTATCCTAAGGAAATTAACAAAGAAACAGAAAATCAAATACTGCATGTTCTCACTTGTAAACGAGAGCTAAACAATGGGTACACATGGACATAAAGATGGAAAAAATAGACACTGGGGACCCCAAAAGCAGGAGCAAGAGAAGGGGGCAAGGGTTGGAAAAATTACCTATTGGTCACTATGTTCACTATTCAGATGACAAGCACCCTAGCAGCCCAAATTCCAGCATTATACAATACACTCATGTGACAAACCTGTGCATATACCCCCTGAATCTATTATTTTTTAAAAAAATTTCTCTTCAAATTTTCTTCAGATTTTTTCTGGGGGAGGGGGGAGGACTGGATCTACTCTTTTGCCCAGACTGGAGTGAGTGCAGTGGTGTGATCTCAGCTCACTGCAGCCTTGACCTCCTGGACTCAAGCGATCCTCCTACCTTAGCCTCCGAGTAGCTGGAACTACAGGTGCACTCCACCTACTAATGGAGCCCAGCTAATTTTTTTTTTTTTTGGTAGAGATGAGGTCTTGCTATGCTGCCAAGGCTGGTCTCAAAATCCTAGGCTCAAGCAATCCCAAACACCTTGGCCTCCCAAAGGACTGGGATTACAGGCATGCACAACCATGCCTGGCCTGGATTATCATTTTAAAAGTCTTAATCAGGAATTGCATTTATCCCATTTCAAGTATCAAAACTGACTCTTAAAAAGTTATGTTTATGGGCTGGGCATGGTGGTTCATACCTGTAATCCCAACACTTTGGGAGGCTGAGGTTGGTGGATTTCTTGAGCTCAGGAGTTTGAGACCAGCCCGGGTAAGATAGTAAAATCTCATCTCTACAAATAATACAAAAATTAGCCACATGTAGTGGCACGTGCCTGTAGTCCCAGCTACTTGGGAGGCTGAAGTGAGAGGATGGCTTGAACCCAGGAGGCAGAGGTTACAGTGAACCAAGATGGCGCCACTGTACTCCAGCCTGGGCGACAGAGCAAGAATTTGTCTCAAGAAAAAAAAAAAGGTTATGTTTATGCAGGGAAGTTTCTCATTACAAGTTTGAAAACATTTTGATAGTTTTATTCAAATTCAATATTTCTTTTTTTTTTTTTTTTTGAAACAGAGTCTCACTCTGTCACCCGGGCTGGAGTGCAGTGGCACAATCTTGGCTCACTGCAGTCTCCGCCTCCTGGGTTCAAGCGATTCTCCTGCCTCAGCCTTCCAAGTAGCTGGGATTACAGGTGCATGCCACATGCCTGGCTAATTTTTCTATTTTTAGTAGAGACAGGGTTTCACCATGTTGGTCAGGCTGGTCTTGAACTCCTGATCTCAGGTGATCTGCCTGCCTCGGCCTCCCAAAGTGCTGGGATTACAGGCATGAACCACCATGCCCGGCCGATATATTTCAAAATACATTTGTAAGTTTATTTTTCTTCTCATCATCATATAATATACAGAAATATAATGAATGTTTTCACCAAACTACATATCGATGCTGCCAAATCATCTTATACAACCCTGTGTATCCCACAAAGGACATCACTTTTGATGTGTGACATCTTGATCAATGTGACCAATACTGATTTAAATACAAATGTTGCCTTTTGTTCCCAAGCATTCATTATTTTAAAATGTTTGGGTTATTTAAAGATGTTTACTTGGATTAACTAAAAACTTCTCTAGAACTAAATTACAATAATTTAAAATCCATTGGAGAATTGAAGAAGGCCTATGTGGGGCGGGGGTCATCTGATTATAGTAATGGCTGCAATTGTTCTTGCCTCCTTGTCCATATCCTTTGGATTGCAACTTTCTAGCTCTTGCATTGAGACATGGAGTCTATTCTTTACCATGGCTCAACTCTTTACCATGGCCAACAGAATGAAGCAAAAGTCAGAGCTTTCAAGTTCTGAACTTAGGTCTCAAGAGGCTTTGCATGCTTCTGTTCACTCTTTTGCAATACCTTGGCTAGCCTGCTGGAGGAGGAGAGAACACAAGAAGATTGCCGAAATTGCCAAATTTTGCCAAAAATTGCCAAAGCCAAGAGAGCATCCTAGGCTAGCATACAGCCAGCTGGCCCCACACAGATGAGAAGAGCCTAGCCCAGAGCAGCAAACTGACTGTAGATGCACACATGAACCCAACAGAGAGCCAAAGAACGCCCCCATAGCCTGTAGACTAGAGGGTAATAACAGATGCTTATTGTTACTCAGTTTATGTCATTGAATTTTGGGGTGATTTATTATGCAGCAAGAGCTAATGAAAACACTACACTTGCTACAGAGATTTACTACTGAAAGCTTTTATTTTAAGTCATTAGCAAGTCCAGCCACTCTAGAAAAATATGATCCAGCTTTTATAGTTAAAAATTAGTTTTGCATAATTGGTAAGTATATTTAAACACATATATCACCATTTATTTTGTTTATTTTTATAATCAATTTTGGAATTTTTATGGTATAATATGAAACTTATTTCTAGAAATAAAACTTACGATTTACTGTATACAAGAACTAGAAGGAAAAAGTTGGAAAATTTTGTGGTATCGTTTTTAGAATACAAGAAGACATGGACCCAATCAAATATAAGCAGAGAACTGCAGGGAGAGAGCAAACTGATATGAAAAAGGAATTAAGTGAGACAAAGATTGACTACAATAAAACTAAAATTGTAACAGCATTCCAACATAAAAAAATGAATATAGAATTTGAATAGACAATTCATGGAACAAAGAATATAGTAAGTAAAAGAGGCTAATAAACAAATGAAAAAAATAGTCAAGCTCAGTAGTAATAAAGAAATTCTTATTTCAAAGAAATAAGAATGTTGTATCATTTTTCAAATAGCAATTTGGCAATGAAAAATAAATTATGCAATTTGATGCCAGCAAACATGTAATGCAGCATCCATTGCTGCTGGAAGATCAAATTAGTTTAGTTGTTCCTGAAAACAGTTTGTTGGGTTGTAGTAAGAGCCCTAAAAAAAAAGTTATAAACTTATACCAGTCATTTCACTTCTAGAAATCAATCAGGAGAAAGTGATCAGAAATTCAACCAAAGGTTATACGTAAGGTTATGTGTAACTATGTCACCAAAAAGCGACTTTAATATCTAAAAACAGAAGAATGGTTCAATAAATTAAGGCACATTGATATAATAAAATAATATGTTGTCAACAAATAATGGTGTCCATGAAAAATATTTTATGATACAGAAACATGCCATGATTAAAAAAAAACTAAGTGAAAAACATAATGCAAAATTATATATTTGTTTTGCCCAAAATATATATGCAGAAAATAGCATAAGTAAATATATTTAAAATGTTAGTTGTTATTTCTAAATGGTTGGAGTGAAAGACTTAGAGGTATGTTTAATAATCTTCACTTTTTTTTTGGTTTGTCAGTATTTTCCAAAGGAGAAAGAAGCAAAATGATTACGACAAAAAAGAGCAAAACCAAAATAATGATGTAGAAAAACAACATTAAAGATCTTTATTAATTGCAAAGTATATTCTCTGTGTTTTTATTTTTCAGCTATTTCATCCCCTGCATCTTCCCTAATGTTATAATACATCATGAATATGTAAAATATGCAACACAAAGCATATACTAAAGACCTTGAGGAGCTACAACGCCATTTAAATTTGCTGTTGTCACCCTCATTTACGTCATTGTACAAGACAGGGAGTCCTATTCACCTCAGTGTCCCCAGCACCTAGCACAGACTAGGGAACAGAGTTTTGCATAATACATAATTAATGAATAAATAAAGACACTATCACTAAGTCTTCAAAATCAATTATAATTACCGAATGCTTAATAAATATGAGGCATTGTATTAAATCCTACAAGAACTTTGCAAAACACAGGGAAAAGACATTTCTCTACTTTGACCACACTAACATACAACTAAATTACATGCACAGTATATCTATGGCAGTTGCAAATATTTATACTTTTGTTTTGCATTAGTTGATCCTCCTATGTAACTAAACCATAGCATAATACACTTTTTGAAACCATAATTAGTATTGTGAATTCATGCATTATGCCCTATGAATAATTAAAGCATACGATTACTTTGAGTAACTAAATGGCACTTCAGTTAGTAGCATCCTTGAGTATGTTATTCTAGCTCAAAATTCAAGTAGGATTATCTAAGGCTGATTTTCTTATGATAGATAATGATGACATTCTCCATCTTTCCACCTGAGCAATTAAAAAGTTTAATAGTCTTTGATGTGGCTGGTTATCTGAATAATTTTCTTAACAGGAACAATTAAAATCCACTTATTCGATGGTTTGTGCAGTCTCCACTATTGTTTCAAACTCTGTTTCTGTGGAAACCTGATGAAAACTTAAAGAACTTTAAATCTATAATGAGTTTGCAAAGTGTTTTCCTTAATTACCAAGAGTATACACCTGGATTATATGTAGCCCAGTTTCTCTAACAAACTTAAAAATAAAGAGCTTGGGCCGGGCGCGGTGGCTCAAGCCTGTAATCCCAGCACTTTGGGAGGCCGAGACGGGTGGATCACGAGGTCAGATGATCGAGACCATCCTGGCTAACACGGTGAAACCCCATCTCTACTAAAAAATACAAAAAACTAGCCAGACGAGGTGGCGGGCGCCTGTAGTCCCAGCTACTTGGGGAGGCTGAGGCAGGAGAATGGCGTAAACTCGGGAGGCGGAGCTTGCAGTGAGCTGAGATCAGGCCACTGCACTCCAGCCTGGGCGACAGAGCGAGACTCCGTCTCAAACAAACAAACAAAAAATAAATAAATAAAGAGCTTGCCTGCTGTCTTTTTTCTCCTATATGTGAAATGGCCCAGTTGTCTGCTTTGGTATTGACCCTGGTGCCAGAAGTGGGAATTTTCTCAATGCCACACCAATGTGGAATGCACAATCATTACCATGAGACCACCTTCTGCCCTCCAATGATCCACTTCACTTCAGTATACCTAAATGAGCTGTCAGCTTGAGTTTCTTTTTTCTCTGCTTCACTAATGCTTGCTCTGCTACCATTATTTCAGCTGAAGTAGGACGATTACGATTTCGAGCTCTATCTAGATTACACGGTCCTAAGAGTTACTCTTTATCTGTATAGACTACTTCTTATAAACCCTTTGTAGGAATACGCTGATAGCTCTTCATTAAACAAACATGCGTGGCATCCTACTTTAATTACATGGCAATGACAATACTTCATATCTTAAAGAGAAGTACCTTTTAATAGAAAAACGCTTGAATGGAATTAGGGTGAATGTATCCTTTTCAAAACAAACTGAAAATACCATATGAATTCATGTTAAGACTATTTTTATGTGCCAGATTCCAAAATAATAAATATAATAATTAGAAAAACAAGGCTGGGCGTGGTGGCTCACGCTTGTAATTCCAACACTTTGGGAGGCCGAGGTGGGCGGATCACTTGAGGTCAGGAGTTGGAGACCAGCCTGGTCAACATGGTGAAACCCCATTTCTACTAAAAATACAAAAAAAATTTTGCTGGGCATGGTGGTGCCCACCTGTAATCCGAGCTACTCGTGAGGCTAAGGCAGGGGAATCACTGGAACCTGGGAGGTGGAGGTTGCGGTGAGCTGAGGTGGCACCACTGCACTCTAGCCTGGGTGACAGAGCAAGACTCTGCCTAAAAAAAAAAAGAAAAGAAAGAAAAAAAGCAGAGCACTGAAATGTGTGTATTTGCAGAGTAAATAATTTCCCAAGATTCATATGACACCTTAATATAAGAAATCTCATGAATATGAAGTCCAAACACCCAGCTAGGAAATATCTCACCATTCCAGAAAATATCACCAATTCTTAACACATTCTACTTCTCAGGGTGTTCTCTGGAGTACTGAGGGAAAGTTTTGCCATTTGATTTACGCAGTCTCAATGGCAGGAGGCTGGTTCTACCTAAATCTGCCAGATCTTTGTTAAATTCTCTAACCCCTTTTAATGGTTAATACAGTATTTTTTTTTGCGGGGGGCGGGGGTGGGGGTGCATATTTTGCTTGTAGAAACAATGACTTAACAAAAAAATCAATGTGATTTACTTGACCAGCTTTGTGTATGTAATAAAGAGATATTCAAATTCTAGAGATGTCTAATTCTGGGGATCCTGGAACTGACAATTTTCTCAAGACACAAGCCACATCAAGTCAGGTCTATCAAATCAGATCTACCATGTGAAACATGCTGGACTCATTGGGGCAGGGGAGCAGGGGGAGCGGGAATCGAAACAACTGGCATAAAAACGGAAAACCAAAACGAAAATGTGAGGCTGGGTATGGTGACTCACACCTGTAATCTCAGCAGTTTGGGAGGCTGAGGCAGGCAGATTGATTGCTTAAGCTCGAGACTGGCCTGGCCAACATGACAAAACCCCATCTCTACCAAAATACAAAAATTAGCCAGGCACGGTGGCACACGCCTGTAGCTACTTGGGAGGCTGACGCACAAGAATCGCCTGAACCTGAAGGGCGGAGGTTGCAGTGAGGTGAGATCATGCCACTGCACTCCAGCCTGGGTGACAGTGAGACTGTGTCTCAAAAACAAAAGAAAAGAAAAAGAAGATGAAGTAGGAAATTGTCCTAATTAGCATGATCATCATTATTAATAAGCATCGCTAAATGTAAGCATCAATAAAACTCCAAGACAATACATAACAACTGCAAAAGCATATCCACGACATGGTAAAAATTAGTGGAACGAGTTGTACCTACCACCTGGGATTGAATGAACCAGACTATACCTTGCTAATTGCCTGGCATCTGTTGTTTGGTAGACATTTAACATCTAGGAGGAGTCAAGTTGCTCCTTTTGGAAATGGGATAAACTGGGTTCGACCATACAACAGAATTAACAACAGCAAATGAGCTAGTGTAGCTCAGAGCCCCCACTCAGAAAGACGCCCCATATTTCTAGAGTTAAGAAGTCTTGCCTAGGTACTTTATTCAGCTTATGTTTGCAGCTTAACTGTAGTGTGAGGGGCGGTCGGAAGGCAGAGGAGCCTGTGAAGAACAAGGCTGCTGCTTCGGTTTGTGAGGCTGGAGAAGACGGGCCTTCACACACCTTGGCTCACCATGTACTGGAAGCTATCTTCACCACCAGATGATTTAGCCTGGCTCGACTCTCCTCCTAGTTCTCACAGTAGCTAAGTTTTCTGAATTAAAGAAACCAGAGGTTTACGCTTTGGAGTTTATTAGATGCTGTGGGAACACTTCGGACAGCTAGGTTTTGATTCTTATGGTTCCCTTGCTAAAATTTGTTTAGCTTCAGGCCAATCCTAAGCAAACCCGATTCTAGAAAAACAGGAACAGCACAAGTGAGCTGGATAGTACATTACAGTGAGCATTCAGCCTAATAAATGAACCCACACTCTCCAGATCCAGGAACACAGTAGATAATATAACATTTTTTAAAAACATGCCACTACAAATGTCTGTCTCTCTCTCTCTCTCTCTCTCTCTCTGTACGTGTGTGTGTGCATGTAATTATTTGATTGGTTAGTTTAATATTTTTAAGAAGCTTTTTGGCTTTTTGTTAAAAGGCATTTACTTTAACATGATCCTCTACTGTTAAACATGTACAATTCACCCTTTAAAGTCATAAAGAACAAAAAAAAAAATTTATTGTAACTGCACTAACAGCTAGTCCTGTGAAATTATTCTGAATATTAGCAATCCAGTAGATACAAAAAAAAAAAAAGCCTGGCAAAGGGAAGAAAAATAGCCCAACTGTTGCTAGAATTATTTTACAAGCTCCTTTATTAAAACAACGCTGTAACAACTCCTTCTAATTTCCCACTGGAAAAGGTATTTTCTTAGCTAGTTCAAAACAAAAGGAGATTTAAACATTATCATGAATGCCTCAGACACAGTGCTGTGATACCTGATTGTCCAGACTACAGAACGTAATAAGTGAATGTGGCCAAGGCTGAAACATGTTTCCACCGCTTTTGTATTCTCTTTCTGAATATAATGATTTTAATAAGAAAGTATATAATAATGATGAAGTAATTAGTACCAGCATTATTCTACCATAATCATTGAAATCAGTACTTAATCATTAACATAATCAAGCCATCCTGATTTTACCCTCGCTAGAGGGCAGTATTTGCTACATCTCCGTGGGAGGAAAGACTTGTACATTTGTCCGGCTTTGAGATCTACCCAGAAGAAATGGGAAAGATGAGCTGCATAGTGCAAGGTCAGGTTCTAGACTCTCTGACACCGGTCTTGCATGTGCATGTGACATGAAAGGCGAACCAATGTTAACTTTTTCCTTTGGAAATCAGAGCTACGTGGCATGAAAAGAGATATTTAGGATCCCAAAATGAAAAAGGAGAAAAGGCTTTAGAATAGCTAAGAATTTATTTTAAATTTGAGAACTGTAACTTCTGAACACGTTAAAGTCTTGTAAATGCAGAGGTTTTGTTACTTTTGTTTTGCTTTTTGCTGTTGTTTTTGTTTGTTTTGCTTTCTTTGTGAGAGTCCACTGGAAAGAAACGGAACTCTCTCAGGCTTGGATATTTGAAAAGCCCAATCAGAGCTGGAAAAGAAGTGGACATTGAAGAGTTGCTTTCTTCCTCCCACTTTTCTGCTTTCCAAATCATGGAAATACTCAGTTAAAAATGCTAATTCATATTCAAAAGATATTAAAAAGTGAATCAGGGCAAGACTGAATACCTCCCTGTGCTGCTGGAATAAAGGGCCAAGCCCTTCAAACTATGAGTAAGACCAATAGAATTATTTACTTCATCTTCTTGCCGAAAGACAACCTTGAATTATCTGCTGCCCACATTTTATTAAAAGATAAAAATATCCATGAAAGGCGGGAACAACATGCATCTATTCAATCTCTAAACATTTAGAACTATTTTTCTGGATCAAGCCAGATAAATAAAGAGAAAAGCTTAGCTGTAAAGCATGTTTTTTGCCCTTACAGCACAGTTTCATTAAACTTTACTTTGTCATTATGTTCCCAGCTTGGATATAAGAATCTGTCAGATACAAGCATATGTCGGCAGCAGGAATGGTGCTGAGGAAATGTCTCCTGACATCTTTCAGAAGCCCATTTATGAAAGGTCCAAGTGCCAGCAAAAAATCATCACTTCTTCTGAGTAACTGGTTTGTTTTTATCTCCTAACTTACTGAATATCTTTTCCCCTCTTTGGCTGATAGAAGGCTGAGTGTTGACTTGTTTGATTTTAAGAACTACGTAGAAGTTTATGACATGGATTTATGTATATTAACTTTCTGTCTTTCAGCTTAAGTATTCATTATTTTCCCTTTGCCCTGATTTCAAAAAAATTTAATTCTGTGTGTATATGGTTGTGTGTATCTGTACACACATATAACATACTTTTTGGAATTATAAATCCATGCTAAAATTATTCTATTTCTGTTTAAAGCTTATTTCATCTGCTTTTAGTTAAACAGGAGGCAAAGGAGAATCAGGGAAATAAAATGTCAGTAAGAACTTCAGATAATAAATAGCAGTGCCTCTTTTGATTTTGTTAGTTACCAAGTATGTACTGAGCATCTGTCAGTAGAGAGAGATATTCTTAGAGAAGGTGGGTTTTCAACAGAGGGAAATAGCCCAGTGTAGGGAAGTAGAAATCTATTTCATGAACACGAAATTGAATGGAATTTGGCATAAAGAAGTAACCTGAGAAAGAAAGCATCCTTGGCTTTAGTAAAGCAGTGAACGGGGAGAGTAAGAAGTGCATTGCAAAGGCTGCAGTTCGGATGATGTGACTATGTAACTATTTGGATTTATACAAGACATCATAGGGAGACAATGCAGAAAGTTCAGGAAAGAAATTGACGATACAAACGTATGCAAGATGACTTTTATATTCCCATGTAAATGTGTATAGCAATTTACAACTTACAGTTTTTCACATGTGCTAAGGCTGAAAAGCAGTAAGATTAGGTTATTAATAAACTTATGACAGTGGTTTATTATATTAAGACTTTCTACAAAGTAACATCCAAACCCTAAGATGTTACTGATCTAGTAAATTACTTCTGTTTTTTGTTTGTTTGTTTTTGAGACGAAGTCTCACTCTGTCGCCAGGCTGGAGTGTAGTGGCATGATTTCGGCTCACTGCAACCTCTGCCTCCTGGGTTCAAGTGATTCTCCTGCTTCAGCCTCCCAAGTAGCTGGGACTAGAGGCATGTGCCACCACGCCCACCTAATTTTTGTATTTTTAGTAGAGATGGGGTTTCACCATGTTGGCCAGGATGGTCTCGATCTCTTGACCTTGTGATCCACCCATCTTGGCCTCCCAAAGTGCTGGGATTACAGGCATGAGCCACCGCACCCAGCCTAGTACATTACTTCTGTGTTTTAAAAGTCTTCAGTAAAATGGTGAGGAATCTGCATAGTTTCTCTTGTGCCTCTGATTAAACTATACTAGTCCTCTGGCTCTGTTTCCTTCCATTGATTCTAGTGAAAACATACTTTTCAATCCCACCCACATCCTCATCTCTTCCTTTTTATATGTCAGTTCAGATGATGTCATTGACTCCTTTAGGCTCCAAACTAACACACCTTTATAAATGACCTCTAGATCTTTATCTTCAGTCCTAAATTTCCAACTGTTTGTAAGTCCCGTTCTCCTACCTCTAGCATTTTGGTTTGTCTGTTAAGGGTCCTGCCATTTCTCTGGTCATCCAAACTGAAACCGTTGGAGCCCTAGGTGGCTTGTCCTCATCCCTGACCTCCTCCATGCCCAATCCTCTAATCTCTCTTCTATTTATCTTGTTTCATGCAATCTCGCAAGAATACCTGGTTCGTGCCCCCCCTCGAGGGGGCAATTAGGAGCTGAAATCCAGTCCATACTCTGTCCAGCCATGTACCCTGATGAGAGGCATGGTAGTTTGGGGCTGTATTCTGGATATTGTATATGGTATGTCGTGGAGACTTGTGATTCTTTAGCATATTGATTTTTTGTTGTTGTTGCTATGTTAGCAGGTGATTAACTTGGTTGGCCTCAAGCTCTACTCCGTCTCCTCTGTGATGCATCGCAGCGAAAATCTCCACTCAGTTGTTTTAGCATTTGCTGTGTGTGTATATTTCATAGGTCAGTCCAAGATTTGGGCAGAGTTTATGGGAAAAAGTTCAGGCTATTCCTCTGTGGTTCTCTCCTTTCCCAGATTTCTCCTTATACTTTCCAGCTGTTATGGTCACTGATTTGCTCTTCTCTGGTTCTTCGAGCTAAAAACACAGTTTTAGACTTCTGTCTAAAAACTCTAAAAACAGAGTTTTAGACTTTAAAAACTTCTACTGAGTTTTAGACATCTGTATAAGACCAACTGTGATCTGCCCTCAGGAGAAAAACTATAAAAATGAGAAATTCACCAGTATCAATCCTTCCTTCCAAGTGTTGACTGTGCCCTACTTTCTCCCTGCTTTTGATAAGCAGTGCCTTCTGGATAGTTATTTTTCCGATTTTGTCCAGAATTTGCAGAGGTGATCAATAGGTGATTTGATCAAATAGGAGCTACTCTGCCATAAATGGAAGTAGAACCCTCCTGAGTCTGTAGTTCTCTGAATAGACTCTGTAATCTCCAGCTCTGGTTTTTTGTTTGTTTGTTTTTCTGGAGACAGAGTCTCCCTCTGTCACTGGAGTGCAATGGCGCAATCTTGGCCTCCTGGCTACAAGTGATTCTCATGCCTCAGCCTCCTGAGTAGCTGAGATTATAGATGTGTGCCATCACACCCAGTTTTTTTTTTTTTTTTTTTTTTTTTTCAGTAGAGATGGGGTTTCACCATGTTGGCCAGGCTGATCTCGAACTCCTGAGCTCAGGCAATCTGCCCGCTTTGGCCTCCCAAAGTGCAGGATTATAGGCGTGAGCCACTGCGCCCAGCCCCAACTCTTGTGTTTTTCACAGAAACACACAACCTCAGAGAAGGAAGAGATCATAAAGATGCCCCTCATGATCTCCTTTGCTTAGGAAAAACCAAACAGCTACCACCTCATACTCCCCCCAACCTTTGCACCCAGAATCTCCAACCCTCCAGCCTTCGAGGCCCAGTTCCACTTTGATCATCCATAGCATTCTGGTCATACTGATCCTGTAGTACTAATTATAATCTGCCTCACATTCTAGTGATCTATGTACTGATCTAATTTTCCCTTCTAAATTAAGACTCCATAAAAGTGGAGACTCTTACTCATCTTGGTACCCACTACAGTTCCTAGAAATATGCCAGCCTTCTATTAAGTACTCTGTAAAAAGTTGGTGGATGATTAGGGAGAAGTGTGAGTAAAATATTAAAAGCGTAGGACTGTGTCTGTTACCCTGCATAAGGGAACAAACAAATATCTAGCATGTTAGTTTATTTAACCAAGTTTCCTTCTGGAAAGAAGAACCTTCCCAAGAGGAGATACTATTTGCTGGTCCACTGGATATGTTGGTGAAAGCTACAACCTCTTCCAGCATATACTGCCCCATTAATCTTCCTCTAAAACATTATTCTAGGTACCACATTCCTGCTCAAAACCTAAAATGACTCTCTCTGGATTACGGTAAGAAGACTGTTTCTCTGCCTGGTTTTGATGGTAGAATCTGTCTGAGATCTTTTTCATCTTTATTTCCCTTTCCTCTCCAACATGCACTCTGCTCTTATTAGGCATCAGTCCGTCCCCCTGAAACACGTGATGCTTGGCTTCGGATTATGGTTGAAATACTTTTACTCCATTCATCTACATTCTGCTTGCCTTTCCAGGTCAAGGTCAATTTCCTCTTTAAATCTCCTGTCTTGTTGGAGCCTTTCCAACCCTTAGCATCCTTACTTTGAACTCCTGATACACTCATATTATGTAGTTAACTAGTGAGCACAGCTCTTTAACGTAGACTGTTACAGCTACAAGGAATGACAGATTAGTATTCATCAAAATTGATAGTATAAAAATAAAATGAAATGAAATAAAAGGAATGACAGAAACGTGCTGATCACGTCATGCATTTCACAATTAGACCCAGAATGGTTAAGTGGTTAAGTGATCTGCCTAAGGCAACTCAGCTAAATAGTATCTTTTTTTGGTGGGGGGAGTCAGAGTCTTGCTATGTTGCCCAGGCTGGAGTGCCTTGACTATCCTCAGACATGATCATAACACAGGACAGCCAAGAACTCCTGTACTCAGGTGATCATCCTGCACCAGCCTCCCAAGTAGCCTCCCAAGTGTGTGCCACAGCACCCAGTGTCAGCTAAACAGTATTTGAGTTAATGACTGGAATTGGTATCTCCTGACTCAGTTGGGCCTCTTTCTACTCTGCTTCGCTGAGTACTTGGTTCATGTTATTTCCTTCACTAAACTGTAAACTCTTTGAAAGAAACTTCTTATACACTTCTTTTATATTCCTCATGACATAGGCATACAGATATAGAAGTACTTAAGAAATAGTTGCTGACTAGCTGGGCACGGTGGCTAATGCCTGTAATCCCAACACTTTGGGAGGCTAAGGCGGGTGGATCACCTGGGGTCAGGAGTTCAAGACCAGCCCGGCCAACATGGTGAAACCCCATCTCTACTAAAAATACTAAAATTAGCTGGGTGTGGTGAGGTGCATCTGTAATCCCTGCTATTCGGGAGGCTGAGGCACAGGAATCGCTTGAATCCGGGAGGCGGAGGTTGCAGGAAGCCAAGATTGTGCCTGGGTGACAGATCAAGACTCTGTCTCAAAAAAAAAAAAAAAAAAAAAGAGAAAAAAAAAAGAAAAAGAAATAGTTGCTGACCCCTAAGTCAATGTAGTAATCTTGGAGGGTTGGATCTTACATAGCATATATTTCTTGATTAACAATAAAAGAGAAAAGAATGAAGCAATATTTAACCCTAAAATATGTGAAAAATCTTATAATTCTTAAGATATTATGGCTCCTTCGCTTCTTTCTAATTTTTTTTCTCAAAATCTTTTGCCTGACTCAATAATATCTTCACCAAGCCATTTTAAAAAACAAAACTAGCAATTCTAACAATTTCCAAA
Organism: Papio anubis; assembly: GCF_008728515.1. Lineage (NCBI taxonomy): Eukaryota > Metazoa > Chordata > Mammalia > Primates > Cercopithecidae > Papio > Papio anubis. The sequence goes on from NC_044981.1 coordinate 154,832,735, forward strand.
CTTTTTTCATTAAAATATATTTCAAAGTGATAAAATGGAATATACCTTATTAAATATTCTAATTGGCAATGTAATAAGTAATTACTAATTTTGGGTCAACTGATCTAATCTGGGGGAAGGTACTATGGAAAATAGCAAGTCATACTCTATGATAGGAAACAAATACTTAAGGGTTACTTGATTTAAAAAAAATTTCTGTTTAAGAAAAACCAGGCCAGTTGATAGGTAAGCAGTAGAAAAACCATTAGTGTTAAAGCTTTTTAAAAAAAATCAAACAAGTACTTTTAAAGTGTTTTATATTCATATTAATTGGTTGAATTAGACTTGTTTTCTCTCAGCACTTTACCAATCTCTTCATACAGGTCTTCTGTTTAGAGAGCTATTCTTAATTATTATTTTGAGCTCTGATACATTTATTATTAAAAGCCAAATGAGATAATTTATCTTTAAATTAAAAACAAATTCTATTTTTTAAAAATTAGTGATCATGGGCATGGTGGCTCATGCCTGTAATCCCAGCACTTTGGGAGGTTGAGGCAGGGTAGATTGCTTGAGCCCAGGAGTTCGAGACCAGCCTGGGCAACATGGCAAAACCCTGTCTGTACAAAAAAATATTAAAATTAGCTGGGCATGGTCGTGCACGCCTGTAGTCACAGCTACTTGGGAGGCTGAGGTGGGAAGGACTGCTTCAGCCTGGGAGGTTGAGGTTGCAGTGAGCAGTGATCACACCACTGAACTCCAGTCTGGGCAAAAGAACAAGACCCTGTCTCAAAAAAAAAAAAAAAAAAAAAAGAATATACATATATATTTAAATTCATATTTCTTAATCTTTGCACTTCTTAATTATTATCTCAGCAAATGAATGACATATTCCTCTCAAAGACTGAGACAAATGTTAAATATTAGTTTCTCATACTTTGCTAGAGTAGAAGGGACCTTAAAACAAACATGAGGACTTGTGTCTACTATTAGATCTGATCCTCAAAATAATATTACGGAGAACATATTGAAAGTATACAATTTTGGGCACACTTACTCTTCCATTGAGACCCTCTGGGAATCCTTGGGCATTTCCTCCCCATTACAGGAGAGACAATATTTTTGAACCATTTCAGCTAACAACATGACATAAATATATTCACAGAAAATGAAAACGCATTTTCTCCCTCAGAAGAGCTTCAGGCTGCTGAGTCTGAGAAGCCCATGGCTTGCAGAGCTTAAAGTCTGCAGCCCTGAGCAGCATCATCTAAGAAGCTGCTCTTGTCTCAGTTTGGGAACAGAAGCTGGGCAGGATTGTCCAGCCACACTATGTGTCCTATTACAGAAAATGTGCCAGTAAAGAAAGGAGGAAGGTGTTCTCTTTATTCCTTTAATCCTTCTTTACTCCCTTTTCATCATGGAAATGTTCACAATTATTCTAAGAGGCTACAGTTTTCAAATTTCTAAACCAGACCCTCTTTTTCAGACATTTCTTTTCTCCTTTAAAATAGTAAGATATAAAAAAAAAAAAACAAAAAACTTTTAACCTGATATACAGTGATTTCTTTGGAAGATATAATCAATCAACGATTAGTAAAAATGGATCCCTCAGTCCAATCTCCAGTCTTACAGAGAGTTCACTTTTTCTTTTATGTACAAAATATCAGAACAAAATAAATTCATATAAGAAGTTACTTGTGTACATCTTACTTTAAAAAATCAAATTGCAAGTCAATTATGGGATTTTATTCCAAAAACTTCCTTTATCATTCTGAGGACTCGTGAAATAGGCTAGGTCTAGGTGTGTATGGTAAAATTTTGCACCTATCTTAACAAGTCTTATATTCCTTCTCACATATTTAACTGCATTCCCCAATTTGGCATTGCAAGGCAAGTGAAGGCCTGGGGTCTTGCAGGATTCAGTGTTGGTTGAATGGTTAGATAAGGTGACCCTTGAGGTGCCTTGCAACATCAAGACTATGACTCTGTAGTTTAAGGATTGACTAGGAATGTGGATGGGGAAAGACAGACAAAAAACTAATGGCTCATTTGTGACAATGGATTCATATTCCCCCCTACAAGAATCTGACCCATTCTCTATTAAGATCTTTGCAATCTCACTTCTGTCCTCCCTGTCACTATGCTGTGGCCAGGCTGGTTGGCTGCCTTATTTGGACATGGCAAGGCCAGAAGTCAGGAAATGTGGGAAATGAGCACACACAGATCAGCAATGCTACAAAAATGGTTTTGCTGCTGGGAAGGTAAAAGCCCAAGGATATTCCTGGGCTGCCTCAGCTCTGGTGATTAATGCCCTTATTCCTTGATGCTAATTACCACTGTTGGCATCTCAACACCATCAGCCTTGACTCTTGGCCAAATAGTAGAGATAAAAGCTATTCATCCTTTAGTATCATATTTACTGAGAGTGAACGAAGACAGGACACAAACCAGAAGTAGCTCCCAACCAGTGGTTTCACTTGGAATAAAGCTAAATAAAGCATAAAAAGAGCAAGAGAAGGGAAATGTCACTTAACAGCTCCCTAAGGGATACTATGTGGTACACTTGTAAGTCTAAGGATATATACACTAATATGATATAATCAAGATTAATAGAAAAATGGAGGCCAATACACTTATCTGATGGACTTTCATTTCTTGAGTACTAAATACCAAAGAAGAAAGGTAATAAACAAGAAGTTGATAGTGAGCAATGCGTACACCCATGCATATGCATCAACTGATATATTTTTCTGCCTAGACTTTTTGCAAACACACCTGGCCACCTGTCATTATTTTTAAGATACAAATAACAAACTGCTCTTGCAAACAGTTACTTGTGAGTACAGCTATTGGTTAAGGAAACAATTTTCTGCAGGTGTAAAAATTACATTTCTCAATAAGGAAAATTTGGGTCTAGTCAGTCTACTCATTAAGGCTTTAGAATTCAGCTTTCCTTGTTTTCTTTCGGTAGGATTCTTTCATTTTTGGTCCATGAAAGTTTAACCCTAAAGCAAGGAGTTCTCAAACTTTTTGGCTTCAGGACTCCTTTATACTTTTAAAAATTATTGAGGAACCCAAGGAACATTTGCTTATATGGGTTATCTCTCCCAGTGTTTATTGTAATAGAAATTAAAACTGAGAAAAATTTAAAATATGTATTAATTCATTTAAAGTAACAATTATAAAGCCACTACATTAAGCCCATCAAATTAACACAAATCACATTTTTATGAAAAATACTTCTATTTTTTGAAATGAAAATAACTAAGAAGAATGGCATTGTCTTACATTTTTGTAAATCTCTTTAATATCTGGATTAATAGAAAATAGCTGGATTCTCATATCCATTTTTACATCCAATCTATCGCAACTCAGTTATTTCGGTTGAAGTATATTAAGAAAATTTAGCCTTACATGGATATGTAGTTGAAAGAGGGAAATGTATTTTAATAGCCTTATCAGATAATTGTGGATATTCTTTGATGCTACATGAAAACTCAACAAGAAGTTACTGCCAAAGAGTACACTGTGGAAAGGGGCAGAAAGAATAACTTTAGGGCAAAAAAAAAAAAAAAAAAAACCCTGACAAACATTATCTCAGACAAGTGTGATGAAGATTAGCATCAACAGTTATAAGCCATGTTGACAGTATGAATCCTTGACATGATGTGATCAAAGTAGTACTTGATCTCTGTGGTCTGTTCCCCCAAGACCATCATTCCTGTCTAATCATAAGGAAAACGTCAGATAAATCCCAATTGAGAGACATTTCACAAATACCTAACTAGTACTCAAAACTGTCAAGATCATCAATAACAAAAAGTCTGTGAGAAACTGCCATAGCCAAGAGAAGCCTAAGGAGACATAGCTAAGGGTAATGTGGTATTGTGGAACAGAAAAAGAACATTAGGTAAAAACTAGGGAAATCTGAATAAAATATGGACTTTAGTTAATAATGTATTAATATTGGTTCATTAATTGTAACAGATATACCATATGAATGTAATATGTTAACAGGGGAAACTAGATTAGGAAGTATATGGAAACTCACTGTACTAGAGTCTTGATTTTCTTTAAGCCCAAATCTGTTCTAAAAATAGAATCTATTAAAAAATTTTAACTTGAAAAGAGGTCATTTTTAAACTGTTAGTTGCAATGTAGAAACTGAAACAGTATCAGTATACTTTTTGAATTCTGTTATATTAAAATCCATTAGTCTTTCCTGCACTTTAAGTGGATCTTTTGTCATGTATTATTTTGTAAGAGCATGCATTGGTTATTGGAAAGTATTGGTTCATTGAGTTATGTAGATCTTCCAAATGTTGACACATTTAATTAAACAATTATCAAAACATTGCATGTGTTAATATCACCATCAATCTCATCTGAAAGACGTTTAAGAATTGGGAAGCTGTCAAGCGCATGATGGCAGAAACAAGTTTTCCAAAATTCTAATTTTCACTTGTTTGCTCAAATTTTATCACTGGCAACAAATATTGTCAGTTGTTTTCCTTGAAATGACAGTCTTATTTCATTCATTTTCAAGAAAATGTCTGTCAAACATTGTGAGAAAATGTCTGCCAAATCTGAATAACCATAGTTTGTCTGTCACTCAGTCTTCCAAGTAAAAATGGAATTCTGTGAAAACAGTGGCTAGTTCAGCTTGCAACTCAAACAACTGTACAAGTGCTTTTCCCCAGGACAGCCTTCATATTTTATATAGAGCAGAAGTGTTTTATTACATGTACTTTCACTTCATCACAAAGAATATTCAAAAGACATGTTCTCAAAGTTGAGATTTAACAAAATAATTGTTACTGCTTCTTTAAGGATATTTTCAAATGGAACTGGGTTATTTATTTATTTATTTATCTATTTTTACTGCGAGCATATGATCAGTGAAAAATACAGTATCTTTTGGTGCTACTGCCTTGATTCCTGCTAAGGTGCTAGCAGTTTCACCCATCAGTGCTTTTGGATCATTACTGTAAATACTACCAGAGTAAAAAAGGCAAGAAGTGTTACAGAGAGTTTAGATTCCCAGGACCCCTGAAAGGGTCTCAGGGACCCCTAGAGGTCTATAAACCACATTTTGAGAACCACTGCCTTCAATAACTGTATTTCTGACTCCTCCACTACCCTCGGATTAAACCAAGTAGCTGTATCAACGTAAGGAAAGGAAACCTGAAAGCTCATGTCATGTCCACAGAGATGGATCTGCTTCATGTTCATTTGCCACAGCTCTGATATGGAGGGAACGGCAGGGAACAAAGACCGCCCAAACATATTCTCCTCCACCCTCCCACGCTTCTCTTTTTTTTTTTTTTTTTAATTTATTTATTATTATTATACTTTAAGTTGTAGGGTACGTGTGCATAACGTGCAGGTTTGTTACATATGTATACTTGTGCCATGTTGGTCTGCTGCACCCATCAACTCGTCATTTACATCAGGTATAACTCCCAATGCAATCCCTCCCCCCTCCCCCCTCCCCATGATAGGCCCTGGTGTGTGATGTTCCCCTTCCTGAGTCCAAGTGATCTCATTGTTCAGTTCCCACCTATGAGTGAGAACATGCGGTGCTTGGTTTTCTGTTCTTGTGATAGTTTGCTAAGAATGATGGTTTCCAGCTGCATCCATGTCCCTACAAAGGACGCAAACTCATCCTTTTTTATGGCTGCATAGTATTCCATGGTGTATATGTGCCACATTTTCTTAATCCAGTCTGTCACTGATGGACATTTGGGTTGATTCCAAGTCTTTGCTATTGTGAATAGTGCTGCAATAAACATACGTGTGCATGTGTCTTTATAGCAGCATAATTTATAATCCTTTGGGTATATACCCAGTAATGGGATGGCTGGGTCATATGGTACATCTAGTTCTAGATCCTTGAGGAATCGCCACACTGTTTTCCATAATGGTTGAACTAGTTTACAATCCCACCAACAGTGTAAAAGTGTTCCTATTTCTCCACATCCTCTCCAGGACCTGTTGTTTCCTGACTTTTTAATGATCGCCATTCTAACTGGTGTAAGATGGTATCTCATTGTGGTTTTGATTTGCACCTACAAAGAACTCAAACAAATTTACAAGAAAAAAACAAACAACCCCATCAAAAAGTGGGCAAAGGATATGAACAGACATTTCTCAAAAGAAGACATTCATACAGCCAACAGACACATGAAAAAATGCTCATCATCACTGGCCATCAGAGAAATGCAAATCAAAACCTCCCATGCTTCTCTAAAGCAGCACTTCCCAACCTTTGTCATGGCAGGAAGAGAAAGTATTTTTATTAATGGGCAAAGGGATAAGGCTGCCTAAGGCTTGGGGACCCTTGCCTGGAGCCACAAACCCTGGAGGTACAGCCTTCAGAAGAGCAGAGGGGCTCGTAGCTGGACTTCCCAGTGGGTATGCCAACACACATGAGTTGGGCAGGTCTGTACTAAGGTTTTCAACACAGAGGGAGGCTCTCAGGACTGGGGGATGTCTGTTCCCCATTCAGCTTCATGCTCCATAAAATTCTTAAAGCTTAGCTCAGATGTGAAAATTCACAAATTATCTGATTACACTTTATTTTTGTTGTTGTTATTTATTTATTTATTGAGACAGAGTCTCTGTCACCCAGGCTGGAATGCAGTGGCATGATCTTGGCTCGCCACAACCTCCACCTCCTGTGTTCAAACGATTCTCATGTCTCAGCCTCCTGAGTAGCTGGGATTACAGATGCCCGCCACCATGCCCGGCTAATTTCTGTATTTTTAGTAGAGATGGGGTTTTGCCATATTGTCCAGGCTGGTCTTGAACTTCTGACCTCATGTGATCCACCTGCCTCAGCCTCCCAAATGATTACACTTTAAGGTAGAGTCCAGAGTATATTAAAGATTGAGGAAGAACTTGTCCAGAACATCTTCAGATACAATGTAGTGATTAAAAGCACAGAATCTGACTCCCAAACTACCAAGAAGTCAGAGCTCTGGCTACACCACTCATTAGCTGTATGACCTTGGGAAGGTAACTTAACATCTTGGTGTTTAAAATTCTCTACCTATAAAATGTGGACAATAATAGTGCTTACCTATTGTAAGTATCAAATGAATTTATATATAAAAGCGCTAAGGATGATACCTGATGGGTGGCTATATTCGTTATTACTATTATGTATGTGTTGCAGGTTCTCCTAACTCAGACTGCTGAACATGACAGTACTGAATTATAAATTTACAAAGAAAGAATCCAGGAGATACCAAGAGGCTAGATGTTAACCTGCAGGATTCCAAATCTGAGGAACTGTGCTTGGAACAGTGAGGCAAGAGGTGTGCAAACAGCAGAATGTGCCTGGCTTTTTCATTTTACTTATGGCATATGTCAAGGGCTTCCAATCTAAACCTTCTTTTACCTTATCAAGACACAGGTAAGTTTCTGTATTATTTTTTCCTTGGAAGGGGCCATGACTCAAAAATAATCATTATGGACTGTTAACCAATCTACTTCTTGCCAAAGACTTTTTCATGATGGTATCACGTGATTGGGCAGGTCTTAGCCTTCAAGAGCCTTCTAGAAAATTAGGACAGATGATCCAAAGCTGGGACTCTCCCAGACACACCAGATGCCTGCTTCTTTACCTTAGGTTGGATGTGTTGTTATCTTTACTTAATGGTTTTTGGCAATTATTTAGCCTGGCTCATAAGATCATTATAATTCATTAAGAGTTTTAGGTTACATCTGAAGTTGAGGGCTTTCAATTGTCCTCTTCATGCAAGAAATCAATATCTGAATTGCAGTTACAAGTTTGCAAAGCAATGCAAGATCATCATAACAAGAAAATAGTCACAACTATTTTATATATTTTATATAAATATATAACTATTTTATATATTTTATATAAATATATAACTATTTTATATATTTTATATAACTAGTTACTTAAAAACTTAGCCCTTACTCAAACATCCCTCATAGCTTAACACTAGGATCTAACCCCACTTACCACGTCAATGCCTTTTGCAGGTCATTCAGTGCTTGCGTAATGTAATAAACACCGCACAATTACAGTCTAGATAAAGGGCAAACCTGTCCATGCAAACTCACTGACAAAAGAAGATCTGGCCAACTTGGAGAAGAAAAAAAAAATCAGCAAATAATAACATCACAAAAACTTCAAAAGAAAATAATTAACAAGGCTGGTCATGGTAGCTCACATCTGTAATCCCAGCACTTTGGAAGGCTGAGGTGGGTGGATCTCTTGAGGTCAGGAATTTGAGAACAGCCTGGACAACATGGTAAGACCCCCACCTCTACAAAAACTTTTTTTAAAAACTAGCCAGGCATGGCGTTGTGTGCCTGTAGTCCCACCTACCAGGGAGACTGTGGTGGGAGGATTGCCTGAGCCCAGGAGGTCAAGGCTGTAGTGAGCCATGATCATGTCGCTGCACTTGTTCATTGTTTAATCTAAGAGTTTAGTTTGTAGTTGCTATTGTAATCCATATTTTTGTCAAATAAGACAAAACGATTTATTTTTATAAGCGCTATTTCATTTTTCAAGATAAAGTCTCAATCAGTCTTCTTACCCATCACCCCTGGATAGTAAATAAAATGGAGATTTTGGTCCCTGATAAGTGGCCTTTTCCTGTTACTAAGACTCCTAAAACAATGAGCATATTTTTAAAATGCAGATAAAACTCAGTGTCTGTTCCAAAAGAGACCATCTTTGCCTTCCTCCCCCAAGATTCAACAGGCCTGTCTTTTCCCGTTCCCCACTGGGTCCTCTTCTGCAGAGAGTGGAGGAGCTTCATCTTTTGGATATACAAGATTCTTCTCAAGTTGATTTTTTCTTGCAAAATAAGTCAAACCTAAGTGGGAGCCTTAATAGAATTTTGTCAGGAGATGTTAGGTTATCAGGACCTTAAAGATTGATCCAGGAGAGATCTGAAAGGTCCATATCACCCAGAATGACTTTCACTAACAGAAATCAACATTACCAACCTATCGGAGGATCCTCATTGATCCTAAACTTCACTGGTTCTGAAGTGCTAAATAATTGCTTTTTTGAGATGGACTCTCGCTCTATCGCCCAGGCTGCAGTGCAGTGGCGTGATCTCGGCTCACTGCAAGCTCCGCCGCCCGGGTTCACGCCATTCTCCTGCCTCAGCCTCCCCAGCAGCTGGGACTACAGGCGCCGCCACCACGCCCGGCTAATTTTTTGTATATTTTGTAGAGACGGGGTTTCACCGTGTTAGCCAGCATCGTCTCAATCTCCTGACCTCGTGATTACCGGCGGGAGCCACCGCGCCCGGCTGTCACTAGCTTTTAAGAAAAGCACTCATAAAATGGCCGCAGGTATATGTATTTTGTCTTTTCCCTTACTGAAAAGCAACTGTTCTTTAGTTACCTAAAAGTCAAGATAAATCAGAGACCAGCTAGAATGATAAATTAAGCATGTCCATCGAGAAATTAAGCTTAAAATTCTATCTAATTTGAATATGTTTTCCTCAAGATTTGCAATCAATACATTGAATATCCATTGAGTACTGAGAATTCCAGATTTTTTAAGGCAGAATTCATATCTATAATGAATCTGCAGTCAAGATCTTTCTCAGTTATATGAATGTATGCATATACTGGTAAACATTTTTTCTCTGTTGAACATATTATTTATTATATAATATAAATGTCACAGTTACAGAAATTCACCTTCTTTGACCCTGGCCCTGGTAGGTCCGATGTTATGGCAATAATAGATGGGCAATGAGTACAAGGGGTGGAAATTATTTTATGTGATGCTTCCTTGGATCATGCTAGCATTATTTCATCTTCCTTTTTCCCACACACTAACTCTCACCTCAAATATTTTTCCAAAATCTCTTATGTTTGACTTTTACAAAACAGCCCCAAAACGGATTTTATTTTTGCTTCTAGCAACAGTTGACAGTTCTCTCTGCATTTCTAATTTTGCATTAGAGCCCTTCTAAGTGCAAATTTTGTGCCAATATCTATAAAAAGCACATGGCAAATATAGATGAGTATTTCCCTTAATGAGACTTTTAAATCGGTTCTGACTCTGTGAATGGTATTTTAAAATCTGAAACGGGCAGAGAGGAAAACATGAAGTATTTTAACATGTGAAAAGGCCAGTGAGTCTGGACGTGCCTGGATACTTACTCTCTCACACAGCTCTTCAAATGTGCAGTCGGCAATGGTTCCACAGGCTTTATTCAGGCGCAGCTCTCTGCCTTGCACTTTTAGAATCCTTGGTCTAGTTACTATGGGAACATGAACAAAGACTCAATCTTGTCTGGATAATTACTATAAAATTCATCTCTTACAGATAGGAAATGCATAGCTTGATGAATAATAGCACATGATTCAACACATAAATTAGACAAAATGCTGATACAATGACTGCCACTTGAGCGTGGCATCAACCCATATACAGCAATGGAACTTATTAATTGGTCAGTGGAGATTGGGCATTGTGTTCTAAATGTATTCTCTTTCAAGAGAAATTAACTTACGTACAATCATTTTGTTTCTGAGCCAGCTCATCAAACAACTTATCCATGACAGCCTCCACATCAGCTTCACTTGTGCTACAGTGAAAAGAATAATAGAATATGAAATTAATAACACTTGAAGCCAACATCAAACAGCTGCCTGAGTCTGCTTAGCTTTTTGCCCATAAAAAAAAAAAAAGAACAGGATGTTATGCTCTAAATACAAACATTAGATTTAGAATACACTTAAAAGCAGAGAATATTAACTCTCAGGTAGATGATTCTGCCTTATTTGCATACACTGAAAGACTTCTGTGCTTCTAGCTGTTTCCAGTAATGAGACGATACAGGCAGAGTAAATCCATTAATACCATGTGTACACAATGAGAAGAAAGCTTCTGGCTCTCTCTTGCATGCAAAACAAGAGCAAATAGACAAGGCAGTCAAGCATCCAGCAAAGTATCCTTTGAAATCTCTACTGAGAGGGTACATGTGAAATTAAATATTGAAGCTGCATTTAAAAAAAATCAAGTCAAGCCACTGACTGAGAGGATCAAACCTCCAGAATTAAATTACTACCTTCGAAATACCAACTTGATCTGCACATCAATAACTTTGTCAGACTTCTAGTATAAGGACAATTATAGACCACACAGTTTCTCTCAAAAGTCTCCTTGTTGGAAACTGAAGAAAACTCTCTCCTTCTGTGATGCCCACTGTTACAGCTACTATGAAGTTAGTCTCATCACAGAATCTTTTGTATTCTAATTAGAAATCACCATATGGTTTAGGGAACTCATATATAAATGTGATGATGCTGTGGCCTTTTTCCTCTCACCTTTTTTTTTTTTAAGAGGGGTGGTAAGTTAACAGTCAATAAAATAACTGGCAGAAGAAATAAACTGTTAAAAAGAGCTTCAAGTAAAAATGTAAGTTTACTTCAACTCCACATACAAACTTTTACAGGATGACCTGCCAACATGCTTAATTTTGACACACAAATCACTCTTACGTTGTAGTGGAAGCAATTAAGCTAAATTCTGGACATCCATCTTACTAAAGCCTTATTAAAAATTAGTATGACAGGTTATCTTTTATTTAGATTAAGCTTAAACTAAACAACTTCTCCCTTGAGATAATTTTTAACACACAAGCACCTAATTCTTCAACTGTTCTAGAGCAAATGTCTTTAAAATGCAACAAAGCACATAGCTATTATGAAAGATTGAAATTGTCACATTCCAGGTAATAACCACTCTACCTCAAAGGACGTTAAAAACATCATTCGCAATAGCCAACTTTGCAGGAGAAATGCTATTTGACTTCCATGAGGTCTGGTATCATATTCAAATAGAGTGGTATTAAAATAATGAAATGACACTATAGAAAGTAATTTTAGAAACAGAAGCAATCTTAAAGGTAAAAGAAATCACACAAACCAATGTAAATGTCAATGCCCATGCCAAGCACATGTCTGTTTAGATATTATTCTTGAGAATTCATTTGGAACCAACACCACCTTTGGTGTATACAAGCAAAAAAAGAAAAAAAAAAAAAAAAAAGCTTAAAAGTGAGCTACTTTTTGAGCCCATATAGCCAAGACAATCTTAACAAAAAGAACAAAGCTGGAGGTATCATGCTAGTGAACTTCAAACTATACTACAAGGCTACAGTAACCAAAACAGCATGGTACTGGTACCAATACAGACACATAGAACAATGGAACAGAATAGAGACCTCACAAATAAGACCACACATCTACAACCATCTGATCTTTGACAAACCTGACAAAAACAAGCAATGGGAAAAGGATTTCCTGTTTAATAAATGTTGCTGGGAAAACTGGCTAGCCATGCGCAGAAAATCAAAACTGGTTTTACCCCTTCCCTACACCTTATATAAAAATTAACTCAAGATAGATTAAAGACTTAAATGTAAAACCCAAAACCATAAAAATCCTAGAAGAAAATCTAGGCAATATCATTCAGGACATAGGCATGGGCAAAGATTTTATGATGAAATCACCAAAAGCAATTGCAGTGAAAGCAAAAATTGACACATGGGATCTAATTAAACTAAAGAGCTTCTGCACAGGAAAAGAAACTATCATCAGAGTGAAAAAACAACCTACAGAACGGGAGAAAATTTTGTAATCTACCAATCTGACAAAGGGCTAATATCCAGAATCTACAAGGATCTTAAACAAATTTATAAGAAAAAAGAAAACAAACAATCCCATCAACAAGTGAGCAAAGGACATGAACAGACACTTCTCAAAAGAAGACATTCATGCGGCCAACGGACATATGAAAAAAAGCTCAGCACCACTGGTCATTAGAGAAATGCAAATCAAAACCACAATGAGATAACATCTCATGCCAGTTAGAATGGTGATTATTAAAAAGTCAAGAAACAACAGATGCTGGTGAGGCTGTGGAGAAATAAGAACGCTTTTACATTGTTGGTGGGAATGTAAATTAGCTCAACCATTGTGGAAGACAGTATGGTGATTCCTCAAGGATCTAGAACCAGAAATACCATTTGACCCAGCCATCCCATTACTGGATATATACCCAAAGGAATATAAATCATTCTATTATGGGATAAAGATAAATGCACACGTATATTTATTGCAGCACTATTCACAACAGCAAAGACAGGGAATCAACCCAAATGCCCATCAATGATGGACTGGATAAACAAAATGTGGTACATATACATATGCAGTACTATGCAGCCATGAAAGGAACAAGATCACATCCTTTGCAGGGACATGGATGGAGTTGGAAGCCATTATCCTCAGCAAACTAACACATGAACAGAAAACCAAACACCACATGTTCTCACTCATAAGTGGAAGCTGAACAATGAGAACACATGGACACATGGAGGGGAACAACACACACCAGGGCCTGTCAGGAGCAGGGGGGAGGAGGGAAGAGCATCAGGATAAATAGCTAATGCATGTGGGGCTTAATATCTAAGTGATGGGTTGATCGGTGCAGCAAACACCATGGCACACACTTACCTATGTAACAAATCTGCACATCCTACACATGCACCCCAGAACTTAAAATAAAATATATATTTTTAAAAAGTGAGCTGGTCGGGCATGATGGCTCACGCCTGTAATCGTGGCACTTTGGAAGGCTGAGGTTGGCGAATCACCTGAGGTCAGGGGTTTGAGACCAGCCTGGCTAACATGGTGAAACCCCGTCTCTACTAAAAATACAAAAAATTAGCCGGATGTGGTGGCATGCGCCTGCAATCCCAGCTACTCAGGAGGCTGAGGCAGGAGAATCGCTTGAACCCCTGAGGCGGAGGTTGCATGAGCCAAGATCATGCCATTGCACTCCAGCTTGGACAACAAGAGCAAAACTCCATCTCCAAAAAAAAAAAAGTGAGCTGCTTTTTAAGGAACATAGCGAAAACAGAGCAACACCACCCACTCGGTATGGTCTGCTGTCATTTAGAAAGTTAATCTTTCCTTAGCACAGGCACGTTACACAACATAGGGGGAAAACTGAATTCTGAAAAACAACCAAGAAAGAACACAGGCCTCCAAAAGCATATTTGGTGAATAAATAATTCCTTACAAACTCCCTCAGTGGTGATTTCTTTTTTACTCTGTGGTCTCGTATATACTATAATATCAAAATGTGACTCACTGAACTTCAGTCAGGTCACCTCTCCTAAGTCACCTGTAAAATTACAATACCTGATTTTCTATATAGTGAAATTACATGTGAAATATCACAAAATTATTTTTATTATAACAGTGTCTTATAAGAATTCTATTATAGTTACTCAGAAGTTACAAAATGCAAAATAAAAAATTTTATTGGTATAATCTAGGCATGGTGACTCATGCCTGTAATCCTGGCACTCTGGGAGGCGGAGGTGATCAGATTACTTGAGGCCAGGAGTTGGAGACCAGCCTGGCCGACATGGCAAAACTTTATCTCTACAAAAAATACAAAAATTAGCTGGCATGGCAGTGCATGCCTGTGATCCCAGCTACTCAGGAGGCTGAGGCACGAGAATCCTTGAACCTGGGAGGTGGAGGTTGCAGTGAGCCAAGGTCATGCCACTGCACTCTAGCCTGGGCTACAGAGGGAGACCGTGTCTCCAAAAAAAAAGAAAAGAAAAAGAAAAAGAAGAAGAAGGGAGGGAGGGAGGGAGGGAGATTGTGCCACTGCCCCCCAGCCTGGGCGAGAGAGCAAGATTCCATCTCAAAAAAAAAAAAAAAAAAAAAGATAGCTCAGTGGACAAGAAGCATATGTAAAATCATTCTTTTTTTTTTTTTTTTTACTAGTAATAACAACTGCGAAGTAAAATAATAAGATGCCATTCTTCTATCCAAATTGGCAGAGAGAAGGAAAAAGATAAACTATCCCAAGCAAGGAAAACGGATATTCGTTTAAAAAAATATTTTAAACGTTTTTGTTGTATATGTTAAGGTGTACTACATGATGTTTTGATACACACAGTGAAATTATCACTACAGTCAAACAAATGGACACATCCATCATCTCACAGTTACCTTTTGTGTGTGAGGGGTTGGGGGTGGTAAGAGCACCTAAAATCTTCTTTTAGCAAATTTCCAGCGTACAATACACTATTTTCAACTACAGTCCTCATGCTGTATATTTGATCTTTAGACTTAGTCATCCTTTGTAATTGCAACTTGCTACCAAAAGAGACCTGCCTCTCCTCATCTATTCCCCTTCTCCTCACTCAACCCCCCATCCCTGGTAATGACTACTCTATTCTATTTCTACATATTTGATTTCTCTGTTTCTAATTATTTGACTTTTTTTTAGAAGATTCCATTTATAAGTGAGATCTTGTAGTATCTGTCTGTATCTAGTTATTTTACTTAATATAATGTCCTCCAGTTTTATCCATGTTGTTGGAAATTGCAGGATCTCCTTTTTTAAGGTTGAATTATATTCCATTGATTTCATTGTGTATACAGACCACAATTTATCCATTCATCCATCAATGGACACTGCATCCTTAGAGACTTTTAAACATAATGCTTTCCCAGTATGCTCTGTTCTGTATAATGACTCCAGAGGAACTTGGGAATATGAAAAGAGAAGAGTAAGCAAGTTTTGGAATGAAGCAAGAAGGCAAGAAGAAAACATGGTACCATAATTATATTTCTTGTCCAAGTATCCTCTGGTGTAAATAGGAGGCAACATGTTTTCAAATTTTTAATAAGAACATGATGGATTTGGGAGGCCGAGGTGGGCAGATCACGAGGTCAGGAGTTCAAGACCAGCCTGGCCAACATAGTGAAACCCCATCTCTACTAAAAATACAAAAACTTAACCGGGCATGGTGGCAGGCACCTGTAATCCCAGCTACTCGGAAGGCTGAGGCAGGAGAATCACTTGAACCCGGGAGGGGGAGGTTGTAGTGAGCCAAGATCATGCCACTGCACTCCAGCCTGGGCAACAGTGTCCAAAAATAAAAAATAAAACTAAAAAAGAAGAACATGATGGAACATCAATTTAAATGAAACAGTCTGAATTTCATTTCTATGGCCCTATACTATCTCAGGGTGATGGGAGATCCAATAGTATTGATCAAAACAGATTTGCATCAGAGGTTTAGTCCAAGAAATATGATCAGGTCCAGTCCTGGGGCCAGCGGTATTTAATTCAGTCTTTTACAGTGTCTCTGCCTTCATTATAGTTCTGAAAGTTGAGAATTTGGTGTTCTCATTAATTATTTCCAGAGGTTTCAAATCTCACCCTCAAGAAAGATTCACTCACATTCACCACATTACACTTAGTCACCTTTTAGGAAGATGATCAATTGAGAAGAGTTGAAATGATTCTGTCAGCATGTCCTCATCATTTCTCCCTCGTTGTGGTTGACCAAGATTCTGGTTGACCAAGATTCCTGTTTAATAGTTTATTACAAAGGATATCTTAAAAGAAATAAATACGCTGGTCATGGTGGCTCACGCCTGTAATCCCAGCACTTTGGGAGGCCGAGGTGGGCGGATCACGAGGTCAGGAGATCGAGACCATCCTGGCTAACACAGTGAAACCCCGTCTCTACTAAAAACACAGAAAAATTAGCCGGGCATGGTGGCGGGCACCTGTAGTCCCAGCTGCTGGGGAGGTTGAGGCAGGAGAACGGCATGAACCCGGGAGGCGGAGCTTGCAGTGAGCAGACATCGCGCCACTGCACTCCAGCCTGGGTGACAGAGCGAGACTCCGTCTCAAAAAAAAAAAAGAAAAAGAAAGAAATACACAGCCAGGTGAAGAGATACATACAATGAGCTCTGCAAGGGTCCTTAGCACAGGAGTATCTGTCCCCTTGGAGTTGGGCTGTGTCACCCTCCTAACATGTGAATCAGTTCTTGTTCATGTTCCTGTCAATCTCCTCCTGTTAGGTTACCTCAAACAACACTCTCATGTACAGCTGGGAGGAGTATAAAAATAGTACCAGATTTCAGGCAAACAGAAAATATTTAATGAAAGTACTAAAAATGCATATGTTTTTATGAAATATGAAACTCATAGAAATTTTACTTATGGACATAATAATGGTTAACTACTACAAGGATGATCACTGTAATACTGTTCCTAGCATCACAAAAGTGAAAAAGAAATGCCCCACAATGGGGAATTTGGTTAAGTACATTTGGATACACTTATGCAATGGAACAGTAAGCAGTTCTGTAAGTGCAATATTTCCCTCTTGTCCTAGAATTACAATTAAGCCACAAAGTTGATGGTTAGAGTGCTAAGTATCCCCCAACTTTCTAAAGAGAGCTGCCAGTGAGCCTAGTGCCAACAGCCACTAGGTCTAGACTTCTGCCCTCATGGTTATATAAGCAGTGCCACTTCTATTGCCACCCCCCTCCACCATCTCCTGTTATACCCCACAACACAGTGTCTTTACAAGGAGGGGGAAATGGAACAACAGTCACTAGCCTTTGGGTATAGTATGTGTGATAAGAGCCTTTCCCTTCCTTCCCCTTGGGAAAGAAGAGGATGACTTATCCTCCCAAAAGGCAAGTGATGGGGGAAGTGTTCTCTAAGAGAATGACTTGGAAAGATTAGGGAGCCTAGAAGAAGGAACGACTGGCATTGCTTTCCTTACTTGGATGAGCAGAACCTTAATTGATGGGAAACCAGAAGGTGAGAGGCGGAGTACAGAGCCAAAATGAAGCAGACCAGTTCTCACCAAAGAACTCTCCAAAGGCTTGGCACTAGCAGATACATTTGAATATATAGGTAAGGAGTTAATTAGGCTGCAAACAGGGTATCTGTTTGAAAATAAGATAAAGACAGTTCCTTAGATGCCCTCCTTCTACTTGGATAGCCAGATTCCTGCCCCCCTCCACTCCAGCAGAAACTGGCAAGTCTCGAATTATAATTAGAGGAAACAAGTCAGACTGACAGGACCAGGGGAAAGCCAAAAGAGAAAGCAGTTAAGTCTGCCTTTCATGATAGTCCAGGACACATACTCCTCCTGTGCAAATAACTCACAATCTTCCTGTGCCCAGCTATGACCAGACACTCAGTAGATAGAAAAATGCAAGTTAGTTCACTGCAACCTTGGCATTATCACTGCACAAAACCCTCTTCAGCACACAGTACAAGTACCATCTTATAAAATCCCCAGCAAGCCTCTGTCTCCTTGCAGCCACCTCCTTTCTTGCTGACCTGCCTGTTGCACCCTTACAACGTATTTTCATACTTTCACTAATACATTTGCCTTTCTTTACCCACAACTGTCTTCTTACCACTCACACCACCAGCCAGACAGTCATTACCTATAACAGTAAGTAGCAGCTGGGGTAGATTTAACAACGAAGAAAAAGGGAGAGATAGCATACTGAAAGCCTACATTAAAATTTTCTTTTCTTTTTTTTTTTTTTTTAAATGTCCCTTGAGTTGTATAAAATTCCACATATTAAATAGTGTAACTAACAACCTGTACCTTTTCAGCATCCAGAATCCTACCAGCAAAACTTCTATCCCAGGAATTAGAAAGATTCACCTTTGGAGGAAACTGAACTGCCAAAAGAAAGACTTACAGATATTCACATTTGGAGTTCTCCAATGAAAAACATGACCAGCCACCTTATCACCCTCCAGTGAAGCCCACCAATCAATAAAACTCTGCTTATGCACTCAGAACTTCTGATCAGCTTTTTAATGCCTCATTCTTACATGTGAATGGACAACCAAGTATTTCCATAGCTAAAAGACAAAGACCAAAATAAAGACATTTTTAAAAGGACCTTGGAGGAAGCAAAGAAAAAACCAAGAGAGCAGAAAGGGAAGAACACACTATAATATGCTTGGAGAGAATAAGTAAGATATTGCACCCATAAGACAAAGAACGCTGTAAACCAAAAGAACAACAAAGGCATAAGGAAGAGCTCTAAATAGGACTGCTAGATCCAAAATGCAGGAAAAGGATTGAAAAAAAAAGTTGAGGTCATATCAGAAAATAGAACAAAAAGACCAAAATAAATAAATAAATAAATAAGGAAAATAGAAGAGAAAACAAAAGAACGTTAGAAGATCAATTCACAAGGTTCAGTTCAATTCACAAAGTTCAGGAGGAGTTCCGGAGAATATGAGGTGGGGTGGAGGGGTGGGGAGAAGAAAAGAATCAGAATAAAATTGACTTTCCTAGAACTGCAGGACATGACTTTCTAAAGTTGACAGGGTTCAATGAATACCCAGCACAAAGAATGGAAAAAAGCTCCATTCCAAGGCATATCCTTATGCAATTTCAGGAAACCAGGAACAAAGAGACTATTCTAAAAACTTCAAGAGGAAAAAACAAGTCAAATATAAAAGGTCAAGAAACAGATTCACATCCAACTTTGTAACAGCAATATGGAAGCTCAAAGATAATGGTATAGTGTCTAAAATATTCTAAGAATATTATTGTGTGTGACAACCATGATCAGTCAAACTATTAATCAAGTAAAATAAATACATTTTTTGGACATGTGAGTTTTCAAAATATGTATTTCCCATGTACCCTTCTCAGGATGATACTCAAGGGTGTGTTCTATTTAGAACAAGGGAGAAGAGTTCTGTTTCTAATAGGACCAAGTTGGCTCTGCTTCAACCAACCCTCTCTGTTGATAACAACTATATGTAAACTCTGGAAAAATATAAAAACAGGCATCTGAAGGCATGGGACAGTGGACAGAAGTGAACAGATTCTGGTGGGGTGCTGACACTTGGGAGAAGGGACAAATATGGGGTTAGGTACCCAGTTTTACAGTTTTCAGACTGAAGACAGTGCAGTCAGTACTGCTCAGGTCAACTAAAACTCCAATAGAAAACCTGCAGCCCTTCTGGTATGAACAACCAGAGGAAAGTTCAAAGTTGGGGAATCCCAGAAAACATATTCCCAAATTCCCAATAGATACTAACTTTAAAAAAGTCCTGAAACCATAAGTTATTTGTATTTATTACATTTTATGTGTTTTTAAACAATAATGCATGCCCATAATAATAGTGAATCATTTCTCTACCATAGGGTACTAAAAGGTTCAGTAGTTTTCTGTAAAATAACAGTATAATAATAAATGCATGGCTTATCACTATTATAAATCAATGTACTGTAACAAGATTATATATTACAATAACATGTAAAAGTGATCTCTACCTGATACAGACATGCAAAGTGGAAAACATAAGGCCATTAACACAAAATAAATGCTAAGTAAAATTTACTTTAAAATGTAAGTACCCCGTGGCTCACACCCGTAATCCCAGCACTGTGGGAGGCTGAGGTGGGCAGATCACCTAAGGTCAGGAGTTTGAGACCAGCCTGGCCAATATGGTGAAACTCCATCTCTACTAAAAATACAAAAAACTAGCCGGGGGTGGTAGTGGGCACCTGTAATCCCAACTACTCGGGAGGCTGAGGCAGGAGAATCATTTGAACCTGGAAAGCAGGAAGTTGCAGTGAGCCAAGATCATGCCATTGCACTCCAGCTTGGGCAACAAGAGCGAAACTTCGCCTCAAAAAAAAAAAAAAAAGTAAGTAACTCAAATATTTAATATGTAAAAGTTATTTTTTTTTTAATTAAAGACTTCTGAAACATAATGCATGAATTACCCTATCTGACAGTCCTGATCTTTGCTGGTGGACGAATATTCTAGACATAGGAAAATTATTTCATTTTGCACTGACATTGGTCAAATCTCTGCGACTGCATCTTAAATCAATTTCAAGTTGGGTATAAGTACATATTGCTTCATACAAGCTCATTTCCCTTATTCACATGTATCTGACTTCTCTCACTCAACATTATGTTTGTGAGATTCATCTATATTGATGTGTGTAGAAGCAGTTTGTTTATTTTTGTCACTGTATTGTATTGCATAAAAATATCACAATTTATTATCATTTTACCGGTGATGGGTGCATTTGTCTGCTAGGGCTGCCATAACAAAATACCACAGACTGAGTGGCTTAAGCAACATATGTATACATATATATATATATATATTTTTTTTTTTTTCTTCTCACAGTTCTGGAGGCTAGATAGAGGCCAAGATCAAGGTGCTGCCAGGATCGATTTCTGGTGAGGGCTCTCTTTCTGGCTTGCAGATGGCCACCTTCACTATGTCCTCACATGGCCTTTCTTTCCTCAGTGTGCACATACTCCTGGGGTCTCTGCCTTTTCTTATGAGAACACCAGTCCTATTGGATTAAGGCCCTATCCTTACAACTTCAGTTAATCTTAGGTACTTCCTTAAAGGCCCCTATCTTCAAATATAGTTCCACTGGGGTAAGGGCCTCAACCTGTGAATTTTGGGGGACACAATTCAGTCCATAACAATGAGCATTTGTGTAGTTTACATTTTGGGGATTCTGTGAATAGTGCCACTATGGACATTCTAGTACATTCCTTTTGGTAAACTCATATATACATGTCTGTTGGGCATATGGCTAGAACTGCTGCTTATGGGGTATACCTATTTTCAGTTTAGGAGATGTTGCCAGTTTTCCAATTGGTTGTAGCAATTTATATTCCCACTAGTGATACAAAAAAAGTTCCATTTTCTCCACTTCCTTGCCAATACTTGGCATTTTCCATCTCTTCCATTTTAGTGGATATGGTAGATAAATTATAAATGACTTCAACATAAGTTGCCTCAAGTTTCTATTTTAACAAGGATGGGGCATAAAAACACAAATATAATTTAATTAACAAAAGACTTAATCCATAGTGTAGTGACTCATGCCTATAGTTCAGCTACTAGGGAGGCTGAGGCAAGAGGATCACTTGAGCCCAGGAGTTTGAGGCCAGCCTGGACAATATATGTTTTAAAGTGTTAAACATAATACTTTTAAAAAGTTAAATTAAAAATAAAAGAACTAATTAATTAAAAATAAAATAGTTAATCTAGAAACATTTTCTCAATTGTCATGATACGCATAAAATTGTAAAACCTGTGCTTCAAGATACCTTCACTTTTTAAAGTAGGAAATTTTAAGAACATAACTTTATTGTAAAACCTTTAGCAGCAGCAGCAGCAGTGACTCTCTGACTCTAGGGCCCTCTTGTTAGTTCTGTAGTGAAACCATTTAAAAAGATAGCAACATCACCTTACACGAAAAATCTCTATTCAGAAATATATCCATGCTTGTGAGGCTCTAAACAAGGATCAGGATCATCTCATTTTTAAAACTCTGGTATTTGGGACATAAGACCTAAGGTCAGCAACAAGCCTATATGAAAAACAAATGTACAAAAAAAAAAAAAAAAAAAAAAAACGCAAGGATATAGATTACATAAAAATAAAAACTGATTAAAATTAAACTCAAACTGTAAACATAATTGAAAGATATTCCAGCCTAAGCAGTAAAATTTGAGGAAGTAGAGACATCTGGTAGTCAACAGTAGTTGTATGGAAAGACCACAGCATGAAGACGGCACTAAATTTAACTTTTTTTTTTTTTTTTTCAGTGTAAATAAGGAGCTAAATTTAGAGTTTTCTTTTGGGGCTACAAATGTTAATGTTACAATGCTAATGTTACATAACATAGAAGAAAATATCCCGTTCGGCTTTGCATAATTCCATTTTAACCACAAAGAAGAGTATCTTGAGTAATAGCGACCTGGGTAGCATAAAAATGATCAGGCGGAAATCAATAAATTAAGTTCAGATGCTATAAATCATCTCCCCTTTCTTCTCCTAAGGAGAGAGAGACACTGAGTAAAGATAATTTAAGTGACTTCCTTTAATTCCTGTGAAACAGCTCCATTCTGAGTAATTGCCCCATCAGTGGGATGCTACTATAAAGCAGGCCTTTGTGCAGATAATGCAAAATAGAAAGTCTACCCACAGATAATCAAAAGTTGATCAAAGAAATTGAAGTCATTTCTGATGAAGAAGCAGAGTCACTCTTTTCAAGTGTTTTCGTTTTTTGTTTTTTGAGGGGAGGGGGTTGGGAGGTAGGGTTGAGGAGCAAAGCTCAACAGAAGATAGGCTCTTTTTTCTTTTGTTGTGCAATGCCCTGATAAAACCCATCCATTTCATTGCGTCTGTCACCTTTTGTTAAACTCAGAAACTGCAGCGGAGGGGCAGGTTCCTATTTTCTATTGAGTAGTACCACTGTGTCTTTAAGTCAGAGAAACCCTGGAATCGACCACTGTTCAGTTGCCAGGAAATTTGGCATCAACTCCTACAGGAATCCTGTGAGTACAGTACCCTGGATGAAAAGCCTGAGTGCTTTGGGAGTATGAGAATCATGATTTATTTTTCCATATTAAATTAGTGAACAGAGAGGAAAGTAACCAAGTCATTTCCATTTTGAGAAAAATTCTACAGCTAAAATCAGGCATTCAACATAAAACTTAGACTCAAAGAAACAGAACATGTCAAAAAAGACCTTATTATTGCTGGATCATTTGAAATTCTCAACGAAAATTCCAAAACACTTGGGGGTTTCTGGAAGAGGGTCACGCATGAATTTAAATGGAAATTAATTTCTTCAAGAACCTCCTACTTCATTAGGATTGACTCAAGGGAACAGAATGCTACCCACACTTTGCTTCTTTATCCCTTTTCAAAAATCAACAGCTTGTTAAGGTATCAACAAGTAGAATAGGGTTGGCTTTCCTTAGTCCCTCTCTCTCCATGTTCTCTATTCCAGAGAGCCAAAGTTGATTCGACGCAGAAATTTCCCCTTCCTCTTAGAGTTCCTTGCCAAACTTCCCTGGCAGTGAGCCTTCTCACTCTACTGATTGCCTGTGCATTCATGCTGTACAGCTCTTTGTCCTCAAACCAAACATAATCTGGGGCTGGAGGCAGGTCTAAAATTAAGTTGGTTTATACTTGCCTTAATATAAAACAGACTTGGTTGCATTTCAAATCCTGTAGGTTTGTTTTACATAACGAAATCAGTTGTTAGAATGGATTTTGTCTGAGTATTTATCTTCTCAATCACTCAAAGGCTTAACTGACTGTTCAGAGATCCATTTCAGTCTCTAAATTTCCCACCCTTCTCAATCACCTGGAGAGTAACTTACCTGGTTCCATTAATCTTGACCTGTACATTATGCAGAAAGTGGTATCTAGCACCTTTAGCTCTCAAATTCCAGACCTTCACCTCCTCTTCTCAGCCACAAACTCCCATATAAAATTTCTATCAAATCCATATATTGTATTTTTCCCCAAATAAATCAGTGCCATAACATCTAGAATTGCAACTTGGTAGACATAAAAATACTTCTTTTTAAAATGGAATTTCAGAAAGGCTATAATGATTGAGAATTAAAAAAAAAAAAAAAGAGGGAGAAGAAGTTGGAGAGTAAAAAGCTCTAACTCCTCTTTAGGAGAAAAAGATAATCAGAGCCACTTGGGAAGGAGAAAGGGAATTTTTTTTTTTTTTTTGACAGAGTCTCACTCTGTCACCCAGACTGGAGTGCGGTGGCATGATCTCAGTTCACTGTAACCTCTGCCTCGCAGGTTCAGGCGATTCTCCTGCCTCAGTCTCCTGAGTAGCTGAGATTACAGGCGTGCACCACCATACCTGGCTAATTTTTGTATTTTTAGTAGAGACGGGGTTTCACCATGTTGGCCAAGCTATCTTGAACTCCTGACCTCAACTGATCCACCAGCCTCAGCCTCCCAAAGTGCTGGGATTACAGGCGTGAGTCACCACATCCAGCTGAGGCCAGGGAGTTTTAATAGCTAAAAATGAACACAG